>NC_041406.2:99396752-99738693 GCF_900747795.2 Erpetoichthys calabaricus
TCAGTAATTCTAGCCAATGTTCATTTACCCTCACACTAGTGCTCACAAAGTGCAATGTCAGTTCACTGATGTAATCACTGAGATTGAAAAAGACAACCCAGACTTGCAAATCATTATTACGGGGGATTTTAACCATGTCAGTTTTAACTAGGTCCTTCCTAAATATCAACAGCAAATAAAATGCTCTACCAGAGTTGGAAATATTGTAGATCACTGTTATGCAGCTATTAAGGTTGCTTATAATGACTTCTCTCGTGCTCCCCTTTGTTAATTCTGACCATTCTGTGATTCACCTTATTCCTGCTTACAAACAAAAGCTGAAAACTGAAAAGTCAGTAAAAAGAACAGTTAAAAGGTAGACCAGCAAGACAGTAGAGGAGCTTCAGGACTGCTTTCCCTGTACAGAATAGCATGCCTTCAAAACTGCCACCTCCAACATGCACAAATTCACTGATGCTGTAACTTCATATATTACATTTTTTGAGGTTGTTTGCATTCCAACAAAACAGCAAAGGCAACTGTGAAGTTTAGCAGTGATAAGCCTTGGTTTGCCTCAGAGCAAGTGTTCTTTCATATCTTGTAATCATGAGGAATACAGAAAACTAAGTATGTCTTAGAGAAAGGCATCAAAGGTATGAAAAGAAAGTACTCAGGTAAGCTGTGGGAGCAATTGTCAAAAATGACAGCACATCAGTTTGGAGAGGCCTTAAACAGGTCTCAAACTACAAGAAACAAACATCAAACAGTTCTGATGATCCCAGTCTGGCTAATCAGTTAAATCTATTTCACGGTCGCTTTGAAAGACAATGGGCCATAAATCTACCCAATGGTTTCGCTGTTCTACTACTCTACTCTACATTCCTCTTTCTCTCAGCTTCCCTCTCCTATCATCACTGCAAAAGACATCTGCAGCTTATTCAAAAAGCAAAATATTAAGAAAGCAGCAAGCCTGGACCATGTTTCCCCTTCCACACTCAGGGAGTGTGCCAACCAGTTGTCTATAGTATTTGCAGACATTTTCAGCCAGTCACTGGATCTATGCACTGTTCTTGCCTGCTTCAAGACCTCCACCATCATTTCAGTAGCAAAACAACCAAAGCTCACAGGCCTGAATGACTACAGACCAGTAGTTTTAATCTCTGTGGTAACAAAGACCTTTGAACACTTTATTCCGAATTACCTCAATAACGCTACAATAGACTTCCTGGACCCTTTTCTTTGCATACAGAGCAAACCAGTCTATGGATGATGTAGTGAATTTAGGTCTGAGCTTTATTTACCACCTTGATAAGTCAGGGGCATATGTGAGGATCTTGTTTGTGGACTTTAGCTATGCTTTCAATACAATCATCACAGAGTTCCTAGATAAGAAACTCACCCAGTTCTACCTGTCCAGTTCAATCTGCCATTGGATCACAGACTTTTTTTACAAACAGGAAACAATGTTTCCAGTTGGGCACACACATGTCTAACCCATTAACTCTTAGTACTGGTGCAACGCAGGGACATGTTCTTTCCCCACTACTCTTCTCACTATATACAAATGACTGTACATTTGGCAATTCATCTGTCAAACTTCTCACATTTACAGATGACATAACACTAATAGGCCTCATTTCAAACAATGATTAGTTCATATACAGATAAGAGGAGGAAATTCTGAAATTGTGGTGCAACCATAATAATTTGGACCTTAGCATTCAAAAAACTCAGGAGATGATCATAGATTTCAGGAAACAGTCACCTGCTCACCTATCCACTTGCTACAAATGGCACAGCCGTTGGAATTACAGAATCATTAAGTTTCTGGGCACCGTGCTGTCACAATACCTTAAGTGGGACAATAACATCACATGCATTATTAAGAAAGCCCATCAGAGAATGTTCTGTTTGCATCAGCTGAGGAAATTCAATCTCCTTTAAGCAATATTGATCCAATTCTACACAGCCATCATCAAGTCCATTTTCACCTCATCTGTAACAGTCTGATTTGGTGCTGCCTCTGTTCAGGGAAAGGCCAATCTGCAATACATCATTAAAGTCTGTGAAAGGATCATAGGCTGTAACTTTCTGCACACTAAAGTCCTATATGAGTCCATGGTAAGGAAAAGGACTGCAAATGTCTTTGCTGATCCGACTCACACAGGGAATCGACCATTCGAAAAAGTTCCCTCCATGAAACGTGTTTTTGCTGTTAAAGCTAAAACAACCCATTACCTAAACATTTTTTTCCACGTGCAGTTATTCTTCCTAATCAGGTCTGAGCTTCTACTCCATATCTATATATTATATGCCTTTACACTAGAATGCCTGGACATTTTAATCCTACTATCTCTTTATTTTTATGTATTGCCATTGTATGCTGCATCATATTATTATTTTTATATTTTATCTTCTTATGTTTATCGTTTGTATTCTGTGTTGTCCTTGTACTGTATGTATACTATTACATTAGAGTACCTGGCCAATAAAGTGAGTTTTGTTTCTGATTTATGACTTCAAATTGGCTCACAGGCTCTAGGTGCTCATATAATAAATGTGTGCACCACTAGCCTTGCATCTGATACTGTCAGGGTAGGGTACTGCTTTTCTAATGTGTCCTTTTCAGGCCTTTCTCTTTCCTATCATTTCTGCCCCTGGCAACTTATTACAATGTTTAATAAATAAATGAGAAAATTACAAGGAGGGGAAGCCATGCCCTCCAGAAATTTTTACTGAATATCCCTGTTTCTGCCGTGATTAGTCACTACGAAAACAAGAGAAAATAAAACATGCCATGTATCAAAATGCCTGAAAGTATACGACTAAATTGTAGTTTAGACAAATCTAGGCCATTTTTAAAATGACCAGCATTAGAGATGTCTGCTAGGGAAATCTCTATCTTGCATCAGGCTTTCCTTTATTTTGTTCTCTCACACAGATCCCTCACTTTACACTCACTGTTTACAGGTAACCTTGCAGAACATCTGTCTTGATCCTTTTGGGCTCTTTCCAGAGTATGAAATTACCCTTTTGAACCAAAATAGCTTGACTATTAGCTAAAAGCAGATATGATCCTGAAACCACCATCTGAAAAACCTGACAGTCCCAACAAAAAGACAGCTGCCTCTTAATGTGCTTTGATTTCCCAGAATGCCCTACTTACCGTGGACTTGTTTTGCACATAATTATAGACATACACACACTCTGCCCTAACTGGTGTGATGGATTTTGTTTAAGTGGAAGATATATATCATAACAGTTCAATGACTTGTAAATTCAGTCCTTTTGTTTTTAGTCCTGCATTTTTCCTGGAATCCGAACAGTTCCTGAAGACCAGGGGTGAACAATGTCAGTTCTGGAGGGCTGTAGGGTTTATTTTCCAACAGAGTTTCTTATTGAGAAGTCAATTATTGCTGATGAAGCCACTTATTGCTTAAGTGACATTTTGATGCTTCATTTTAGTGGTCTTGCTTTCCTTACCCTTAATTGCTTATTTCAGCCTTAAACAGCTCCATTCCCTGTTTTTAATTGCTCCTTATTAGCAATAAGTTGCAAATGACAAAGGAGCCAGCGGTTCTCCATCTTGTTTCCTTTTACACCTTTGTGGATTCATCAGGCACTATCTGGCTTAATAAAACATTTAATAGAAAAATGTGACAGACTGAAAGTTATCATTTTAGGTTTCAAATCATTTGGATGATATCAATAGAAAGGAAAAAATTGACGATATAAGAACCTAACAGTGCAGAATAAAAAGCCGTGTAATTAAATAAGATCTGACGACTGGCAAGGATTGGTTTCTAATTAAGCAATTGGGTTGGATCGAAAACCTGCAGCCGCTGTTGCCATCCAGGACTGACACTGCCCACCCCTGCTCTAGACTTATCTTGTAATAGTTGTTTTCCACTGATCTATGTCTGTTAGCTTCTGTCTTTTGTTTTAGATGTGGTAATGGCTGAAGAAATGAGAAAATTCTAGTTTTTTTTATAAATTTTGGAGGAATTGCTCTTCTGTTTACCTCGTATAACATAATTGTCAGAATCCTGCTGACTTTATTCCTTTTCTCTGAAATTTACTCCTAGTGTGCATTTATTTCATCAGTCTCTCTATACGAGATATACATCTTTCACACTAAAGCAATCAACCAATCTGGTGGATCCTGTTGATATACAGTATGGCAGTCCTGACAAATGTATCACTATTTTTCATATTTTTTTATTATATTTAAACCATAGTTTAACTTGCCTGATCGTTTATAATTAGGTATTGAGATGAGCAAAGTTACACCATTGGCCCAAATCCTTTTTTGATCTTCTGTGCTTTGCCTTCTGGTTAGAGTCCATCTTACGTATCAAACAGCTAGTGAGCTATTCACACTCATATGGCTCCAATTCACAGCCAAGACCACATGAATAAATGTCATCAGGCTGCCTTTTCCTGATAATAGCACTATTTGTGCTCCTTAGGAAACAGAACTTGAGGCAATTTATGGTATCTTTACTTAGACATATAAGAAGATGGGGCTTATGTTCAATGTCAAGGAAATTAACAAATTCCTATGTGCTAGAAAAAAGGAGCACTTATTATGCCTTGGAATCCAACTGCCTTACTGTCATCTCCTGATATCTGCATGTGAAGCTTTTCAATATATATATTATTCATAGAATGTAGGTATTTTTTAATCATTGTGACATTACAACTGAAATTCAACTTGAAGTTATGATCCCGGCTCAGCTGCATGGAGATGAAACTGTGAGATCCCATAGAAAATACTGGCAGCATACTAGTGACACTTCCTCTGCAAATCATCTTTATTTCATTGAATTGTTGTAGCTCTTTCCCTGTTTCATGTGTATGCTACCATTAATATACTGATGCCATTAGTCCTGAATCAATAACCCACCCCAGCTCCATCTAACCAGCAAAAATGTTTGGCTCTTGGATCAGTTTTATCAGCCATTCTATAGAAGATAATTGTTTTTCCTAACAAGGGGTATCCAGTCGTGCTCATGGTGATCACTTGTTGGATATTTACCACCTCGCTGTCTATGGTGTATGTTAGTTTTAATGATTTATTTGTACATTCTTGTAATAAGCTGTCCACCATGGCCTATATGAGTATTGTTGCTGACAATGTGCATACCTTTATGGCAACAACTTACCCATTTTCTAATGACTACTCCCGGCCTTGTAGCTGGTCTCATGAACATTTTTCACATGAATGTGCAGTTGACAAATCTGAAAAAACTGTGTGATGCAACAGTTTCAACATGAACAAGAGTCTTAAAGGAATGTTTCCAACATTTTGTAGAATCCATGCCCCGAAGAACCGAGGTTGTTTTAAGAGATAAAGCAGGCCCTACCCAGAATTTGTTTAGTGATCCTAATATTTTGCAAAGCAAGTGTATATTGCACACTTCTAGGCTGCAGCAAGATTGTTTTTTGATTTAAAATTGTGATTTTAAATTCAAATTCCCTCGAATTGCATTCTGTTTTGTATTTTTGATTGCCACTAAAAATCACCCCATGATCTGAGTCTATGTTTACACCTCGTCAATCAAAGATAATAAGTAGAAGGTTAAAAGTTAAAAGAATCTGTGGAAATGATTTTGCCTTTTTACTAAGGGGAAAGTTAAAGCAGAGTGGTATGAATCTGATGTAAGTGGGAGAGCAAATGCAGTAGCCTTAAAACTGTCCAACTGAAAATGTTTTTATAATTTATAAACAGCTTGGCAATGCTTGAGCCTAAGCTTCACAGCTCTTTGTTTTTATTATTTTATGATTCTCTGTTTAGTCACTGATTTAGTTTTTTCCAATTTGGTTGGGGGCACTTGGCATAAACAAGTTATCACTGCTCTGTAACACTCCTAGACGATGCTTGTGGATCAGTTAAACTCATATTAAAGTTTATCACTGTTGTCTCACTGTAACCCACTGACAGTAAATGTTTAGAGGCCTAATTTCTCCACCCGTCCCTCCATTTTTAGCACCTGTTTCATCCAATTAACTCTTCAAACTTATCAAACTGCAACAAAAGTGTAATTTTTCCTGCTGAGTTGTGAAATGTGTACCTGAGACTTCATGGCATTAGGCTGAAGTATGTGTTCATGGTGTATGACAGGAAGAATTTATTCATTTGTAGCACATTCCTCTGTTACTTTTAGAAGCCACTGGAGTAGACACAGAAAGGTTATTTGTTATCCTAATAAGCTAGACAGCCTGGCTGGCCGAGCCTGGTCTCTCTACATGTTTTTGTAAAATATTCTGCTGTTTTGTCAAATTTGTTTTTACATTGATTATGCTGCTGCAGAAGGACTGCTTGTTTCATATATTAGCGCTATTTCACCATATATTTTGAAAACTTGTTGTGCCTACCAAATCTAGTTTGTTTTATTTTTATGCATTAAGGAAATGATCTTTAAACAAAGTCATCTACATTTTTTCCATCTATTTGAAGTTAACAGCAACATGGTGAACCCCCCTTTTTGTCTTTGCATTCAGAAATATCCAAGTTATGTTGTGAAAGTATATGTTTTATTGGTGTTTTTACACAAAGATGCAGTTCTCTGTAACATGTGCACAACAGCTCTTTCCAAAAGAACAGCTTCTACTTTTAGATACAAAAAATATAACTAATAATCATTTGAAAACGAGGCATACTGAGAGCCATCTCACACCCTTTTTGTAACAAAAACTCGTCTTTGTATATAGCCGGAATGGAATCCTTACTGCCCATCTTTTTGAAATCGCTATGGTTGTGATTAATTTTTATAAAATTTTACTAGTTCTGTGTTAATTCTTTAACATACTTTATGCAGAAGATTAGAATCACTTCTAAAATGTGTTAAGTTTAAATATGGAAAAAAATCTCTCCCAGCAGTTTTAATTTTAACCTTTGCACCCTTGCAAAGGTCGTTAATACACGTAAGTCTGCGTTGTCTCAGTATTTCAGTGGTGTTGTAGTTTCAGATTCAGATTCCAATTGTAGAGATGAAAAGTGCTCTGAAATGGTTTGTGGTGCAACATGTGTTGTGTGCTCTGGAATCTGCGAGAAGTAGTACAAGAATTTCTTCACAGGATTGCTAGAAGAAAGGCTTATGCTTCTCCACTTATGGGTCAGTAATTTAATTTGCAGCTGTGGCCCTGCAGTGCTGCCTCATGTCTAAGACGGTGTTAGGATTATATTGCTCTGTGTACAAGTTAATTCATGCGGCAGCAGTCTTGCTTGGCTTTTTGTTTTCTTTTTCTCTGTTTGATTTTAGCATATAAATATAGTAAGAGGAGGCAGCTACAGTATTTCAAATGGAATATCATCAAATCCACAGTATATTCATAATTTCATGCCTGTATTTTCATTGGGTAGTCTGCCAAAATAAATTGACCATGGCATTGAGGAGAACTAGCCAAGGTCTCTGAATATATGCATATATACAGAGTATATATTTACCATAATACTTCTTAAAGCAATACCCACCTTCCTGAATAAAATAGTTCCTGCTGCTACTTTTTATTCTTTTTTAGTAAAACAAACCTATGAGATGCAGACAGAGCACACAAAGATGAAAATACACAACAATTAGCGACCATGTTTGCCCTTCAGAAGTAAATGAAGTATTACTTAACTAACATTCACTTCCACACTTGACTGCTTCCTGTCAATAAACTCTTTTTTTATTCTCTCTCTAGTGGCAAGTTCATATGTTCCATGCATGAAACAAAAATGTATATCCCTTCATGCAGAGATCACATGTGAAAAGATGTGGTGCATGAAATTGGGCGTGGGGTCATTCCACAGAGTTTTTATTGTTTTTTTTTTTTATACATATGGATTGTGAATGGTGACTAGAGGCACAGCAGTTTGCAGTGCTGCCTAATTCCTTAAGATTGGGACATAGAATTCCTTAAAGAAAGAGGTTATAGTAAATTTTAGAAACAGTCAGACACTCTTTATTTTATCTCTTTTCATAAATGTCCTGCATGAAAGGATGCATGACTCCAGTAATAAACTAGGCAATTTCAGCTTTCTGCTGCAGGGCTGTGAAGTCTTCCACAGCACAGCTACTATTCCAGACTGGGATACTTCAACTTTATTGTCATACATACTCAGTACAATGAAAATCTTATCCTGCAAGTTTACCAGCAATAAACAAGAATACACAACAACAGAGAAGTATCCATCCATCCATCCATTTTCCAACCCGCTGAATCCAAACACAGGGTCACGGGGGTCTGCTGGAGCCAATCCCAGCCAACACAGGGCACAAGGCAGGAACCAATCCCGGGCAGGGTGCCAACCCACCGCAGACAGAGAAGTATACACAACAATAAACAAAAACACTCAGGTGAAAAGGAATTGCAAAAACAAACTGAAGTAATAGTGTACGTACAAATAAATAAATGATTCAATGTAGGCTCTGCAGATATATGATCTCAAGATGGCCTTCCATCATCCAGACACACACTAGCCTGCAGTGCAGAGAAGAGGGAACAGTGTATGGGTTCTATTTACGAGCCTGATGGCATAAGCGAGAAAACCATCTTTTAGCCTTGATGCTCTAGCATCTTCCTAATGGTAGCAGCATGAACATTTCATGTATTGGTTGGGTTGTGTCTTTAATAATATGATGGACCTTCCTTAGAACTTTGGTGTTATGGATGTCCCCTCGTGCAGGGAGTGCTGTTGCAATGATTTTTTGTGCCAAATTAACCACTGTCTGGTCCCATGCTATACAGTTCTCAAACTAGTAGTGAGGATACTCTCCATTGTACATCTGTAGGAGTTGCTGAGGATAGTGCCTGGCATGCCAAACATCCTCAGCTTTTTCAAAGAATACAAGTGCTACCAGGCTTTCCCCACCAGGTCTGTGACATGGTAGGTCCAAGAGAGATCCTCAGGGATGTTAATGTCTCTCCAATTTACAGTGGTGGGTGCTGAAGTTTCTCCCTCCGTGTGTCAATAATAATAATCTCTTTCATTTTTCTGGTGTTAAGAAAGAGATTACTATCCTAAACCCACTTCACGATGCCAAGCACTTCCGTCCTGTACGCTGACTGGTCACCCCCAGAAATCAGTCTAATGACGGTTGTATTGTCTGCAAATTTCATAATACTGGTGTTATACTGGGAAGCGACACAGTCATGAGTGAAGAACTGTTTGGTTTATATCCATACTATAGGGGACCCATTGTGTCGGGTATGAATGTCTGAATGTGGCTCATAATGATTCTCTTGGAGCATTTCATCACTATAGAAGTCAATGTAATAGGCCAGTAGTCATTCAGACAGTAAGGTTTGCTCTTTTTATGGCAGTGGAATAATGGGGTTTTTTTTTTATTTTTTTTGTAGCAGGTAGTGATTGGGGCTTGCATAAAGGAGAGATTAAATATGTCAGCCAGGGTTGAAGCACAAGCTTTGAATGCACATCCAGCGATGCTATCAGGGCCTGCTGCCTTCCTCAGAGATTTTTCCCTATCTGTGGATTATATTGTGAATGGGGACATTGAATCCTCACTGGCCCCCTTTCTGTCCATTGACTTGGTTTTGTTGGCTTCAAAGGGGGCATAAAATTTGTTGAACTCGTCTGGAGAGAAATGGATGTCAGTGGTCGACCCTCTTCTATTGTCGCTGTAGCCTGTGATGTTTCCCAGTCCCTCCCACGTACTCCGAGTGTCAGCATTAGTTTAGTGACCTTCTGGTTTCTCTGTATTTCTTCTTGACTTCTCTAATAGCTTTGCATAGAATATATCTGGATTTTTTGCACTCCCTGGCATCACGGGAGGTATATATCTCGAAGCGAGCATGAAGAGAAGAGCAGACCTCTGGATTAATCCACAGTTTATTATTTGGATATACCCAGACATGTTTGAAGGGGACAATGAAATCAGTGCAAGTGCTTATGTAGCTGGAAACTACTAAACTGTATTCCTCAAGGTTAACAGTGCCATCCTCATTCATAGAGCTGTCTTAAAAACATCCCACTGAGTACAGTGAAAGTAGTCCTGAATTTCCTGTTCAGATTCTTCTGTCCTCACTTTAACAGTTTTCAGATACAGATGATTAGTGTTTTCATCTTAATGTTATGTACTGATTATCCTCTGTATTTAGGTCTTTTGTGTATGCTATGTTTCTAACAGTGTCCTAATGGAAAAGTCATGTTTACCTAATAAGTTTTTAACTCTCCATGAAAGTTGTAAGTGAACTCCATTACTCAGAGAAATACACTCTGGAAGTATGTAATGCCCAGAAAAAATGTTCTCTCAAGGGCTTTGTAGAATTAGCTGGAATCACTATCATGCATTCTGCCTTAACCAATCAGCCTCAATTCCTTGACGTGTCTTTAAACTCCAAAGTTTTTTGCAGACTTGGGAGTGACATGTTTGTGTAATCAGAGAATTGCCTGTGATTGTGCAGTGGGACAGGCAGATGGAAAGATTATCTGTGTGAGAGGTGATGTCACATATTTGTAAAATATGAAGGCATCTAGAGAGAGAGACAGAGAAAATTAAGTTTTTTTCACATACTGAGGGCCAATTCATTTTTCAAATAAGTGTCTATCAGTTTTCCTAACCTGCATTTTTCTTTATAGAGTTGAGGGAAACTGGAGTCAATCATATTAACATTCTGGAAAAAAGTAAGAGCTAAGTCTGAATGAGAAGTCGGGATCTTTCAAGCAAGCCTTAAGTGTCTTTCGCACTGGACCCTAAACTCCTTCCACTTGCACTAGTTTGCACAGAAACTATTCTCACAATAGGAAAACAGGTTAAGTGGCCTGCTCATGGGCCCACAAGGAATCAGATGTGCTAAGCACTTGTCAGCCTGTATTTTAGGTTGGCCGCTAAACTGTATTATCAAAAGCTTTCCAAAACTTCAGCAGATGTGTGTGTCTGTCCATCACATAGAACAGATATTTTGTAGTTTTAGAATTAGCATTCCATGAATTGAAGAGAAGATTGTTCATTAAACAGACATATCAAAGGTATTGTGGAAAGCAGCCCGGACACAGACAGGAGGACACTGTAGGTACAAAACCCAACACACGTTTATTATCCATTTTCAGTGAAACACAGCACACAACTCACTTTCTTCCCCCAAAGTCCAGGCCTCTTACTAACAATGCCTTTCGTCAGGTCCGTCTCCACTCCTCTCCTCTCGAGCTCTTGCCTTCTTCCTCCCGACTCCAGCCTTCAAATGGAGGGAGGTGGCCCCTTTTATAATCACCACGATGTGCTCCAGGTGCCTCCCAATGAGCGCCAGCCGGCACTCCCTGGTGTGGCGGAAGTGCCGGCTGTGCACCCGGAAGCACTCCGGGTGTCCTTGGTCTTCTTCCCCCCAGCACTTCCAGGTGTGGTTGAAGTGCTGAGGGCCAAGGCTCCTCAGGCATTTGGGCGCCCCTTGGCGGAGACCACGGGCCCCTATAGGGTTGAACTTCTAAGCTCTGTTCCTGTGGTCCCCAAAGCCACCAGAGTGGTCGACCCCTTGTGGTTTGGAGGAGGCATAAGGCCTCGTCTGGTCCTCCTGGGTGTCCCGGCTGGGTACCACCCCCGGCCGCTTGCCACAGTATATTTAAAGTACATAATGCTTCATACCCACAGTTTCTACTGCCACCTTCGTGTCACTCCAAATGAGTGGATAGCTCCTGGCTAATATCACCTTAATCACCTGATTATTTTTTTTTTTTTGGCAATCTGAGCCACCATCCCATTGCTTGATTTTGCCTCAGTGTTGCTCTTCTCAGACATTCTGAGGCCCAAGACCACTCTTAATAGTAAACATAAACTCATATTGAACTGAAGACTGTTCTCCAGAGCTTTTGTTGTTAGAGAGCACATGTTACTGCCAGGTGGAAAGGCACCTCTGAATTTGACACTAGTTGAGTGAATCTCAATATCTGCAGTCATATATTGTATGAGCCTAAAAGCTGAAACATCTAGGGCAACATTTTAGCATAGTGATTATTGGTGCTACCTCACAGCTTCTGGCACTGGCTTTGTCACTAACCTAGGCTCATTTCTCAACATACTGTGCCTACTCTCACATCCCAAAAATGTTTATGTTAGACTGATTGGAGAGTATAAATCAGCCCAAAATAAATGTTCTCAAGTGTGCCCTGCTATGGACTGACATCCTGTTTGTTGGTTTCTGTCTTTTGGCCATTGCTGTTTGAATAGCTTTTGGGGCAACCTTAGCCTTGTTATTGAGGAAGAAACTTTGAAAAATGGAAGATCAAAGAAAAAAGAGATATGCATTAGGTTAATAATCTGTTCTTTAATGTATTTTATATTTAATCTCCTTTAGAAAATCTTATAAGTTATAATGGCAGGATTGTTTACGCTTTTTTTTACACCTTGAAAACTGATAGGTTAAAAGACTCCTCAACTATACACGGTGACTCTCTAGTGTATATTTATGAGCGCTGTTGTGAAACACTTTCAGCTTGTCTATATGTAGTTTTTGTTGTTTTGTATCATGTTACAAGTAATTATAATTATTTACATTCATATTACGCTTTTCTAACCTACTTAAAGTGCTTTACATAGACATTGGGGTGACACTTCAGTCATCACCATTGAGTAGCATTCACCAGGATGGTGCAGGGGCAGCCATTTATGTGCCAGTATGCTCATCACACATTAGCTATTTTGTGATGAAGTTGTGTCCGAGATAGCCAGTACTGGAGAAAGAATGATTAGGGGGCCTGAATGAACAGGCTGTGGTGGACAATTTAGCCAGGACAGAGGAAAACACTCTACTATTTTTGAAAGATGCCCAGGTTCCTTTTATGACCATATTCAGGACCCCAGTTATATGTCTCATCCAAATGACAGTACCAATTTTTACAGCACAGTTTCCCCATCACTGAACTTTTCTACAACTCTTTCTAAACATTATTAATGCTTACTGTACTGCTGTGTATACTAAACCCACCCAGATTGATGCCAAGATAATTACGTGGACTATTACCAGAATCCCTTGCATGTTCCTCTTTCCTTTATATTGTACTCTGCATTGCTACCTGGTACTGCTTTGTGCTGTATTTTTATTTTTTAAAAAACGTGCTAAATGTACTCAGTAAGAAAACCTGTTAAACTATTGGTTATGTTCTTTTGGTTCCATTTATCTTTAATATTAAAAGTTGAATGGTTTTTCCACATTTGTTAAGATGTGGTTATTTCTGTTATACATGAAGTTTGATATGGAGCAGTACAATGGCACATTTGGTAGCACTGCTGCCTCATTTCCGGTGTCCTGATTTGGAATCTATATGTGCACATTTTTCCGGTGTCTATGTAACTTTCCTCTGGGTACTCTCTTTTTTTTCTTCTTTCAAATACTCAGAGATGCGTGGGTTAAGTTAATTGATGATTCCAAATTGGCCCATCTGTGAGTTGGGTATTTATGTTAGTAGAACCAGTGATGGACTGGTACCCTGTCTAGGGTTGTGTCCTGCCTTGCACCCTGTACTGACACTGTAGGCTAAAGCCTCCACAACATGGATTGGAGTATTCAAATTACAGATGCTATGTTATGGAATGAAGTTAATATCGGGCAGTCTGGTTTTTTGATCTTATCAGACATATGGAACTGTAATTGAAGCAGTGATTCTATAGCTAGCCAATTGAAAAAGAATGCACATCTTTGTTGTCTGAGGTATGGCGTGAAGTGGCTTGAAGTCATAAAGTAGTCCCTGGTGGATTAAAATGTTATTACCAGGTCACAGTTACTTTTAGTGGCCTTTTAAGCCTGTCAGAGACAGCCACAGAATTTCTCATTTGGTTGTTATACATATTATATGCAGTGTAGCCTAGCAAATAAAGTACCGGACTCTATGTTATTCACTCACCTACTCAAAATAAGTTGACTTGTATTTTAGTAATGAGCAACTCTCTGATTGCTTTATAAAGAAAGTAGCATCACTTTAAGCACTGATATTTTAAAGATGAAGTCATTTGTGGCTCATGGCTGATGACAGAGTATTGTAAATTAAATTAAATGAAATATATCAAAGAATTAAGAGTCAGTGCCAGTTTGGTCTTAAGCTTTTAATTCACTATACTTGCAAATGATTGTGGTAAATTGTTATGCTTTGCTAAAAAAAAAAGTGTTGTAAAAAAATAGTATTAAATTGAGCTAAAGAAAGACAGAAGCTTGCCTTTTGTTTTTTTTTGTTTTATTTTATTTTTTGTTTTTTTTTTTCTAAATTTTTTCCCAACTGTCCATGTAGTATCTTGGTCAACTGCAGCCCACAGAATTTGATGTTTTATATCACTCCAATCAGAAAAAGTAGCAAAGTGCGGTACTTCACAGCAAATCTTCTTTCTGTCATTTTTTTATTTATGAGAAGCATGTTGTGAATTAATTTCTCTTTTTGTGAAACTGTCTTGACTTTTATTTAATTCTGTAAAATTTGGTGAATGCCTAGTTAGTGTAAGCACCCAGCTGAGAGGGGTATGTTAAACGTATTGCATCATGAATCACGGTGCTGCATTCTCTGTGGCAGCTGCTTAGTTTACTTGCTGGAGGCTTACAGTTGCTGCTGCTCCTTGTCTCCTGTAACACTTGCCAAACCAAGATCCCATTCAGTGCCAGGATCCCTGGAATAACATTTCCTTAATGTGACACATGTGTGCTACAATCTAACATGAATTCAGTCCAGTAAAATGCATCTTCAATTAAGTCATGTTTCACAAAGTAGACCCTTGAAAGCAAGCTGCTTGATCGCTGGCTGACAAGAGAATCTGTTTTGATGAGTCGCAGGCATTCAGCTATAATGCATACACATCTCCAGTACTGGAGACCAATCTACATGCTAAGATCAATGAAAACCTCTAAGCACAATCTGGGCCACCCAGAGAAAACTCTGACAATCTTTGATAGCCATTCATAATGCCACCAGACCATGAGACAGAGACCAGAGATTTGTGGCCCTTTGAATAAATATAACATTATAAGAGTATTTTGCATTAGAAAAGAGGTAAAGTTAAAAAAAAAAAAAAAAGAAAGAAAGAAATTACCACTCCATGCAAACATCTTAGTGATATTTTAATCCGAAGTGTTTTGCAGTTATTCTTTAGCGTAGTAGCATGCTTGAAGAGACCAGTGAGCAGAACATTCATGAAAAATGCAGTAAAGAAAAACCTTTCTGGATATCTGCTTTTTAGGCTGCCTCCATACCCCTGTAGTTAACAGAAGCTTGAGCACTTGCTGCTTTTTTCAAGTGGGGCTTAACCTCAGCATTGTCAGGTAAATGTGTTGCAGCACCTGAAAAGACTGAGGTATAACACCACTGAAACAAAGATGAAACAGTGTTGAATGCGTGGTAAAAATGTCCAGTCGCTGTATGTTGATCTGATTAAGGCTAGGGAAAGAACTCTCTGTGTGCTGCTGTGATAAGCAATCCATTGTTTTTTGACGCTTTAAGTTGGAATAAATAGATTTCTGGAAAAAACAACAAAGTGGTAGAGTGAAACATGTGCACCAACAACAACATTAAACAACCTTTAAGTTAGTTTAACTTAGATGGGCTTAATGTTCAAACAAAAACTTTTTGTCAGGTTTTTAAAATAAATCATCTTTGTTCAAGTGTGCCATACTCAAGGATTACATGGAGGAGGAGCACAGTGAAGCAATGCACTCTCAAGTCATTCCAATGAAATGCTATAAAAACTGTCACTTTCTTAATTTGACTATACAATAAGAAAACTTAGCAGTGCTTAATTTAAATGAAATCATTTTCACATATGGTAAAACAAATAAATAATTATATTACCTGAAACAGCAACAGCTATGGATGTCTTCATTACAGTCATGTTAGCTTCACTGCTGAAAGCCTTCACATAAACTCTCTGTGTTTCGATATGTAATATTATAAGCTTTCCAGGAAAAGAACACTTATTAAATATTTGGTCACTTCACAGGATATTTACAGCATTTCCTGTTGGTAGGACTGGAGGAAGGAAGCTTGATATATCAGTGTTTGATGTGTGATCTTCTGTAATTTTCTTCATGTGTGGTGTTTACTTGTATACTGCAACACCACTAATTTTTGCTCTTCCTACGCCTTCTTAAACTCTAAGATTTTGAACTGGCGATAACCACAGAGGGAGTGGAGTCGTGTTTGGCTTGTATTTACCTGATGTCTTAATAACAGTTATGCTGAACTCAAATCATATAAGAAATGTGCATATATTGTAGATTACAGCTTTATAGTTTTTTGTTTTCAAAGTTTAATCCTTATTAACATAACACACTTAAATCTGCAGAATATAGAGTCCTTATATAAAGTGCCTTTTGGGAATACTGCAGTATTCAGTGCCTGTAAAATGTGTTCATTTCCCAGCATTTTCACATTTTACTGATATACAACATTGAAATACAATGGATTTAATTTGGCTTATTTTGACAATGATCAGCAGAAAAGGGCTCTTTAATGTCAAAGTGGTAATAGATCTCTGCAAAGTGGTCTAATTTAATAACAAAAATGAAACACACAATTTATTAAGTAGCTGCTCCTTTTTCAGCCATGGCAGCCTTGAGTCTGTTTCCACAGGGATCAATCTCTTTCGCCATTTATCTGTTTTGCACATCTGGACACTGCCATTTTTCAACATACGAGGGGGGACCCAAAAATAACCGGAAATATTTTTAAAACGTGTTTAATTTAATTTTTTGTACAAACTACAATTAGTCTCCTTCAAAGTACTCTCCATTGGCGGAAATACACTTATCTAACCGTTTGTTCCATTGTTTGAAACATTTTTTAAATTCGTCTGAAGTAATGCCCATTAATGCTCTGGTCGTTTCTTGTTTTACCTCTTCGACGTCAGCAAAACGCCTTCCTTTCAAGTCTTCTTTCATCCGAGGGAACAAAAAGAAATCACACAGAGCTAAATCCAGTGAGTAGGGTGGGTGGTTCAGGGTTGTCATACCGTTTCTTGCCAAAAATTGGTGAATGCTGAGAGCAGTGTGAGATGGAGCGTTGTCATGATGAAAGAACCAATCGCCCGACTCCCACAAATCAGGGCGTCTCCTTCTCACACTGTTGCGCGACCTACTTTTACAAAAACATTCACTGAACACAAGCACAACCTTCCAGACTGATGGCACTTGGCAGACTGACTTGTGAGGAGTGTAACTAGATCGCCCTAGCGGCCTAACCACGTACTACAAGTACCAACCTAACAACAACAAAATTCCGGTTATTTTTGGGTCCCCTCTCGTATTTCTTTGCAAAACTGCTCAGGCTCTGTCCGGTTGTAAAGTGATCACGAATGAGCAGCCTTTTGAAGTCCAGCCACGAATTATTAATTGAACTGAGACCTGAAAAGTGATTTTGCCACTCCAGGACATTAGAATTGTGGTTTTTAAGCTATTCCTGTGTAGCTTTGGCTTTATGCTTGAGGTTGTGGTCTTGATGGAAAACAAATCAAGAAGGCACATTTCTTACAGAATACATCAGGTTTTCCTCTAGGAGTTTGCTGTATTTTGCTGCACTCATTTTACCCTCACAAGCCTTCTAGGACCTGCTGCAGCGAAACATCCCACAGCATAAATGGTTTGTTTTTGATAATGGGCAGTGTTTATATGTTTAGTCAGATGGCCATACAACTAAATATTGGACTCATCAGACCATAAGACTTTCTTCTAGCTGACTTTTTGTTTTTTAAACAGTGTATGTCTCTTTGCCACTCTCCCATAAAGGCGCAACTGGTGAAGCACAAAGGCAACAGTAAGTCTAATGAGGTAGCTCTATAAATTTGGTGTCAAAATTTGTGCACAGTAAACAGTCCCTTGAGGTCTGTCCTTGAACCATTACCTTTTCTGATTTATTTTAATGACATTGTTCCTAATGTTGTTAGTAAACTTGTGCAATTCACAGATGATTCTAAAATTGGTGGAATGGCAGTCAATGAGGAGGCAGCTTGTTTTGGACAAGTTTCAATACTGAGCAAACACTCAGAAAATGCTTGTTAATGTAGTAAAGTGCAAAGTGCTACAAGTGGACAAAAGGAACATCAGTTATAAATACAAGATAGGAGACAATGTCATACAGGAAGCAACCTCTGGAAAGGATTTAGGGATTTATGTTAACATATTATCCATATTACTAACCGAGAATGGTAAACCGGAAGGCACAGACGCAGGTCTCGGTAAACCGGAAGGCACAGACGCAGGTACACGGCGATGGACCCAGGAGACATAGTGCGCAGGCGTCTACAGCCTGCGTCTCATAAACCGCAAGCGACGTGTGATCCACCGCAAACAAAGGAGTTACGGCTCAAAAACGAAAGAGCTTAACTAACGTAAATAAGACATGAAGCAACAACGCGCCCATAGCTAACGACTAACGACACAGCCACACAGAAAAGAGGATTCCGCACTGCACCCCAGAGTCAAACGTAAGACACTACGGGGTCCACAAAGATAGTACGGAAGGCGCGAGAAACTACGAAAGGCGCATGCGCCTACAACGCGCTTCTGAACTAAATGTCCACACTGCACAGCATGGTCCGGGTAATAAGAATAAACGAACTCTCCATATTAAACGTACGGCATCCTCACACGTCCAAACCATATAGCATATGTGAATCACATTACAGTGATGCATTATTAACAGTACAACCACAGAAAACGCTCTGTATTAACAGTAAGTGCAATTATCCATATTACTAACGGTAGACAACGGATAACTAATGGAGTCACGGTCACAGCTCCAAAATGATCCAGCTCAACTAACGGAGCTACAAAAGCGAGCCCGCATGGATAAAAACAGTACACGTAGGTGCCTACAATGCACGTCTGAAACCGCGGAAGCAAAACTGTCTTGGCTCCAAAACCAAACAGCTCGACTAATGGAGCTACAAAAACGAGAATGCATGGACAAATACATGGTACATAGACGCCTACAACGCGCGTCTGAAACTGCGGAAGCAAATCAGGCACGGGTTCAAAATGAATGAGCACAACTGACGGAGATACAAAAACGAGCCTGCCTGGATAGAATCAATGAACGCAGGCGCCTACAGTGCGCGTCTGAAATGCCGCAAGCAAAGCAGGCACGTCTCCAAAAAGAAAGAGCTCGACTAACGGGGCTACAAAAACGAGCCCGCCTGGATAAAACAAATGAACGCAGGCACCTACAACGAATACAATTAATGAACGTAGGCGCCTACAACGCGCCTCTCAAACAGTGGAGTCAATAGATAAACGGCAAAGAAAGGAATGACAGACGGCCGCTAAACAATTCCGCCAATTAGCTGACAACGCATTCTGTAATGAGTCCACTATTAGTGAACATTCATTAGGATTAATGAATAGACATCCTTTGTTCATCATCTACACCTTTACACTCCAATATATCTCATACATTCATCAATGTATTTCGGGTTACCCAACACCGGGGGTAAGCGAGCGAAGCGAGCAGGGGGTGGAGCTCCCTTGTCGTCATCTAAGCAATGCGCAGAAGTGATTAAAAAGGCAATTAAAATGTTAAGTGATAACTTAAAAACTGTCGAATGGAAATCAAGCTGAGCTGTATGCTCAAAGTATATAGTGCTAGTGAAATCACATCAGTAGTGTTTAGTTCTTGTCACCATGCTACAAGAAAGACATAACAGAACTTGAAGCTGGGCAGAGGAGAGCAACCAAGTACATCCGAAGACTTAAAAGAGATGTCCTACTCTGACAGACTCAAGAGAATTAAATCTGTTCAGTCTTGAACAGATCACACAGTTTTTGTGGTCCAGGTCTTCAGAATTCTCAAATATAAGGTGTGATCAAAAAATACGGTGAATGTTTTAAAAATGAAATGTTTATTGCAGTAAAAGATTTACAACTACTAGTCACCCTCAAAATACTCTCCTCCATCTTCAAATGCACTTATCCCAACGCTCCTGCCACTTTGCGAAGCAGTTCTGGAAATTTTCTTTCTAGAGTGTCTTTAGTTGGACTGTCATGGCTGCCTGGATGTCCTCAATGGATTGAAATCGTTTGCCTTATCATGTTCATTTTCAAATTAGGAAACAGCCAGAAGTCGCACGGTACCAGAGCCGCTGAATAAGGTGAATGCAGACACAGCCTAATGTTTTTATTCGACAAAAATTGTCATACTAGAAGGGATGTGTGACAAGGAGCATTGTCATAATGAAGAATGAAACCGTTACAACAATTTCCTCGGTTATTGATGTTGAAGGATGTCCTGATCTTTTCTCGTCTTCACCCGAGTCAGATCCATTACGAAATCGATCAAACCACTTGTAAACAGTCTTAATTGTCGATGCAGTGTCACCATAAACCAATTTTAACATCTGATGGGTTTCCTGAGCTTTTTGCAATTTGAAACAAAATTTCATGTTAATGCGTTACTCGATATCCATTATTAACGACAAATTTGAAAAACACACTTGAACTCAACAGTGGTTCACAAACGACTGACAGTATCAAACAAGTTGAAATTTCTCACAAACTAGGCTCTAGGATGGACATGTCAGAACCTGCATTGAATTGTTTTTCGTTGCTCTTGGATGGTGCTCTGCATCAACATTCACCATACTTTTTGATCACACCTTGTACATTGATGAAGTAGATCCAGCAGAATTCTGACATCTTGATAGTAAATCACTAACTTGCGGATACCAGTGGAAATTAAGGAAAATGGCATTTAGGACTGAAGCCAGGAAGCACTTCTTTACACAAAGAGCTATAGGAATCTTAAACAAACTACTAAGCTAAGTACTTGAAGCAGAAACCTTGACAACCTTTTAAGAAGTATCGTGATATTGGAAAAGCTTAGCTATTAGCTAATAAAGGAGCCTGATAGGATGAATGGTCTCCTTTTGTTTGTTAAATTTCTTATGTTCTTACTGTACAACTGTATGTCCACTAAGTTTGCTTCACCTCAAAATAGTGTTTCTAGGCATCAGTGCATATGCTAAGTTATGTTTTTGTTGGAAACATTACTGTAACAAATTTGAAGACTGCCTTCAAATATTAGAGCATTCCAAAGTCAAAGGGGGCCAAATTCGAGGAATGCTTCTGCATAGTAATTGTTATTGTAATGGGAGGCCCAAGCTTCAAGATGACTAGTCCTTAGTATTTCCAGAAATGAATTTGCAGAAAACCAGCAGTATCAATCTTTGAATTATCATGCCATCTTTATTTTATTTTTTTTTTTTAATATTTTTATTTTATTAATTTTCATTGTAATCATTCCATACAAACAGATCAATTTATAACCCAACAAATTTGAAAACGAATCAAACCCCACCCCTGAGAAGGAGAGCTAGATAGATAGATAGATAGATAGATAGATAGATAGATAGATAGATAGATAGATAGATACTTTATTAATCCCGATGGGAAATTCACATTCTTCAGCAGCAGCATACTGATACAATAAATAATATTAAATTAAAGAATGATAATAATACAGGTGAAAAAAACAGACAATAACTATGTATAATGTTAAATATTAACGTTTACCCCCCCTGGTGGAATTTAAGAGTCGCATAGTTTGGGGGGAGGAACGATCTCCTCAATCTGTCTGTGGAGCAGGACAGTGACAGCAGTCTGTCGCTGAAGCTGCTCTTCTGTCTGGAGATGACATTATTTAGTGGATGCAGTGGATTCTCCATAATTGATAGGAGCCTGCTGAGCGCCCTTCGCTCTGCCACAGATGTTAAACTGTCCAGCTCCATGCCAACAATAGAGCCTGCCTTCCTCACCAGTTTGTCCAGGCGTGAGGCGTCTTTCCTCTTAATGCTGCCTCCCCAGCACACCACTGCGTAGAAGAGGGCGCTCGCCACAACTGTTTGATAGAACATCTGCAGCATCTTATTGCAGATGTTGAAGGAAGCCAGCCTTCTAAGGAAGTATAACCGGCTTTGTCCTTTCTTGCACAGCGCATCAGTATTGGCAGTCCAGTCTAATTTATCATCCAGCTGCACTCCCAGATATTTATAGGTCTGCACCATCTGCACACAGTCACCTTTGATGATCACTGGGTCTATGAGGGGTCTGGGCCTCCTAAAATCCACCACCAGCTCCTTGGTTTTGCTGGTGTTCAGGTGTAGGTGGTTTGAGTCGGACCATTTAACAAAGTCATTGATTAGGTCCCTATACTCCTCCTCCAGCCCATTCCTGATACAGCCCACGATAGCAGTGTCATCAGCGAACTTTTGCACATGGCAGGACTCCGAGTTGTATTGGAAGTCCGATGTATATAGGCTGAACAGGACCGGAGAAAGTACAGTCCCTTGTGGCGCTCCTGTGTTGCTGACCACAATGTCAGACGTGCAGTTCCCAAGACACACATACTGAGGTCTGTCTTTAAGATAGTCCACGATCCATGCCACTAGGTATGAATCTAATCCCATCTCTGTCAGCTTGTCCCTAAGGAGCAGAGGTTGGATTGTGTTGAAGGCGCTAGAGAAGTCTAGAAACATAATTCTTACAGCACCACTGCCTCTGTCCAAGTGAGAGAGGGATCGGTGTAGCATATAGATGATGGCATCTTCCGCTCCCACCTTCTCCTGATATGCAAACTGCAGAGGGTCAAGGGCGTGTTGAACCTGTGGCCTAAGGTGGTGAAGCAGCAGCCTCTCCATGGTCTTCATCACATGTGATGTCAGAGCAACAGGCCGAAAGTCATTCAGCTCACTAGGACGTGATACCTTTGGGACTGGGGTGATACAAGATGTTTTCCAAAGCCTCGGGACTCTCCCCTGTTCCAGGCTCAGGTTGAAGATGCGCTGTAGAGGACCCCCCAGCTCCGATGCACAGACCTTCAGCAGTCGTGGCGATACTCCATCTGGACCCGCTGCTTTGCTGGCACGAAGTCTCCTCAGCTCTCTGCTCACTTGCGCTGCTGTAATTGTGGGTGGGGATGTTTTTCCTATGCTGGTATCAGCAGAAGGATGTGTGGAGGGTGCAGTACTCCGAGGTGAGAGTGAGAGTGGGTTAGGGTGGTCAAACCTGTTAAAAAAGTTGTTCATTTGGTTTGCTCTCTTCACGTCTCTCTCAATGGTGGTACCCCGCTTCGAGCTGCAGCCAGTGATGATCTTCATCCCATCCCACACTTCCTTCATGCTGTTATTCTGCAACTTCTGCTCCAGCTTTCTCCTGTACTGCTCCTTCGCCGCCCTGAGTTGGACTCGGAGTTCCTTCTGCATGCGCTTGAGCTCATGCTGATCACCGTCTTTAAAAGCCCTTTTCTTCTGATTCAAAAGGCCCTTGATGTCACTTGTAATCCATGGCTTGTTGTTAGCATAGCAGCGTACTGTTCTTACTGGAACTACAATGTCCATACAGAAGTTGATGTAGTCAGTAGTGCAGTCAACAACTTCCTCAATGTTCTCATTATGAGATCCCTGCAGGATATCCCAGTCTGTAGTTCCAAAAAGTTCTCTCAGAGTATTCTCAGCCTCCGGGGTCCACTTCCTGAATGATCGTGTGGTTACAGGTAGGACTCTAACTTTTGGTTTATAGTGAGGCTGAAGCTGAACCAGGTTATGATCTCCTTTCCCAAGCGCAGGCAGCGGGGTGGCGCTGTATGCGTCTTTAACGTTTGCATACAGTAAATCAATAGTCTTATTTCCCCGGGTGTTACAGTCCACATACTGGGAGAATGCAGGCAATGTTTTGACAGTAAATCTTTGAAGACCATTTTAAACTATGTCAGGCCTTTGTTATTAATGTTATCATCTGCCTGTTGCCAGATGTGCAACAAGAAAGATTTTGAAGGTGTAAAGAAAACATTGGATTGTTGGTTTGACATTATTGAGGCAAGCTGGTTGAGGACAACATTCACACCAATGTTGAAAGTATAGTTATACATCAATAATAATATTTTACAATGCATTTAAACAAATTCTTTTGTATATTGTGTTTCTTGCTGAAGTGTTGTTATAATAGCCACAGCCTCAGAATAATATTTTGATAAGTGATGCGCTAAATGTCCAGTTTCAAGTATGTGTGTCCCAGAGGTTTTTGTTTTTGATGAATGAGTTTGATAGCATGAACCTCAGTCTGTTTGAAGGGAACAGCTTTGTATGACTGTGCTGTATATTTTTAATATGCTTAACTGTTGTTTTGAGCTGACCTTTTTAACCAAAGTCACTAATAATCCATAAAAGCTATGTTACTTGTCTTTGTACTGTAGTTCTAGACAGATAACATGTTAAGCGACCTGTTCAGGTTCATACATTTTGTTAGGTTTGCTTTACAGTCCAGTACTTTAGTTGCTGTGGTATTACATTAGCTATGTTCAGTTTTTTGTTCAATGTAAAGCTTGTTAGAACTTTCAAAAAGTGAAAATAAACTATGTAGGAATAGGCATTGCCTCAAGGAAAACCAGAGAATTTAGTCAAGGGAAATAATGGTTATTAAGTGGGAATAAACCAAGAACTCTCTAGATTAATAAATACATAGTAGATTATTAAATAAATATATACACACTATAGTCAGTTAGCAATTCTTGACACACTTCTGCTGATTAATTAATTGTTTGAAAGTCCTCAGTGTTAGTGTGTCAGAGAGAGGGTATGCAGCATTGTTCTTAATGGCACTCAGTTTTGTGTTAATGCTCTTCTTTACTGCTACGTACAGCTTGCCTTTTGATTGTTAGTTCTGCAGGTTTCAACTTTCTACAGTCAGAGTGCTACCAGATTAAATAGCTTTTTCTTCATTGGTCAGTGAATTAGGTCGATAAGAGCTTATCCAACTGTTGTATGATTTCTATAGATAAATATGTAGTCACTAGCAGATCACATTGTCTTGCCTCTTAGGCTTGAATTCACCTCTCCCATTGTGATCATAGTCTTGTATGTGACAAAATATTTATTCTGTTCAGGTTGTTACTGTAATGGGTTTCTCACAAGGTAAAAGTACTCCTTCCTAGCATTCATGTGTTAGCCTATACACACATTTATTTATTTATTTACTTATTTATTTTTTTGTTGCAGAGCAGTTTATGGAATTTTTCAAGCCATTTCTGGTAATGTAAAATGTTAGGTTTACATTTTTCGTACATGAAAGTACAAGATTACATTAAATGAGCCAATCAGACTTATCACAAGGATACAATGTATGGGCTATGAAAAAAGATGGAAGGAGTTAAGTGTTTAAAGCATAAGTAAATGGAGGTTAGGAGGAACCATAGTCGAAGTATTTCAAATTATAAAAGGAATACTAAAGTGAAAGCCAGCTGTTAATTAAAAATAATTTCTTCAGCTAGAACACAATAGTGCAGATAATATAATTTTGCACTAATCCTAAAAAAAAAAATAAATAAATAAATTGTGTAGTTGAAAGTAGCATCTTGAGCTCTTTCAAATACCAGATTGGCATTAATTAGACAATTTGACAAGCTACTGTATATTAGGCTGAGCGGCCTATTGTCATCAGATATTTCCTATGATCGGACATAGTAAATGCTCTCATACTAGCAATCCTTAGTTATTTATAGACTTTCTATTTAGATGAAAAATTATGTCAATGTCATTTGATACATGAAGTTAAAGTACATTTGAGATTTGAAATTCAAATTTTATGTTTACTGCAACAATGTCACCTTGACCTTGAGGACTCCCTTTTGCACATTGACTCTGACTGATATAGACTTGCCAAAGTTCAAACTGCTTGCTTTACAAGAGGGATTTTAAATGTACAAAATGCTTGCATTACATTTTCAGTTAATAGTAAATCATGTGCATATTATATTTATACCACATACTGAGTAAATATTGTAGTTAGTTCCACATCCTATTACTGGATATTTTCATTTGCTTCACTATCTGCAAGACTACTTAATACCATGTAGTTAAATGTCATAAAAATTATTACATATTATTATTAGTATTTACAGCTTTACTTCTGGACTCTTCACTAATTTTTTAATCCATCTGCCTTTTTAGAATTGATGTGCTTCTGTCATGGAATGTGACCTTTATAATGCACATTAATTAAGTTGCCCCTTAGGTCAGCTTTCTCCTTTGGTAGATTACCACTGCATCGCAGGGTACATTCATACAATCAAATGTGTACCAGTTCAAATGTCAACTGAAAAGCTTGTCTTTTAAATTTATGAGGACTTCTAAGATTCATAGTTAAGATCACTCTCAGCCTTGCATGTACAGTTTGTATTATATTTGAAAGTCAGAAGTAAAATACATTTGTTTAAAATGCAAATGTTTTCTTCATCCAGTATAAGGCACAAATTTGATTTTTTTCTGTTTTAGTTTACAGATTTATAAACAGAATTGTGCTTTTTTCAGAAATTGTGTCAATAAATTTAAAATGGTTCAGAGCAGTAGATCTTTAACTTTTATGAAGGCTGCCATTCCTAGATGAACATGAGTGGCATAACTCATATTCATAACATTCTACAGTTACTGTATTAGTAAATACATTTTATAAGTTAGAATAGTTAAATTAAATTGTGCCACCATAATAATTCCTGACAAGTGGGTTGTCCCTCCCATCTGGCTGTGTTGCCAGGGAACAATTATGCAGTGGTCATGTGAGAGGAAAAGCAAGGGAAATAACTATGGACTGCTGACTTTCAGCAATTTTCTAGCAATGCACCTCTTTAGCTTTCATTATTGCTATTTATCCATCCATCCTTTTCCTAAAATTCAGAGTGAAGTTAAGGATCATGCAAAGATTAATTCTTTCCATTTAAAGGAATGATCCACCCAAAAATGATTTTTTAAAAATGTTATTTACTCCGTTGTAATTTTTTTAAACTGATATTTTCTTCCAGAGCAGAGATAAAGTCTTTGAAAGAATAGGCATCTATGGTGACTAATGGTTGGCTACAGCAAACAATATTAAAATATTTCATGAAGAAAAAACCTCACATTACTCATATTGCATAATCCACATGTCAGATCATCGAGTCACATGCTTACAACATCCTAAACACATGTATTTTTACTAAAATATTGTTCAGTAAACCACTTCTGAAAAACACTCTTGTTAACAAAAATGCAGTACTGTCAGACATAAGTGAGCATTTGAGTTGGAGTCCCACCTCCTGTTGTTACATTTATATGGAGTACCTCAGGATTATTTAGCAACAGTATGTGAAACTGCACAGTTCATTTGACCCTCTGCTTGTTGAAGCATCTCATAAATCTTGGATATGCACAGTCTGAAGCATATTCTGTTCCTGATAATTTGCTCACTTGATTTTCTTTAACTTTTAGTCTTTAGTTGTATACTATATGTCTCTCAGTGAACTTTGTACTGTTTACTACATGATGCTCAGTATTATCTAATGACTAAGCTTTTACTGGGCTGAAGTCATTGCCAGTGAATAAAGGTGGCGGCAGGTCTTCAAAGGCTTAGTCACATCTTCAGCATGTTCCACTTTAATTTGTGAGAGCTTTTTCCAAAAATGGTTTATGCAACAATATTTTAAACAAAATACATGTGTTTGAGAGGTCATAAGTATATGACTTAATGACTGGCCATGTAGATTATGCAATACAAGCAACTGATATTTTTTATTTATGTTTTTGATATTGCTTGCTGTTGTCCATTGTTGTTCACCATAGATGCCTATTTTATCAGAAACCTTGTTCTCACCATTGTGTAGGAAAACATTACATGTAAAACTTTTTTTGGCTACCATTGGTACATGAGATACATAACATACAACAAATATCACTTTTGGGGGAAGTATTTATTTAATTTTGGTGGCTTTTGTATTGAGAGTTAGTGTTTTGACCTTTTCCGTTTTTCAAGGATTGTGTCTTTGTTTTCTGAAAGCTGCGCTTGTGGTCTACTCTGTTATTAGTGCCCTGACCTCTCCACTTGTTTGATTCGAATGCAGTCATTGGAATTGGTATTTACATATAAAGTTTATTTGTACATATTTTCCTTGGCTTTGTAATGACTCCTCTAAATCCTCCAGATCAGAAATAGCAGTTCAGCTTGTACTCCCAACTAAGTTTGCCAAGGGATGACTGGACTGTGGGGAAAACTGTTGCTTTTGCATGCAATTGGAGAAAGTGAAATCAGTAAAACATGTAAAAGTGAAAAATCTGTTTTATATTAAAAAAAAAAAAAAAAAAAGTTCCCATCTAAACATTCTATAAACACCTTGCCAAGGTCTAAGTTGTACTTATTATTTAAACTGCTTTGTTTAAGAGAGCCCAGGTAAATTATAAGGAGGAAAATAAGTGGGATTTCTGTAGAATGTTTTTGCACAATGCCACACCTAATATCTGTACAATCATGCCACCACTTTAAAGTTAATACCTTATCTTCTTTCTCCCTCATCTGTATTGATTTTTATAATAGGAAACCAAAATTCTGAAAGACTATAAAACTTGGCATACTCGTTTACTGCATACGTGTAACATAGGCAGAGGAATGTGGTTATTGTTTAAAACTAGTATAAGCACATATTTTATTTTTGTTTTTGCTGTTTGAAGAGTTCTTTACTTTCATAAGCTTATGTATAGCCATCAATACTGGAAAGATTTGGGCATTTATAGAAAATTCTAATAGCTTTCCAGTATTACCTCAGAATTATGGTTTAAGCGTGTCATAGTTCTCCCAGTTTCCTTGAATTAATCATATAATCCTACCTCAAGCTACTTGAATTACATTATTTAACAAAGTGTTTGCCCTTTAAATGTCACCCCATACCCCAGTCGTAGCCATTAAATATCTTCTAAATGTTTATGACTGTCTTTCCTTATTGACTTTCATAAGCAAATTAACATGATGTGTGGAATTTTTTCTTGAAGCACACAAATATTTTGTTTACCTTTACTTTTGTTGATGCTATATTGTTATTAGTTGTGATGTAAGCTGTGCATCATTTATTTACACTTGTCTAGAGCTGATTGACTTGTCGTGTGACATTTATACAAGAAAGAAGGTACCAGCTTTTGTTTTCTTGCTTGTCAAATCTTTTCTGTTAGTGACAGACTTAAGCTGTGAGAGTAATCCACTGCAAGTAGAAACGGTTTTCAAATATATCAAGAGGGAGTTTAGTTTGGCAGCTGTCTCCCAGAACGCAGCTAATGGACTAGCACCTGGTTTATCATTTCCATCTTGTTCTCATCAGAATATTCCGGCTGCACTTGAAGTAAGAATCTGATTGTTCATGCTTTTCCCAAGAACCTGCTTAGCAGGGGAGTTTTCCTTTCTGCTTCTAATCATTAACTTTCAGATTTTGACCTTGCTATTCAGATTTTTCTCATTGCTTTAAAAATGTAAAAAACACAAGGAAATGGCAGAATATTCATAGTACATGTGACAGTAAAATCTTTGCATTTTTTCAAGCTCTGACTTTACTTACTTGGCCAAGGAACCAGTTTTTCATTTATTCATTCTGTTTTTCTTTATTTGTTTTGTGCCATTTTGTTTTACTGCAGGGAAACCTGTCCTAGTAATAAGAACTTGCCCTGAATTTACTTAAGCTGATAAAGGCTTCAGACAAATCGATAATAAAAATATTACATAGAACCTTTCAAAGCATAGATAGATAGATAGATAGATAGATAGATAGATAGATAGATAGATAGATAGATAGATAGATAGATAGATAGATAGATAGATAGATAGATACTTTATTAATCCCAAGGGGAAATTCACATACTCCAGGAGCAGCATACTGATACAAACAAAAAAAAACAATATTAAATTAAAGAGTAATAAAAATGTAGGTAAAAAAGGCAATAACTTTGAATAATGTTAACGTTTATCCCCCAGGGTGGAATTGAAGAGTCGCATAGTTTGGGGGAGGAACGATCTCCTCAGTCTGTCAGTGGAGCAGGACAGTGACAGCAGTCAGTCGCTGAAGCTGCTCTTCTGTCTGGAGATGTTTTTTGTGTAAATCAAATTATGTGAAAATAAAAATTAATTTTAGTAATGAGAATAATTCAGTAAAATGCAGGATTTGATTATTTAATTCAGTATTAATATTGCAATTTTACTGAGTAGTTGTTTCAGTTCAGATAATACTAATTTGGAGTAAAAAATATGATGTCTATGCCTATGTTTATCTATTCAGATGATTGGTCAATTAATTGAGACTCCTAATGTTAAATTGAAGATGCACTTACATTTGCATTACTTGTCACACCCTCTGAAGAAAAGTGATGTGATCTGTCTCTCTGATTTTGAGAAGAACATCACATAGTACAAAAGAGGGTGACGTTCAATCTTGTCAAATTTTTTTAAATACTAACAGCAGAATAACCTGAAGACTAGAGATGAGCGAAATGATTTGTGAAAGATTAATTTTGCTGCAAAATCGGTGTTTACTTTCACTAAAATATTACGGTGAGATTCATGCCATTGACACAAGAAGAAAGGTGCTTAGTCCTTTCTTTACGTGTTAAATCTGAATGCTTCTGCCTGCCATTTACTCTTTGAATAAAGATCTCGTTGGGGGAATCACCAGAGTCATTTCCAGTCACATTTAGACATTTGTTGAATCACCAGATGTGTTCTTGCAGAACGATCCTCACTTTGGCAATTATAATAACAATCTTGGTGAATGCAAAAGATGCATTGGAGACTGAAGGGAAACATGAAGCTCCATAGCAATTAGATGCATATCCTCAACCACTTGTGCAGGAATCGAGGAACAGGAAAGGACGGCTGCTAGGTAACAATTAGTAGAGTGGGGAATGACTGTGAAGAAAATGCAATGTACACAATTAGGTGTTTTGTTATGTCCTTATATGGAAAATATTCAGCATGTCACATTTTTATAAAACACACAGAGTTCCCCTGCAGTGATGTGAATGAGAGAGTGAAATAGAATTGATCTGACTGGGGTACAATAGATTACATTTATTATAGAAAAGAAGATAAGTAAACACAGAATACTGAACAAGGCTTTAGGGAGCACTATTTAAAAAAAAAAATCTCCCAAATTGAAGTATTTTTTGCAGTTTTCACAATTGCAAAGTCACCTGCAGAAGGAATTTTAGTTTTGCATATTTCTGTCATCACAACTGAGCACATTTACCAACCTGAAACTGAACAATGCCTTCCTGATTTGTGTTTTAATGTTTGCTTTATACTTTTTCATGTATTACCTTTATGATTAATGGTCATAATTATTATGGCAAGAATAAGATACAGCTGAGCATTAAAACGAGTAATCTTTCCTAATCTGTTGGGGAAAGATTGTTCCATTTGTGGTAGTGTATCAATTAATGTTGTACACAGTAGTTTATCTCAGATCTCACTAATCTTTGGTTTAAGTACAGTAACATTCCTCTAAACTTCTCTTCCACAGATATTGCTCAGTCAGGAATGAGCTTATATACTTATGCTTGCTTTACATTTTGAAGGATACAATATTAGAATTTTTCACACAGGAAAAATATATTAATTTATGTATAATATCTTCTTTATTAAAATCCCTGTGTGCGTCCATGTGTCCGTGTGTGTCTGTCTTCTGGTGAAGTGCGCATGCGCGGGGCACGGTGCGATGCTTCAAAGGCTGCCTGACGCGTCACACAAGACAGAGAGGGCGGGACCTATAAAATATTGTGCGGCCGATCCAATCGGATTTTGGTAAATGAGGTAAGACCTAAAACATAACGCACGAAAAATCCAATCGGGTACTGAGACGTGGAGACAAGCTTCCCCAAAGAGGTGGGATTAGTGTTTGTTGTTGTGCAAGTGTTCACTCTGAGGATGTCAGATTTGTGATTAACAAACTTGGCCCGGTAAAGTGTAAAGTGTTTTCCTAAATATACGAATTTTCATGATATTACAATAGGATGACTTTTAAAAGTAGATTTATTTTCGCACACATAAAATCCATTGCTGGGGAGATGCCATACATACAATAATCAGCTGCACGCCACCACAGATTAAAATACTTGCTGGAGAGACGTATTACTGTGAGAGAAATTTAAAGGCACACAATACAGTGACGCATATTACAGCCACATACAAGCCAGTATTACTGTAACCGAAAATAGACGGTCCTTTGCCATTTAATATAGACTGTTCCTACTAATGTTTATGCACTACTATTCTAGCGCCCGTTATTGTAACAGGTTTAATGTCTAGTGTATATATATATATATATATATATATATATATATATATACACACACTAATATATAACGATTTTGGAGAAGGGAGTTTATTACAGATGAAATGGTCCTAGTGACCCATTTACAAGGACATGAGACAAGAAATGACTTGTTATCAATTACGTAGTTTATCATCTGGTGACATTGACAAGAGAGGGCTGTTTATAAATGGATATGTGACACATTTTTAAAAACATGGATATACACACTAGTGACAGTGAAGTTTGTTAGTTGAGCCTGCTATAACATAAATTTGGATTTCCCAAAACTGTGCTTTTGTGCCATCCTTTAAGTCTTTTGGACAAAATTCAGATTGAGGCCTGGATGCAAAATCTGTCACAGCAACTGCAGATGGATAACACAACCTGAAACACACGTCTTTTGAATACTGTAGTAAACTGTGAGTGTATGCACTGTACAGTAGAAAAAAAATAAAATCCTGTGTTGAAACATTGCACCAAATGTCTGACAGAGGCACATGTGCAATGACTAAAGTACTTTTGGTTTTGCAATTAGACCAATGACCAAAAACCTTTTTCCCACTCTTATTTTCTAACACTCTGTTACTCATTGCCATGCCTACTTTATTTCTTAACATTTTTTTACATTTATTAAACCCTGGACAAAGTTTGCATAATATCAGTATTAACCCTTGAATCCTACTCTGTTTTTGCATCTTTCTGGCGCTCTCCACATATTTATATTTCATTTAATAAAATCCTCTTTGGATCCTGAAGTGATAGCAAACTATCATCCGATCTCCAACCTTCCATTTTTGTCCAGGGTTTTGGAAAAGGTTGTGTTGGTTCAGCTTCAGGATCACCTCAAAAAATTCAATCTGTTTTAAAAATTTCAATCTGGTTTCCGAACTTCTCACAGTACAGAAACAGCCCTGGTCAGAGTCACCAATGACCTCCTGATGGCTGCTGACCAGGGCTCTCCATCACTCCTTATCGTCCTGGACCTTACAGCTGCATTTGATACGGTAGATCATAATATTCTCCTTCATCATCTTCACTATACAATTTGACTTTCTGGCACTGCTCTGGAGTGGTTTGAGTCCTATCTTACAGACAGAGCTGAGTATGTGGCCTTGGGGGATCTAAATCTCATACCCACACTGTGACCTGTGGGGTCTCACAAGGATCAGTCCTTGGGCCGACCCTCTTTAATATCTATATGCTACCCCTGGGTCACATCATCTGCAGGCATGAAGTTTCATTCCATTGCTATGCCGATGATATGCAGCTTTATGTGAGACTGGATTTGATTTCTCTTACACCTCCATCAACTTTTTCCTCTTGCTTGGATGAGATTGAGGTCTGGATGTTCAAGAACTTCCTCAAGCTGAACAGCACCAAAACTAAAGCTGTTTTAATTTGTACCCCCCCCATCAACTTCGTTCCTCTGTAAATTGTATTTCCTTTTCTGTCTGTACCATTACCCTCTACCCTTCTGTTACAAATCTGGGTGTCAAGTTAGACTCCCATCTGTCATTTGATACACATATCCATCACCTTTATAAAATTGCATTCCTTCATCTCCGAAACATAGCCAGATTCCGTCCCTACCTCTCCCTCTGTGATGCTGAAAAGCCAGTTCATGCCTTTGTCTCATCCAGACTGGACTATTGCAATGCACTCCTCATCGGGATACCCAACAAGTGCCTTCAAAAGCTCCAACAAATTCAAAATAGTGCTGCAAGAATCCTGATGAGGGTGCAGAAATATGAACACATTTCACCAATCCTTCGATCACTTCATTGGCTCGCTATCCATCTCCGTACAGAATACAAACTCTGTTTGTTTACTCACCAGTGTATCCATGGAAATGCTCCACAATATCTTAAAGAATTCCTTATAATACAATCCACTACAAGAAACCTCTGTTTTACAAATACCTACCGCTTCGCCCCCCTGTGACCAAACTTCATACAATGGGTGACCGAGCCTTTACAGCTACTGCTCCACGGCTCTGGAATCCCCTACCAGAGAGCCTAAGAACACAGCAGATTGTGGGCTGTTTTAAAAAACAGCTAAAGACTTTTCTGTTTAGGAAAGCTTGTTAACAAGAATGCTATAATTATTGTTGTTTTTATCTCTGTTTTTATCTTGCCTTGCCTTTGTTTAAACTTTTTATGTTGCACTTTAAGATTTACTGCTAATGTAAAGTGCCCCTATAAATAAAATGCATGGATGATAAATTAGACTGGACTGCCAATACTGATGCGCTGTGCAAGAAAGGACAGAGCCGGTTATACTACCTTAGAAGGCTGGCGTTCTTCAACATCTGCAATAAGATGCTGCAGATGTTCTATCAGACAGTTGTGGCGTGCGCCCTCTTCTACGCAGTGGTGTGCTGGGGAGGCAGCATTAAGAGGAAAGATGCCTCACGCCTGGACAAACTGGTGAGGAAGGCAAGCTCTATTGTTGGCATGGAGCTGGACAGTTTAACATCTGTGGCAGAGCGAAGGGCGCTCAGCAGGCTCCTATCAATTATGGAGAATCCACTGCATCCACTTAATAGTATCATCTCCAGACAGAAGAGCAGCTTCAGCGACAGACTGCTGTCACTGTCCTGCTCCACTGACAGATTGAGGAGATCGTTTCTCCCCCAAACTATGCGACTCTGTAATTCCACCCGGGGGGTAAACGTTAACATTATACATAGTTATTGTCTGTTTTTCACCTGCATTATTATCATTCTTTAATTTAATATTATTTATTGTATCAGTATGCTGCTGCTGAAGAATGTGAATTTCCCATTGGGATTAATAAAGTATCTATCTATCTATCTATCTATCTATCTATCTATCTATCTATCTATCTATCTATCTATCTATTATTATATTTACAGTAAAAGGAATATTTGTGGATATCATTGCTTTGATTTTTGTGTACTCTATTTTGTCATCTCATTCTTGGCCAACTCAAGGAAATCTCTGTGTTCAAATATTTATTATTTTATTTGACTCTGATTGTTGTTAAACTCTAGAAGAATCATTTACCAGATAGACTGCAAACATAACTACAGTATATAACAGTAGCCAGGTTTCCATCCAAGGAGTTTTTGCGAAAAAATATTTAGCGCTTCAAATTTTTTACCGATATAGCTGATGGAAATGCTAATTATCGATGAAATGTTGTACATGTCGACATAATATTTTTCCGTTTAACTTTAGCGCATAAATTCCATGTCGATACTTCAGATGTCGCAAAAACTACATTGGAAACCGTTTTTGTCGGAAAAAAGGGCTTTAACGCAAATAAATGTGTCACATTTTCATCACGTGCAATCAAAACGAGAATGGCGGAGCGGCTCGCATGGTCTGATAAAGAGAGTTTTTTTTTTTTGATTAAACGTCGTTATTTTGTATTAATTCAAATTTCAGTTTTAATTAAAAACCTTAAGGGAAGCAGGTTAATTCAGTTGTTATCGCACTGTGAAGGGATGTTGAAAGGTAGGCTCACCTGTACAGATCCGATGCTGCAAACACAGCTGCATCATGGGCACTTCCAGGAGTGCCAACGCAAATGTCTCGTATCATGCACCTGTCATCAACAAGGGCCTGGGGAACAATAGATGGCCACCCTTTGCGATTAATGTAATCGCGGTAGCCTTCCGTCGGGGGAAGAATAGGCACATGCGTGCCATCCAGCGCACCGTAAATCTGTGGCACAAGATGCACCAAGGAATTGCGGTATGCAATTTCATTGGCCTCCGCTACAGTCGGAAGTCTGATATAACGCCGCATTAATTTTTCTTTAATAGCGGTGCACACAGCATATACACATCGATGGACGGTAGTTTTACTAACCACGAAAGTTTCTCCAACTACTCTATACTCGGCGCAGGTTGCCAGCTTGTAAAGGGCGATGGCAATCCGCTTTTGGGTTGGAACCGGTGGTCGGTGGCAACCTGTGATGGGCGCAACATCAGGACTGATGAATCCACACAACATCTCAAACGTCGGCCGTGTCATTCTAAAATGTTGCAGCCAGAGATTTTCTGTGAAGTGTCTCTCCACCACCTCCTCCCAGAAGGTCTTATTCTGTCGTCTCTCCCATACCCGTGGGTTTCGTCGCACTGGGGTACTTTCTTCGAGCTCTAGGGCTATTCAGACAAGCAACTGCTTCATTCTGCTGTCGTCTTCGGATATTATGTACAATTCCAATTATTTGTGAAACTGAAATAACAGTAAGCTGGCAAATTTCAAAAAACTGTCTGAATAATCTCTCCATTTCTTTGTTTAGTGGAGGGGGTGTAACGTGGAAAACAAAAGGTAGATAATTTGCGACATACACAAAATTATGTATGGAAACGGCTCAAGGGCAGATTTTTTTCGCGATACAACAAAAGTTATGCGACAGTTCGTTTTGGGGGGGGGATGACGTCATCACGCACACCATTTTATCGATAAAAAGCCAGTTTGATGGAAACAGGCTGGAGACAGCAAATTTCGCACATTTTTTTTACGTATATTCTGCTTGTCGATAACAAAACGTCGCAAAAAACTGGATGGAAACTTAGCTAGTGACACCATCATGTGTCCAAATGCATCCATCCATTTGCTACCCTGCCTATCCAGTTTGTAGTTGTGGAGTACCAGTGCCAATCATAGCAATACAAGGCAGAAATGAACCCTAGACGGTGTGCCAGTGCATCGCGGGTCACTTTGGCACACTTACTTATACAATACAATAAATTTCACTGTAGTAGAAAGAAATAATCCAGTACTGCATGAAAATACAATCAGGAGGGTGTGCTGTCATTGCAAGTCCAAACTGGAATACAGATTATTTCAGTAGGCAGAAGACCTGTGATCATATAAGATATAGGATGCTTGACAGTGTCTGTCCAGATTTAAATTTTATTATTGGTTACATTGCATTCATTTATAGAACTCTTTTATTCCTTTATTCCAAATCATAAATACAGTTATGTCCCTTTCCCTGTATTATATGTATGTATAAGCATGTTGGAAAATGAGAATGAGACTTTCTAGATTACATCTTGCCTGAAGAAGGGGCCTGAGTTGCCTCGAAAGCTTGCATATTGTAATCTTTCTAGTTAGCCAATAAAAGGTGTCATTTTGCTTGGCTTTTCTCTACTTTAAATTCTAAAGCTTTTTTTTTTTAAAGGTGAGCCCCAGAATATGGATGGCTATAATTTTTCATTCTGACAGTTGGGAGGGTAGGTCTTGTGTTCTGAATTTATGTACATGGCTTCAACATGGCTTCTGTGTTTCATCTCTTCTTGATTCAGAACACTTCTAAGAATTCTTGCAGAGCAGCAAATTTCATGTGCACAGTTAACTGTGTGAATAGTGAATTATTTATTAGTACCAGTTGTTCCCAGTGGTGTCCACTCATCACGTACAAAACACACCATCTGGCCAAAACTAAGAGGAGTTAAAGCACTTATAATCACATACACATCAAAGGTTTAATCACAAACTTGTCCACCCTTTGACATAGCTATTAAGGGACTGCATTTCTGGATTGCTTATGCCACTTCAGTAGTATTCAGTTTGCCACTGTTTATATCATCAGTGTACTTCTCTTCATTAACTATGCTTACATGTATAGTATTAATGTACTGTACACAACAAATAAAAGAATAACAACCACAGTCTATTTCAGGGTGACTGGCACTCAAATCAAAGTTGCTGACCTTGCTTATACTTACTTGCATAAAAGAAATTCTAGATTCAGGCACTCACTATTTTCATCTCAAGTATCAAATTCTTATGTGGAACAGATATTGTAATCTGTTTTTATGTATGTTTCTTTGTTCACCAATCACACAAAAACAGCTGAAATGATTTTTGTGAAATTTTGTGTTGCTGTTGGTCCAGCTTATAATATGAGCTGTGTGGTGTCAGCACTGACACGGAGTCCACAGTTTCCCAATAGGGAGCAGGAGAGGCGAGTGCTGCAGCTAATAGGAGGACACCATTATCAGTGTGCACAAAGTTTTGCACCCGCCAATTTGGGATACCATCCTGCAGGTACAGTGTTTGCTTCTCAACTACTTTGGATAACAATGTAATTGTCTCATAAGCTTATACCGTTTGTCTAAGAGTACATCATTTTGACTAGTTGTAGGTTATATTTAGCCATGTTGAATTTCTGAAAGACAGTTTTTTCCCCCCATTTATTTTAATTTAGGTCCTATTAGGAGACATATCCGTGTCCAAAAGGGTATACAGTGTTGTGAGATGCTTAGGGAGCAATATTCCTTTCTTTCAACCTTCCAAAAAACTTTTAAAACTCTAAGACAGCCTTTTTAGTGATTTTCCTGGTTGTGAAATTGCAATGCAAAACAAAGTTTAGCACAAATTTCACTTAAGTATGTGTCTGTTTCTCTCACTGCTACCTTTTTTTTATTATTATTTTGTGATACAAGAACAGTGGTGACTTGCTCCATGTTGGTCATCGGTTGCAGATAAGAATTTCACTGTGTACATGTGACAATAGCTCTGAAGTGAACTGCTTACACTACATTTTTTGTCAAAGAAAAACCTTACACTTTTGATAAAGCCATTGCTCATATTATACATCTGCATAAAGTTGCTAAGTGCAATAGAGGAAAGCCACAATGAAGCAGAATGAAACAGAGTTTTTAGTGCATGTCAAGTAGCTATTCAGAATATGGCAGAAAAGCAGTGACTGAGAACAGTGTTAGTAGCTTTTACTCTTTATTGATGGCAGACATTTATTGAAGTCCACTTTAAGATGAGACCCTTATAATTTTGCCCTCTGATGCCAGTACAGTGTTGTAATGTGTAGCAATTTAAAATGAGCTTTGAATGACCTTTTTAACATTATCAAACACCACCACTGGTGTTGTCTCCCATAAAAATACGAAGCCCTGTGGCATTGTCTGTGAACCCCAATCCCCTGGTTCCCATTACTATAGATGCTGTCTGCAGTCCATGGATTCAGTTATTCATTGAGCCATCCTGTTTATTAATAGTGGTTGAACATCTATTTTTGAAAACAGGAAACCAGGAAATACAAAGAAGTAGCATTCTTGATTCCAACCCAGCATGGAGTTACCGCAATTATGGAATCCAATGAAATACAAAAGCAACAAATTCTCAAGTCATGAGGTGTTTTTCTGCTAAAGCTTTAAACCTACCACTACATGATGTTCCCCGGGACTGAGTTTGAGTTCCAGTGATGCAGCCATTGATAAAAAGAACAATTCATTTAGTGTTTTTCTGTGTCTTTTCCCATTGTACTTTCTTTTAATCAATCTTAGTCTATTTTTATATTATATAGTAGATTTAGCAGTATCCTGTACTGTAAGTCAATTTATTTATAGAGAAAAAACAGTATGAAGCTGTACTAGACTGGCAAATAATTACATTGAAAGTGTATAAGTATTAAAGTAGACACAAGAATACACTATTGACAGACACACTTAGGAGCTCAGTAAGGACCGAATGTCAAGGAATGAGAATAATGTGGTGAAGAAATAAGCTCTCTAGCACAATAAAGTTAATTTCAGAAAGCTGCAAAGTGTGAGTTCTCTCACATTTGTAACATTTTCCACCTCATCATTTTTATAAGATTATGGTTTTGAATTTTGTTTTAATGGAGTAGAAAAAACATTCAAGCCTGCTGAATTTAAGCAATAAATCTGTGGCATGGCCACTGTTCTCTTCTTCATTGATGAAGAAAAGATGAATCAGATTGTAACATAAATATTTAGGTAAAATGTAATGAAATACTCTCAGAGTGACTGTTTTACTTTAACACAACACTCACAAATGTGGTAGGCTTTGAGGCCGAGTTATTAATGCTGCTTTTGAGAGGAACAAACTCTAATGTCGGAAGCATCTGTTGGCCAGATCATTTTAATCACTTAGTGCTATTTTTGTTGCAAATTTATGTGGACATTATCTCATGAGAAAGTGGTTATAGATTTGTTGTCATGGGCTGCTGGAGGGCTTGACAATTACATTTATATTCTTGGATTCCATGGCTAAAAAGAAAAATAATATATTGATTCAAACAGAAGTTTTCAATTGTGCAACGAACTTCCAGTACTAGCTCCGTCTTTTTGGTTTTATTTATACATGTTGTTTGAAAGGGAAATAGTTTAAACCTAATTTTCTGGTATTTTAATTTGTAGGAAAATGTTTTTATTGTCTTACACAAAATGTCAGTGGTTTTCTGTGTGATTTGACAATTTAGCGTTTTGCAAGTATATGGGGGTTTTTTCGTTTTTTAATCACACATGCTGTACCTCATACGAGCGCTCATCTAATGCTGTTTTTTTCTTAACAGCTTCCCACACTTTGTACTAGATAATAACACTCCGGAAATGTCTGAATGTAACCTCTGTAATTTTCTTTTTAGTCTAACAAAACTCCATGTGAAAATCTGTATTGCGAAGGAGAGCATTTGTTCAGACTCAATGGAAGATCAGTAATAATCACTATCTGGGATTTTTTTTTCAAGTTGGCAACTTGTCCACAGTTGTATTCAGTCACAGATTTCCTGCCTTCTTTTAAGCAGTCTCCGCTATCTTTCAGACTGAAGGCCTCCGAGTTTTCTTAATTCTCTTTATTTTTATCTTTTTAGCTTCTGTCAAGCCTTTTTTTTCCTTACATCTGACTTTCCATACCAGTCCTTCTCAACTCTTCCTTTGTCTCTTCTGCCCCTCTCTGAGTTTTCATTTCCCATCTCTACCTGACAATTCCTGTCTTGGTCTTTTTCAGCTTTGCTATTTGCTCCCAACTTTATTGTAATGTAAACCATATACATTCTCATGTACCTTGTATAAACCTTTTTCACTGAATCCCAAAAGGGCTTGTTTCAAAGTTGTAACTCTGCGCTTTCAACATGCCACCTAAACAGCAGAACACCACAGCTTTCTCCAAAGTAGCTGCTTTTTCGATATTCAGCTTTATACAATTTATTAACCCAGTCATACACAGCAAACCATGATCATGTTGACTGTCTGACTGAAGACTTCACATTCCACCACTAATATTTGTCATTTCCAACAGCCCTGGAGATTTCCTCCCAATACCTTCACTGCTCCCATGTTTTCTGCACCTATCATCATCTTCGTCTTTCCTGTATTTATCCTCTGAACTTTAAAGTTCCTACCAGTGTTCAGTTTCCACATTGTCTCTTTCAGTTTTGGTTATGTTTTCAGTATACAACAAGATCATCAGTTTGTGACAGTACTTACGGCACTTCCTCACATACCCGACAAATGATGTTCTTCAGCCTTTGAAATGCTTCACATTCTTTTTCCACCCAAATTTTACTATCCCCATATGCCCTTCTGAGCCCCATTTTTTGGCAAGTTGTGCCACAGATTCTCTGTATTTAATCTATTTTATGCGTACCTGTTAATACTTGGTGTTTGGAGGTTTTGCAGGCACATGTGCTGGAACACTCTTTGGTTTTCTGACAGTGTTGAGAGGGGGACACTGGGGCGAGGAATTCTGACAACTGGATGTGAGAGAGACCAGAATTAAAATTGAGAATGGGTGACCAATAGAGAGGACGGAGTGTGGATCTCGCATGCAGGTATAAACGAGAAAGACTGGGCAGAAAGCTGAATAAGGCATTGCGTAAGGTGTGAGTGCCCTATAGAGACAGGGAGAGGGGCGATGTAAGGGGAATAAGATAATTACAGGCAGCTGGGCATAATTGGGCTGTTTTTCCTTAGTTTATGTAAACCCACATATATTTAAGTAGAGCCTAGTATAGGAGTAAGTGTATTGAGTAGTCTCTCTGAATGCTCCCGCAGAGGTTTGGGGGTGAGGATATGCTGTTGTCCAGTATTCTGAATTGTTGACGACTACTTCATGGAGGAGAAGAGGGCACAATTCAGGCCCTGTGTAACAGAGATGTGAGGAACAAAGAGTGGGTGAGAGAGAGAGGGAGAGGGAGAGCAGGTCTAGAAAGACCAATAATGTGTGAATGCTGTATTTTCAAATCGGGCTTCTGACATAATTGAGAGGGAGAAATGGATCCAGTCTTGGATGCAGTGGGTATTGTTCCAGTTACTCATGAGGAGTGATTTTTGTGGAGTTTTTTTTTTTTTAGGTATTTTTTGATTTTTTTTTTTTGTTGTTGTTTTTGTTTTCTTCAGTTACTGGTATGGACAGTTTGACTGATTAAATTATACAATATACAATTTACCTTTTTGATGAGAGCACCTGATTAAATAAAAACATTTTGATATATTGCACTTAAAAACTGAGTGTATCATTCTGTCACATCTAGAAGATATCAGAGGGCATAAGGCATCACACATTTGTACTTCCTTACATTATGACAAGACAGTGAACATCTTACTTTAGTGCATTTACAACAATTGTGCCAAGAACAGCCATTCACCACAACAAACTCACATATCCTATTCACCTGAATTGTTTGAAAATCATCAAGTCAAAATATAAAGGTTCACCTCCATCAGTCTTTCCTCATAGCTCATACCTCTCAGTTCCAGAATCAGCTTAGTTTCTCTCCTCAGGACTTTCACTAGTGCTGCTTCATTATTTTTGTAATATGGAGACCAAAACTGTACATAGTACTCCAGACAAGGTCTTGCCAGTGTGTTATAAAGGATAAGCATAACCTCCCTTGACTTGTGTTTCACAGATCATGGTATATAACCTAATGTTACATTAGCCTTCTTGATTGCTTTTGTACGCTGTAGATACAGAGTGTGGACACTTTTTGTGACTGAAGACAGAGAAGAAAATTAAAATTAGTCAAAACCTTTTATTGATACATACCAGACTAGGGTAAAATGTCAGAGAAACACAGTCCTAGGACACCGCGCTTCATCTGCCTCGAGCGCAGATGTCCTTGTTCTTTTATACCTTTCTAATCTCCTGATCGTTGACCACGTAAGCAAAAAATAGCGTCCTGACTCATTGTACTTTTCCAATTTTGTAAAGTCATTACCCTAAAGGTATATTTTCTTGTCACACACATCATCAAAAGAAAACTTCCAGAAAGTATACATGCTTTTTGTCACGTACGCAAAACACAAACAAGTTTCATCATTCTGTCCTATTTTCTGTACACACATACATTTTGTTCAATTACATCTTTTTATGTTTTCACACTCCTCCCTTTTTGAACAAAATGATGTGGGCAATATAATTCTATCTTGAAATGGTTGATGAAGGGGAAGGGGGGGGGGAAAAAGGGATGGGGAGGAGAAAACGGAAGAAGCCACACGAGACATGCGCTCCTCATGTAGCATATATGCCCTTTCCATAGAGGCGGTAAAGTACTTAGATATTATATAGCGAAACAAAGGGATAATACAACAACCAACCAGGAGGAGGAGGCAAAATGCCACAACCAAAGAAATGAAAACAGATCTTATCCATTGTCCCCAGGATCCGAAGGAGGATGTAAACCACTGATCCCAGGGATTTGTAATGCCAGAATTAGTGGAAAGTTCTTTAGAGAGAGCAGTGAGGCCTGCCAATGCACGAGTTATTGATCCATCTGGCGCGGTATTATTTGGAATATATGTACAACAAGCATCACCAAACATAGCACAGACACCTCCCTTTTCCGCAAGTAACATGTCCAGGGCTAGACGATTTTGCCAAGTCATCAGAGAAGTACGATCAAGCTGTTCATGTATGCCTTCAATAGCGTCTTTGGTGAAGTTAAGGAAACGTTGTTGGTTATAATAAAGGTAATTTATGCAGTCTACATTCTTATTAATAGTAATTTGGGGTATGATAGATTCAAAACCGGCTGCGACTTGATCCCTAGCTTTAAATCTGTCTGGGACACCCCTAGGGACTCCAATAGCATCTATGTATACTCCAGGGCCATGTAAGGAGATATTAGTAGGCATATGGAAAAGGGAGCGGGAATATCTGAAATAAAAAGGAGGTGTGGAATAGTGTTAGCAAAAACCCATTGCCAGTTGTCGCAGTCACTTCCCCTCATACACACGTATTTGTCAGATCCGGTCCACTGGGCTTGTCGACCAGTCCCACAGTTGATAATAGAGCAGAAATCAAACTGCACTGATGTGGTAATTCCTAACGGGAAAGTCAAGGTGACCAGGGCAGTAGACAAGGGAAAAGAAAAGCATAGTAGCACAGCAATCAAGGGTGCCATCTCTTGCAATGTGAGGCGTGAATCCAGGCAGGCAGTCCTTCAACTTTCACGGCGTGTGGTGTGGATAGAAGAATTTGGAATGATCCTCTCCACCTAGGCTGATGCCAGTGTTTCCTCCGAGTATCTCGAACCAGGATCCAGGTGCCCAAAGGAATTGGTAAATCCTTGGAAAGGGGGCTGGTCCTCCAGGCTTGATTAACCTGCTGGTGGATTTCCTTCAACGAGGTTCGCAAACCTGCAAGACTAGAGAGAAGATCATTGTCCACAGTATGCAAATTCACATTACAACCATGCCAACGGGCATGGGACGTCCGGTCAGAATCTCAAACGGCGATAGTCCCAGTTGTCGGTGTGTCCGTCCCCTTAGTCCCATTAAAGCTAAGGGTAGTGCATCCGGCCATGATAAATTAGTTTGTTCACAAATTTTTGCGAGTTTAGCTTTTAAAGTGCCATTGCATCGCTCTACGATGCCTCCGCTTTGGGGATGATATTCACAATAGCCAGGTGGTTAATTCATTTATAATGGAGTTCACAAAATGAGTGCCATTATCTGTTTGTAACTTTTGAGGGATACCCCATCTTGGAATAATCTCTTTAATTAGTGCTTTAGCTACTGTTTTGGCATCGTTGTGTTTTGAAGGGAAAGCCTCTACCCATCGGGAGAACACATCGACAATCACAAGACAATATCGGTACTCTTTAGACGGGGTTAGTTCAATGAAATCCATTTGGAGGTGTTCAAACGGACCCATTGGATTAGGGGTAACGGCGGGACTTACCTGGGTACCTTTTCCCACATTAAACTTTTGACATATTGCACAGCATCTGCAAAATTGCTCTGCATATGTAGAGAAACCTACAGCTTCCCAATGTTTTTCAACATCTCGAACCATGGCATCTTTTCCTGCGTGATCAAGGCCATGGGCGATTTTTGCCATTCCTGGGAAAGAGGCTTTTGGGAGAAAAGGTTTGTTAGTGTGTTTATGAGTCCAGACTCCATCAGAGAGGGACCCTTCTTTGGACCATTTTCTCCTTTCGATATCCGTGGCTGCACTCTGTAAAGAATTTGATTATCAGGGTCCTGGTCATTTCTCTGTTGGAATAAAGAAATTGGTGTGTTATTATATGCAGCCTCTTTAGCAAAGTGGTCAGCTAATTCATTCCCTTTGCTAACAGGATCCTGTTTTCCTGTGTGAGCTTGACATTTAACAATCGCTAGCTTCGATGGTTTGGTTATAGCTTCTAAAAGGGATTCGATCAATTTCTGATGTTGGATGGGTTTGCCAGTACTGGTCTTAAATCCCCTTAGTTTCCATAGTGCTCCATGATCATGGCAGACTCCAAAAGCATACCTGGAATCTGTATAAATTGTTACGATCTTCCCTTCGGACAGCTGACATGCTCGAGTGAGTGCTACGAGTTCAGCTGTTTGTGCACTTAAGCTTGATGAAATTCGATTTGCTTCCAGCAGGCGGTCCCCTTGGACCACTGCGTAACTGGTTGAGGGTGCTCCATTTTTCAATTGTAACATTTGACAAAGTACAGAGTACATTCTGATACTCATAGGGATCCCTTTAATACACTCTATAACACACAAAATCACCCAAACCATTTTCAACACACTTCACCCCAGTATTATTCTATATTTACACTATATTTGGAAACAATGCAGCAAAGGAAACAGAAACAAATGGACTCTGAAGAAAAGCAAGTTCCACTCTTCAGGACAAACAAACATAAAACAGCCTCTCATGATGTTAGCTGGTGTTAACACAATCCTGCTCAGCTAAACGGCGCCGGTTTCCAGATCAAGGAGACTCCGTTGGCGAACTGAGTCAGCGACAACAAGGAAAAAACTTCCGTGGCGATCCAATCCTGCGACAACAAGGACAAATCCAACTATCGAGAAACCACACGGTACGATACCACAGCAAGACCGCATTCCCAGAAAAAGGCTACAGTCACAGAGAATATTAACTCAATGCACAACTTTAAATACACACGTCACAAGAAAAAAGAAAAGGACAGAAGAAATTTCATGAGAACTACATCCGTGCTTGCTAATACAGCTTCTGTTGTTGCAGCCACAGCACGAAGACACGGAGGAAGTGCTGCGGCCACTGGATCCAGTTTTTTAGAAAAATAAGCCACCGGTCTTTGTTTATCTCCATGTTGTTGCGTCAGTACTTCATTCATAAATCCCTGCTTTTCGTCCACGAACAAAGTGAATGGACGAGAATGATCAGGCAAACCTAGCGCGGGCGCAGATAGAAGAGTAGTTTTGAGGTTACAGAGAGCCTTCTCAGCCAGTTGTTGCAACGGCTGTGCTCTTTCAGTAAAATTTAGAATCCACTGTCTGCAGTAGCCCAGAATACCTAAAACAGACATAACCTGTTGTTTTGTGACCGGTCTAGGAAGATTTTGGATGGCTGTAATGCAATCGCTAGAGAGAACCTGTTGTTTTGATTAGCTGCAGCTTAACTTTAGAAACTTTATGGCCATTTTTCCCCCAGAAACAGCAACAATTTCTGAGTATCTATTGTACAATTTTCTTCCGTAGCGCTACATATCATTTCCATCTACATACTGTATCAATGTACTACCTATTTCCGGCCAAAAGCCGACTAAATTTTGGGCAAGAGCTTGTCCATAAACACAAAGGGCTTCTCTGTATCCCTGAGGCATGACGGTCCATGTCCATCGGGATGTACGGCGGAGATGCCAGCCTCTGCTTCGGGAGACAAAGGATATTGGGCACGGTGCGGGCGGAAGGAGGATTTCGGGTGGATCACCAGAGGCTCACAATGGGCTATCTTTAAACGGTCAGGAGTATCAAAAATACCTGGAATAACTTGTAACCAGTCTGTTCTTTCAAGGCATTTTTCCACCCATGGTCTTATTTCCCCCCATTTAACAGTGTGTGATTTAGCTAAGGAAATATGAGGCACTATGCCGCCAAGCGGGGCAAGTACCAGAAGTCAGGGGCCTGTAAATTGGGAAAAAGACAAGGGGAAAAAGAGTGTAGGGCTTTGAGGAGAATGGTGTGTGGGGAAATATCTAAAGTCCATGCTGCAAAAGAGGGTTTGGGGCAAGGGGTAATTTGACACAACAACTTGGGGGTTGAACAAGGTATGTCCGCCAGGACGTGACTGGACTTGAAGAGGTTTTGATACTTGAAGAAGGTGAGGTTGTCCAGAAGCAGTAAGCACAGTAACAGTTTCGTTCGAGGTAGGGACCTTTGCCAGCGAGAGGGTAGATCGAGTGGCACCAGTGTCGATTAAGAAAACAGTCTCAGTGCCATCAACGAACAATGTCAGTAAAGGATCAGTCTCTGAATTATGGGTGAGCAAAGGTAGTTGAAAAGAGTGGCTGGAGGTCCCAGCGTTTTCCTATGGCCAGTATTGTTAGTCAGGGGTGTCAGAGAAAACAGGTGGAATAAGGGGAGGTGGGGGCTGTTGCTGTCTGTGAGGGCACTCCCGACGAAAATGTCCAGTTTCACCACAAGCGTAGCAAGAGTAGGAATTAACATTGGGATTAAAGGGAGAGGGAATAAAAGGATTCTTAGTGTGGTCAACAGGAGGAGCTCTAAAACCACCTCGTCCTCTTCCTCGTCCTCGTCCCCTTCCTCTAAAGCCATATCCTCGACCTTGGTCAGGAGCATTCCTGGTATAATAGTTCATCTGTGCTGCCAATAATTTGGCATGAGAGTCCGATTCGGCATGTTCAGCATGTCGTTTGACTTCATCAAACGTGGCACTTTCCCACTCAATACAGGAAGTGCGGACCTTGTTTTGTATATCAAGGCGCAAACCGGAAACAAAAGGTGGAACTGCAGCTCGGGTGCGGTCATCAGCATTTCCCAAGCCCGAGTGATCAGCCATAAGGTCTTGAATCCTATGTGCCCATTCATCAACCGTTTCGTCTCTCTTTTGTTTTGCAGCAGAAATAAGGGACCAGTCCGTTCCTTTTTTATATTTTTCTGCAATATTTTGTCTCAACGCCTCCCATTGTGGGTTAAATTCGCCTTCTCCACCTATCCCCTGTCCTCGAGTTAAAGCTGGATTCCATACCCATGGAACGTCATTGCGGACACCCCTGCTAACAGTGGCCCATGTGGTCCCAAGCTTTCGACGAAGTACCTGGGTCCATTCAGCAGCATTAGGCTTATACATGCTATCTAACTGATCAAGTTGTTCAACAAATTTTAGTCCTCCTACTTCCTTTGGATCTGGAAGTGCATTCACGACATCTTTTAGTTCTTGGATGTCCCAATTCCGATTTATCATAACTGTTGTGGGATTTTGGGGTCCAGCTGGATGGGCAGGGTTATAATGGGGATTGGGAACTTCTATTAAAGGGCAAGTAAGTGAAGGTGAAGGATCAGAAGAGAAAAAAGTTGGAGCTGGTTTGTGAGTGGAGGTTTGACTTCGAGTGCATTTGGAGACGGGGGTTTGTCTAGTACAGGGTGGGTCATCACGATGGGTTGAGGGGTCATAGTGATCTGTGCCTGGGGAATCATCAGGGGAAACTTCTGCTAGTTGTAGTGCAGGGGGGGGCAGTCGGAATAGGGGATAGAGGAGGGGATAATAGAGGTGTCTGAGGTTGGTTCTGAGGAGGGGAAAAAAATAATAGGATAAATCTAAACCTGTCTTCTTTTCTATAAATTTTCTAGGAGACCCATTTTTACGGGGCGTCTGTTGATCCTCCGAAAATAATCCTTCCAGCATTAATGATTTTGATCCCCCTGTGCGGCGATTAACAGGCTTACTGTTATAAGTTCCCATTATGTTCCCTTGCCCTCCCGGGTCCTGTATTTAATTTTCCAACTATATACTGATTCGCCTAATCCCTTGTACGTATGAATCAGCGAGGCATTAAGTGTGCCACTCACTAAACCTAACTGTTCCCTTCTTTTTCCCAAGGGAAGACACCTAACTATCGGTACTGATCCAGTTCCCAGGAGAACACGGTATTGTTGCTTATTCCGTATGTAGATTTATTTATTTTTCCATAGCGCTACATATCTTCCATAGCGCTACATATCATTCCGTTCCTAACAGCAATCCTGCAATCTGTGCTCTTTTCGGTTTATATTTCCATACCACCCCGTTACTCGTCCCGTTAGCCTGTCCGCTCACATCCCCGGATTCCAGCTCAGGTGACTTCGTGTCCGATTCGGTTCAGCAGAATACTACATCAATACGTCCAGCCGAGTCTAGGATATGGGTGAGGCCAGTATCCTTTCGTCAGACCTTTCGTATGCGTCAAACTGCTTGGGTCAAGTCTCCATCACCTTAAGCAACCCGTTGAGATATGAGTATGACTAGACGGTCAACAGGAAACTCGCCCTCCCGTTATTTAGAAAATAAAAAATGTTCGGAAATCCCCCGGTGCTTACCCCAGTCTGGAAGTGTGCAAGCTCTGTCTGGAAATCCGTTCAGTCACTGTGGATTGTAGCAAAGAGGAGACCAGGGACTCCTCACGCAAGAACTGTTTCAGGACAGGGCAGTCCTAACTTTTGCCGGAGCTGCATGCTCTGCTGCCGGAGCGCTCAAGTTGACGGCAGTCCGCTGGTAAGACGGATCACTGAAATGGTCTCGCTGGAGGAGTCGACCGGCCGTCTCTTGCCCCACGTTGGGCGCCAAAAACTGTGGACACTTTTTGTGACTGAAGACAGAGAAGAAAATTAAAATTAGTCAAAACCTTTTATTGATACATACCAGACTAGGGTAAAATGTCAGAGAAACACAGTCCTAGGACACCGCACTTCATCTGCCTCGAGCGCAGATGTCCTTGTTCTTTTATACCTTTCTAATCTCCTGATCGTTGACCACGTAAGCAAAAAATAGCGTCCTGACTCATTGTACTTTTCCAATTTTGTAAAGTCATTACCCTAAAGGTATATTTTCTTGTCACACACATCATCAAAAGAAAACTTCCAGAAAGTATACATGCTTTTTGTCACGTACGCAAAACACAAACAAGTTTCATCATTCTGTCCTATTTTCTGTACACACATACATTTTGTTCAATTACATCTTTTTATGTTTTCACAAGAGTCCATTATGATTCCTAGATCCTTCTCATAGTTTGGTGCACAGTTAAAGGATAAGTTTGGTATTTTTCAAGTTATTTCTTCACAAACATAGTATATATACATTTGCCACTCAAAATTGTGTTTTGAAGTTAAGTTTTTTCTATAAATTTAAAAAAATACATAGCCAGTCCTGGGGCCTCATGCATAATGCCGTGCATAGAATTCGCACTATAACATGACGTAAGCACAAAAGCGGAAATGTACTTACGCACAAAAAAATCCAGATGCAGGAATCTGTGCGTTCGCCAACTTCCACGTTCTTCCGTTACATAAATCCCGATCAGCGTGAAAAGTAACACACGTGCACGCGCCTGCTGTCCCACCCCAACTCCTCTCAGAATTACGCCTCTTTGAATATGCAAATCAATATAAATAGCCCTTAAGCTCAGCCTTCTGTGAAAAGACAATGGGAAAAGCACGGGGGAAAATATAAGAATTTCAGCGAATACCAAGTGGAGGCAAAGAAAAACGTACTATTTGTTGGTTTAAACAGTGGTATAATCAACAAAAGGAAGTTGATTGAGTGACAGTGTGTATCGGAGAAACTCGAAAGCTCAAGTTCACAAAGTCGCACAGTGCCCAAAATAAAAAAGAAGTCACATATCAAAGTCGCGAGTCGTAGCCCACCGTCTGAGTGTCATATGAAAGCTTATTAGGGTACAGAGAAAAAAAAAGGCACACAGTGTGAAAAAAGCATGAAATGTCAACTTTAATCTCAAAATTTCCACTTTAATCACGTAGTTTATTTTGCCATTAAAGTAGAACATCATAAACTTCATCTTAAAATCGTTTAATTTACTAGTTTCTCAAATCCCATCGTAACTAAAGTAGCACATTAAATGCTTTGTTGTGTATTTGATCTTCTATGTGCTCTATGTGTGTGAATCACTACCTGCTTCTTAAACGGGCTTTCTCTTTCTCCGACAGGACACAGAATCCATTACATTCGTGATATTACAGCTCTCTGAATAATTAAAATAATGAGATGCATACAGGATATCTTTTTCATGATGATAGGAATTAAAGCATGTTATTAAACATGGGAACATGGTGGTGCAGTGCTTGTTCATGTCTCACACAAGATGGTTGCTGCGCCATGCGCGACCTTCAATGAAATAATTTATTGCAGCAGTACAGTCTCTTTCAAACATACTAACCTCCAATTCTTGTCCTTACTTTTCTTTCTCCAAATACCCAATCGCCACACAATCAGCTCTGTAATAGACGTTAAGCCATCTGTAAGCTTAGAACGACAATTCTTCAAAACATTTAAGGAACATTGAAATATCTTTGTAGTACGTGTTTAATTATTCTATCTAGCTATCCTACCAGTGTCGCACCAGCCCAGCAAGAATAAAGCACAAGGTATAGGATAGATAGATAGATAGATACTTTATTAATCCCAGGGGGAAATTCACATACTCCAGCAGCAGCATACTGATACAAGTTCAGAATAATCTGTGAACTAGCCAGCACTGCAGCACCGTGTAGATAGATAGATAGATACTTTATTAATCCCAATGGGAAATTCACACACGTCCTCACATGTTTGATTATTAACAATATAGATTATTTAAATGAAGTTAAAGTTTTATCTGTATAATATAATCAACATATTTTGCTGCATTTCATCTTAAAAATGATTCCGTCATCATATGTAAATACGCTCTTTATAAAGTGGCGCAGGTTGTGCGATATTATAACTGTTGTGCAAGTTTACAGGGAGGTAATAGTACTTACAAGTACAAACAGTTCTACAAGGAGCACTTGATGGACTGACTGAGTGTGTTTCAAGTTCTTGGGATGAAACTGTTTCTGAACCGCGAGGTCCGTACAGGAAAGGCTCTGAAGCGTTTTGCCATGGCTGAGGCAGCATGTGCTTGATGCTGTATCCTGATAATTCTCTTTCCGATCAGCTGCTGCTGTGATTCCAAACTCAGATACAGTGATATAAATACTCCAAGTGGTGAAGTGAGAGTAATATGGAAAAAGATGATCTGCTGTGGCAACCCTTAACGGGAGCAGCTGAAAGAAGAAAAAGAAGGTGCAATGAGAGTAACAACGCTAAAGCAGTTATGGTATTTGGAATACTATGGCTATGTCCTGGACCATTATATTGTTACAGGTTAATTACAATCAGATGCATTATACTAATAAACAATATGCAGTTAGTTTCAGTGTATTTATAAAGCCGCGTCAGGAATGTGAATCTAAGAAAGAAAGGGTAACCACACAGGAACAATAGCACTGCTTTGACGCTGGGTGCTGCCAGTCTGCAAAACCGAGCAGAGAACTTGCGTACAACGGGGTATGAGCTACCGTGGAAATGTGCGTGGCTTTACGCCAAGTTAAGGTTTTATACATCGAGATTTGAGCGTGGAAACGTTCGTACGTAACATTTTTGTGCATACGCACCATTTATACATGAGGCCCCTGGTCTTTTATAATGGAACCTTATGGGACACCGAATGCTTGAAAAACAAAAGCTTAAATCTTACTGAATATATTGATTTTTCAAACAAAGAAAGTTGCCAAACATTGATATGTGTCTTGAGATTATACAAACATTGTAAAATAGCTTATACATGTCATTTTTGAACAAATCACACCAGTATTATGAGATTTTGTCATTTTAAAGGAAGACCCAACTGTGTGCACTAGCTCAGAACTTGTCTTCTTCCTCAGTGACCTTTCACCCAACAGGGTATGGTTTCCTCTTGAAAGACTAAATCGCAGTAAACTGTTTGTGCCAAATGCTAGCTGTTGTGTTGATTTACTTCCATATTTATGTGAGAACTCCTCCCACACAAGTGACTAGAAAATGTATCCTTACCTCAAGGAAAATAGTGCCAAGAATATACAATAAAAGGATTACAGTAATCCCTCCTCTATCGCGGGGTTGCGTTCCAGACCCCCCCCGCGAAAGGTGAAAATCCGCGAAGTAGAACCATATGTTTATATGGTTATTTTTATATTGTCATGCTTGGGTCACAGATTTGCACAGAAACACAGGAGGTTGTAGAGAGACAGGAACGTTATTCAAACACTGCAAACAAACATTTGTCTCTTTTTCAAAAGTTTAAACTGTGCTCCATGACAAGACAGAGATGACAGTTCTGTCTCACAATTAAAAGAATGCAAACATATCTTCCTCTTCAAAGGAGTGCGCGTCAGGAGCAGAGAATGTCAGAGAGAGAGAAAAAAGCAAACAAAAATCAATAGGGCTGTTTGGCTTTTAAGTATGTGAAGCACCGCCGGACAAAGCAGCTGCAAGGATGTACAATGTAAAGGTAGTCTTTTAGCATTTTTTAGAGGAGCGTCCGTATCCTCTAGGCCAGTGTGCGAACAGCCCCTCTGCTCACACCCCCTCCGTCAGGAGCAGAGAATATCAGAGAGAGAGACAGAGAAAAACAAACAATCAAAAATCAATAAGTGCCCTTCGAGCTTTTAAGTATGCAAAGCACCGTGCGGGAAGCATGTCGCTTGATAAAACAGCTGCACAGAAGGGAGCAACGTGAAGGTAATTTTCAGCATTTTTAGACGAGCGTCCGTATCGTCTAGGGGTCCAAACAGCCCCCCTGCTCACACCCCCTCTGTCAGGAGCGGAGAATGTCAGAGCAAAAGAGAGAGAGAGAGAGAAAAAAGCAAACAATCAAAAATCAATACGTGCTGTTTGATCTTTTAAGTATGCGAAGCACAGTGCGGGAAGCATATCGCTTGACAAAGCAGCCATATGTAAGCGCAGCAAGGAAGAGAGCAATGTGAAGGTAATCTTTCAGCATTTTTTGAGGAGCGGCCATATCCTCTAGGGGTGCGAACAGCCCCCGTGCTCACAATGTATTTGAGGAGTTTTTTTTAACATGTAATACGCGCTATGGTTGGGTAGCTTCTCAGCCATCTGCCAATAGCGTCCCTTGTATGAAATCAACTGGACAAACCAACTGAGGAAGCATGTACCAGAAATTAAAAGACCCATTGTCCGCAGAAATCCGCGAACCAGCAAAAAATCCACGATATATATTTAAATATGCTTACATATAAAATCTGCGATAGAGTGAAGCCGCGAAAGTCAAAGCGCGATATAGTGAGGGATTACTGTATTTCCAGATCACTTTTGTTGTCATAGACAAATGTTTGAAACACGGAAGGCATGTTTTCTTATATTGAAAGGTTTGCTGCTTCAGAGAGTTACATTTTTAGGCTTTTATTTTCCTGTGGTACCTCATGCTCTGTAAGGTTCCATTAAAAGTGCCGGGACTTACTACAGTAATCCCTCCTCCATCGCGGGGGTTGCGTTCCAGAGCCACCCGCGAAATAGGAAAATCCGCGAAGTAGAAACCATATGTTTATATGGTTATTTTTATATTGTCATGCTTGGGTCACAGATTTGCGCAGAAACACAGGAGGTTGTAGAGAGACAGGAACGTTATTCAAACACTGCAAACAAACATTTGTCTCTTTTTCAAAAGTTTAAACTGTGCTCCATGACAAGACAGAGATGACAGTTCTGTCTCACAATTAAAAGAATGCAAACATATCTTCCTTTTCAAAGGAGTGCAAAGCAAGCAGTCAAAAAAAAAATCAATAGGGCTTTTAAGTATGCGAAGCACCGCCGGTACAAAGCTGTTGAAGGCGGCAGCTCACACCCCCTCCGTCAGGAGCAGGAAGAGAGAGGGAGAGAGAGAGATAGAGAGAGATAGAGAGACAGATAAAAAAAATCAATACGTGCCCTTTGAGCTTTTAAGTATGCGAAGCTCCGTGCAGCATGTCCTTTCAGGAAGCAGCTGCACACAGCCCCCCTGCTCACACCCCCCTACGTCAGCACAAGAGAGAGAGAGAGAGAGAGAGAGAAAGTAAGCTGGATAGCTTCTCAGCCATCTGCCAATAGCGTCCCTTGTATGAAATCAACTGGGCAAACAAACTGAGGAAGCATGTACCAGAAATTAAAAGACCTATTGTCCGCAGAAACCCGCGAAGCAGCGAAAAATCCGCGATATATATTTAAATATGCTTACATATAAAATCCGCGATGGAGTGAAGCCGCGAAAGGCGAAGCGCGATATAGCGAGGGATCACTGTATAAGTTTTTAAGATTTATAGCAAGCACTTAACTTTACAGCACAATTTCATATGGCAAATGTATGTATATATATATATATATATATATATATATATATATATATATATATATATATATATATATATATACCATGATTGTGAAGAAATAGCTTTGACTTGAAAAATAAGAACTTCTCCTTTAAACTCCTTTTACTGCACAAACTTGCTATATAGTTTCTTTAGAAATGCCTGAAGCTTTTTCTTGAATTTACCACACAGTGGTGTCAGTTGTGATTTTCCTGAGATAAGTGTTTCATCTTCAGAGAATTTCCTTTCCTAATTTGTCATTAATGTGCTTCAGTGTTTATGAGTTGTTTATAATTGTTTATAATAGCTTAAATTGAATTGCTAAATATACAGTCTTGAGATGGAAAATGTAAAAAATAAAATAAATAAATAACAGCTAATTCCAAGGGTATGCAACAGATGTGTTTAGTGCTTCCATCACTTCAGTTTGCAGAGTGATCCTTTTCTTTAATGATTTGGCACCATTTTAGTATTTGTTAATCCTGGTGATTTGAATTTAAAGACAAGACTATTGCATCAATCTCAGTCAGGGATGCAGAGGAGTTGATACCAATGTTGTCAGTGGTAAGATCATTCTGCCTGGGACTCCAGTACAAACACATTAATACAAACTGACACTTGTTTATTTCGTAGTCTGCCTAAAGTTCTTTATAAAGAGGTTTACAACAACAAGACTTTATGTAGCACTTCTTGCATTATATCACTAAGTGTGCTGAACAGACCATCCAGCCTGCCATCCACTTTTTGAGCTCATCTCCTCCATTACACTGTTTGCACGCTAAAACACACACCCACGCAAACTGATTGCAAACCAAGGTTATAATAGTTTTGCCTTTTTATATCAGTTTTTATTTCTATACAGGTATTTTTTCTGACCTTACTTGGAAGTTCAGTTTGGTTTTAGGTTTCCTTCATCGTGTATTTTTAGTTTTAATTTAGTTTTTATTTCACAAAAACATTTCTATTTTATTTTTATATCTGTTAGTTTCATTTTTAGTAATTACTAGCTGTTCCCCGCATCTCCACCCGTGTAGTAGTGAAACAGGACAAACTTTAAAGATCAGTAAAAAAAATTTTTTTCAAAATGTAATTTGTATTGAGAAGAATTTATATTGATAGCTTTTGTATCCGAGGGCCTCTTCATATACAATATTTTTGGTTTTGCTATCGGGGGTGAGAATGTAGCTGTGATCTCTTTGCCAAAAATGTAAAAAGTCAGCAAGGTATCTCTGGCCAAGTGGAAGGTAGGTATGCTCCAATGTCAAATGTTGCCACTGTATCTGATCGTGTTCAGCTCTGATGGGAGAGTGTCCCCCACGTAGGAAAAAGACCACGTGGCCATAATATCTCTTGCAATTCGCAGCTACCCTCTAAAACACATGAAGCTGTGATCTCTCTCTCTCAAAAATGTCAAACGTTACTCCTTAACAATCTCTAGATGATAATGTCCCCTGAACAAACAGGTTTCGCTAGCTAAGAGGATGCAAGATACTCTCCAACATGTGATGAGAGGTAGACCAATTCGAACGGAGGTTGGCTCATAAGTGAGGATGGCCCTGCCCAGCTCCCTACTCCTGAGGTCCCGCCTCCCCCTCTCCTCGGCCCGCAGCCTTTGTCTTGGATTTGCACTTCGCTGCCGCAAGTGAACTATACTTAGCGCAGTGAGTGAAGTCACATAAACATCCAGAATGTTCAAGCAAATTATAGAAAAAAAATGATATAAATCTGTTAAGTAGTTCTCTCGTGAAAGGCAGGCAGGCAGGCGGGCGGGCGTTGAATTTTAGATACATAGAGATGGTATGGTTAAAGAACTACTATAGAGTTTAGTTTTGTATCACAATCAGACAGAACTGTAGACTTAATGGATTTGGATATGTTAGTGGAAGCTTACTACACCACATGGTTTACTATCTGGTTTTGTTTTTGTTTGATAAAAACACACATAATCAAAACCAGATACTGAATATGAACAATTTATACATTTTTATTATATTTTAGACTATAATTCTGTGCCATTTGTGCTGAAGAAATGTGTACTGATTGTTGGCACTTTTTTCTTTTCCTTTAATTGCCCATAGTGGGCCAATTTGTAGTGAAATTTAGGTGAATTGTACTCTAAATGTCTATACCACACAACATATCTCACTCCAAGACAATGTGCTTATAATCAGTGACCTCAATATTGCATTCAAAAATCTCCCATATTGGGCTTTTTATTTTCAACTAACCATGTTGATCTCTGATTTAATCTCAAGCACATTCAATTCTTAGACAGAATTTTGCCACCTGCAGGCCTGAAAAGATATCAAAAATCAGAAAATAAATTTTACTGTGTTCTGACAGGTGTTATCATGAAAATCACAGGGGCTTAGGAAGAACAGAGCTCTTAGTCTTGAATCAGTGTGTAGACCCCACCTAGCTGTATTGAAGGAAACAAAGAAAAACAAGCATTTAGAGTCAAGGTTAGGGACAGTGAGACTTGAATAGCCCATGCATAAGAACAGTAAACCCGTAATGAGCAGAGCAAGTGCAAGTAGTAGGTGTATGGACAGGCACAAAACAACAGAGACAGCATCTGAGATTAGGAACAATATATATATTATCTAAACCTGTTTATCCAGAGCAGGATGGCAGGAAACCTGGAACCTACCCCAAAAGTTTAGATGCAAGGCAGGAAAAATCCCTGGTATGTAATATGTATGATATGGCTGATATTAAGAACAAAAAGAATATATTTCAACTATCTATTTTAAGAGAGAGAGAGAAAAATTTAAAAATATTTTAAAACATAATTCTGCTACTATATTATTTTCACAATATCAGGTATTTTGAGCTGTGAATATAAACTAAAAAAAGATACATTAATAAATATAGAATAAATACAAAAAATACATTAGTATGTTTAGTTTTTCACCAGTTGGCCTACTCTCTTCACCTACCTACCTGTAGTTCAGTAGAGACATTGCCAACTCAGGAATTTTACAAGGTTTATATTGCCTCGCTGTTAAAACAACTTTTTTAAAGCAAAAGTGATTGGTCAGTAACAATATGCTCATCTTGTATGATGACCTAGTCTGTCTCTCGATCTGTTTTATTTTCAGAAAGGATTTCTCCTTTGCAAAGTGGCAAGTGAATTATAGTCAACAAAACGCATGGACCTGAGAAATACACTGAAAAGTTACCCAGTCATGATTTTCCTATCCATATGGTAAAGATTTTGTTGACCAGCACATTCTGATTTCAGGTGTTTGAATTAAATCTTGATATACAACAAGCACAAAGAAAGGTGGCACAGTAAATAGCTTTCTATTTCACACACTGAACGTGTCCGTATTCAGCTTGCTCTGTCACCGCAAATGCTGTGTGAACAGCTGCCCTCCGTCACTAGCCGCCGTTCACTGGATGTGGCTCGTGGTGGATTACTTTCTGTTTTGGAGTTAAAAGTTACAAGGGTTAAAGACTAATGGCATTAATTCAAAAATAAAAACTAAAATATTTTAGTATATTATTATTTTATTTCAGTTAGTCTTTCCAGCTACTTTAATAGTTTCATTTACTTTTAATTTTTCATTTCAGCTTTAATTATTTTATTTCAGTTTACAAAAATGTTTTTTTAATAATAGTTTTAGTTTTGATTTTTGTTTTTGTTAACTATAATAACCTTGTTGCAAACAGTTTAGAGTTATCAGTTACATATGTGCCTTTAAAATGTGGAAACCATAATTCCTTTTAACGGTGGAAGACTATGAAGAAAAGTCAAAAAATTACTTTTGCTTCTTACGGGAATAAATCCATTAATTGCCCAGCTAATCAAATCAAATCACTCTCAGTCTGGTGCCAGCATAGAACTCCAATCTAAGGGCAGTTGTAAGCATACAGGCTAACTCACCTGGTGGTACAGACTTACCTACAGGGGAGTCATTGTAAAGCCCATGTTCATTTGTGTAAAGTACTATATAAGCAGGATCATGATCCACAAATCTTTCTGTGGTGGTGGTCCCTGAACTCCCAGATCTTTTTAGGGGGTATGAGAGATTTCCTTACATTGACATTTACTTATTTGACTAATGCCTTCATCCAAGGTAAGTTACAATATTAGAGATATAGCTAGTTACATTTGTTTTGCTTTTCCAATTGGAGCAAAGGCAGGTGAGGTGATTTGCCTTGTGATCCATAATGTCAGTAATAGGATTCGATCCAACAACCTAAGGGTTTGAAGTCTAAAGCCTTAACCAGAACACCCTACTATCTGCCTTTCCTGCAACCATTGCCATCAGTACTGTCTCAGTATTACATCCATATGGCCTCCATGTGGTATGATACTCTTCTATTTCCATCACACACAAGGGTGTGGTTTTTAATAACTAGATGTCCCAGACAGTGTAATTAATTTTATAACCTGCCCACATAGAGGAAAAAAAAACTTCTCGTACTTTTTTATCTATTGGGGTCTACTTTTGCACATTTTCTAAACGTTTCCTGTTTAGGTATCCAAACAGTAGTAGCAATGGTGGAGTGTACAAAGGGGAAGGGCCTTAACCAGTGCAAGCTTATGATGCACACTTACTGGGAAGTCCTTGTTCATGGAAAACAATTTCATGCATCAGTTCCCATCACAAATGGGGTTTTATGGCTTACTCACACCTCTATTGCAATAGACCTCCTGGAATTTTATCCTCTGCTTATTGCTGCAAATAGGTGGGATTAGACCGTAAACCCAAAATGGGTTACATTTTTGTAATAGCAGATAAGCACATATGCAGAAACAGAATCTGCAGATAGTGAAGATTTTCAGTAGATAGAAACTTGCACTCTGTGTTGATAAAATATGTTGTAATTGTAGACTGTTGAAATTCAATTGAAAATGCAAATGGCAGTGCCATTTTACATGTACCTGTAAAGCTGAAATTGCCAATTTCATTTATATATTTCTATCAGTAATTAAACCCTCTTAATTCAGGTCAGGGTTGCTTGACACAATGCTGTCCTCATTGGGCACAAGTCAAGAACAAGCAATGGACCACACCCTGCCATATTACCTGTTATACTGATGCATGCCTGTTTGGTGTTTTTTTTTTTTTATGTTTTTTCTTAATTGAAAGCCCTGTTGCTTCAGCAAATTTAAAGTTGCACTTAATCCAGTCTAAGACACCCCAATTAAATTCATTGTCATAATTATTAAACAGCCTGCAGACACTTTTATCCAAAAGAGGTCAACTGAGTAAATATTTATTCAGGGACTGATTAACAAGTGTTAAAAAGCAAGTTTCCAAAATTGGCCATCACAAGTGAAGAGTTCTAAATCAGACAGAACAATGTAAAAATAGTTACTCTGTTCTTAGCAAGAAAGATCCCAGCATCATTACCATTTAGAAACATATTCACAGAACAAGACAGAACTTAAATGTACCTTAAACACAGTGAGGGAGCCAGCAGTTTGGATGGAGGTGGGCAGGATGTTAGACTAGCTAGGAGCTACACATGAAAAGAGTGTGGATTGAGAGCTGATGCCACATGGCGCTACCGTGTTTCCCCAAAAATAGGACCTACTCCGAAAATAAGCCCTAGCATGATTTTCAGGCTGCTCTGTAATATAAGCCCTACCCCAAAAATAAGCCCTAGTCAAGATCGTCAGCCGAAAAGGAAGGCACTTAAGGCCAGGTTTATACTTCACACGATGTGACACGTGTGCCCGAAACATCCATTAAATTCCGAGGACATCTTGCCACAATATCTCTGAAAAGGATGTTTAATGATTACATCCATCAATCCAGGGATGCGCCCAGTCCAGCAGCATTGGCGCAAGACAGAAGCAAAATCCCTGGATGGGGCATCAGCTTATCGCAAGGTGAACACAAGGACACACATACACTAACGTCATTGTAGCTTCACCAAAACCCCAAACCTTCTTTATCTTTGGATAGAAAACTGAGCACACTGCAAACCCACCAGAAAATCATGCAAATTCCAGGCAGGGATCACAAGCGACGTGACTCCCTGCAAGACAGCAGCGCTACCACTCTGCCACCGTGCCATCCCATATGTGTAACTATTAACAGTATTCATTATTTAAACAAAGTTAACAATTTATCTGTAAATGTAACATACATAATTTAATGCATTTCATCATGAAAGTGAAATCAAATATAAATCTAAGAATTCTAAATGTGCAGAGAGCTGGAATATTATAAATTTAATGTGTTCTGTGTGACGATCTACAGTAATCCCTCGCTATATCGTGCTTCGCCTTTCGCAGCTTCACTCCATCGCGGATTTTATATGTAAGCATATTTAAATATATATCGCGGATTTTTTGCTGGTTCGCGGATTTCTGCGGACAATAGGTCTTTTAATTTCTGGTACATGCTTCCTCAGTTGGTTTGCCCAGTTGATTTCATACAAGGGATGCTATTGGCAGATGGCTGAGAAGCTACCCAACTTACTTTTCTCTGTCTCTCTTGCGCTGACTTTCTCTGATCCTGACGTAGGGGGATTGAGCAGGGGGGCTGTTCGCACACCTAGACGATACGGACGCTCGTCTAAAAATGCTGAAAGATTATCTTCACGTTGCTATCTTTTGTGCAGCTGCTTCCTGAAACGACATGCTGCACAGTGCTTCGCATACTTAAAAGCTTGAAGGGCACGTATTAGAGTTTGTTTTTCAAGCAAAAATCGTCTCTCTCTCTCTCTCTCTCTGCTCCTGATGGAGGGGGTGTGAGCTGCCGCCTTCAACAGCTTTGTGCTGCGGTGCTTCGCATACTTAAGCCAAACAGCCCTATTGATTTGTTTGCTTTTCTCTATCTCTGTGACTTTATATGCTCCTGACGGGCACTCCTTTGAAGAGGAAGAAATGTTTGCATTCTTTTAATTGTGAGACGGAACTGTCATCTCTGTCTTGTCATGGAGCATAGTTTAAACTTTTGAAAAAGAGGCAAATGTTTGTTTGCAGTGTTTGAATAACGTTCCTGTCTCTCTACAACCTCCTGTGTTTCTGCGCAAATCTGTGACCCAAGCATGACAATATAAAAATAACCATATAAACATATGGTTTCTACTTCGCGGTTTTTCTTATTTCGCGGGTGGCTCTGGAACGCAACCCCCGCGATGGAGGAGGGATTACTGTATTGCCGCTTGCCACTGCTGTCAGGTCAGGAAGAAGCGCGTTGCGATTAAGAACTGGGTCGGTTTTACGATGACTTTTATGACAGTCTACTTTAATGACAAAGTAAACTATGGGATTAAAGTGAACATTTCAAGTTTAAAGCCGAAATTTTCACTTTAATCACAAAATAGACGTTTTCATCATGTCATTTATTTTTTTTTGTGGCTCAAATACGCCGCCATACATTCTGATGGTATTGAAATGTACAAAAAAAAAGAAAAAGACGGCACAGAAGATGGTATGTGAGACTTTTAAAATATAACTTGTCATTACTTTGAGGAATGTGCGATGCCTGAATATAAAGGCAACATGAATACATTTGTATGTCAGCATCAAACTATTCATCAAACATCGAAGCACGCACATCGATCCGAAAAGCGGCTGGAGTAGCAAGAAATTCAGGCTGGCATTCAGGGTTTGAATGTGGAAAGTTATGATGATATTCCAGAAAAAGATGACATGACTGTATTTGGATAAATGTATATTGTTGTACATGAATAAATATAAGATATCCCCTGAAAATAAGCCCTAGTGCATCTTTGGAGCAAAAATTAATATAAGACCCGGTCTTACTACCGTGTTTCCCTGAAAATATCACCAGACACCATTCTTTACTTTTAAAAGTGTTGGGAAATGTTACCCTTAAAGGTAACTTAGTTACATTACTCATTATGTGCAAAAAATAATTAAATGTTATTTATATGCTATGATATGTTATTACAGTACTTATAAAATATGTATTATAAAGAATACATTACTTTTTCTTCTTTTGTATGAGAAACTGCATATTTCACTGGCCTTTATTTCTTATTAAATCTAGTGTTCGTAGTCGGTGTACATTGAACCCTCTTTATTCCAATATTCCCCTTCTCATAACACAATATCTCTCTCTAACCTTCAAGGGGCACAATATCTAAACCCACTGCTGTACGTTATTATTTACAAATAATAATCCCCCTAACCCGACATACAGAACATGTGTCAACACAAACCTCTGAAGGGCAAAACCCTCTCTCAATTAAAATGTTATGTAAAATTTGAATTACATTATGAGGGTGACAAAGAAGCTGACAAAAACATAAATTACTGGCACTTATTTGTTTCACAAGATATGAACCTCCTTGTGCTTTATTACTTCATTTAGTCCTTCATGTGCTGTCATCTCAATAACACCCATCCCCTTTTTCTGTTTCCACCCCTAGCCCCCAAAGATTCACAGTATGAACAGTGGCTGCTGTATAATAAATAAGCAAGGAAGTTTGTCTGTCCTGATGTTTGTCATAACACAACCAACCAAGTGAGAGGAAGAGTAAATATCCAAAAGCTAGTTTTGGTGATTAATAAAAAAATTTGAATGTGTGAACATGATTTGAAAAAATTAAGGAAAACCCTAAAACAGTAAATTCTAATTTAATTTGGAAAAAAAATGATATATCAAGGTTGTGAGAAATGTGTCAACACAGTCACGTCATCCACACATGATCGAGGCTGCTATTCTAACCGGAATCGGAAAGGGAGAGGATGTTTTCATTCCATGTATAGCTATGTCTTCCAGTGAACTCCATTTTGAATTCAAATGACTTTAATTTGCAGTATGTCTTGCATTTGTGATGTCCTTAAGCAAAGTACAAGAACAATCATTTAAAGTTGCTGGAGTTTATATATACATATATATTATGTATGTATGTGTGTATGTATGTATGTATATATATATATATATATATATATATATATATATATATATATATATATATATACTGCTCAAAAAAATTAAAGGAACACTTTTTAATCTGAGTATAGCATCAAGTCAATGAAACCTCTGGCCTATTGATCTGGCCAGTTAAGTAGCAGAGGGGCTTGTTAATCTGTTTCATCTGCTTTGGTGTTAATGAAATTAACAACAGGTACGCTAGAGAGGCAACAATGAGTCGACCCCCAAAACAGGAATGGTTTAACAGGTGGAAGCCACTGACATTTTTCCTTCCTCATCTTTTCTTACTGTTTTTTCACTAGTTTTGCATTTGGCTACGGTCAGTGTCACTACTGGTAGCATGAGGCAATACCTGGACCCTACAGAGTTTGCATAGGTAGTCCAACTTCTCCAGGATGGCACATCAATATGTGCCATTGCCAGAAGGTTTCCTGTGTCTCCCAGCACAGCCTCAAGGGCATGGAGAAGATTCCAGGAGATAGGCAGTTACTCTAGGAGAGCTGGACAGGGCAAGATCCTTAACCCATCAGCATGAGCGGTATCAGCTCCTTTGGGCAATGAGGAACAGGATGAGCACTGCCAGAGCCCTACAAAATGACCTCCAGCAGGCCACTAACCAAACAATCACTAACAGACTTTATGAGGGTGGCCTGAGGGTCCAACATCCTCTAGTGGGCCCTGTGCTCACTGCCTGGCACCATGGAGCTCGATTGGCATTTCCCATAGAATACAAGAATTGGCAGGTCCACCACTGGTGCCCTCTGCTTTTCACAGATGGGATCAGGTTCACCCTGAGCACATGTGACAGACGTGAAAGGGTCTGGAGAAGCTGTGGAGAATGTTATGCTGCCTGTAACATCATTCAGCATGACTGGTTTGGTGGTGGGTCAGTGATGGTCTGGGGAGGCATATCCACGGAGGGACGCACAGACCTTTACAGGCTAGACAATGGCACCTTGACTGCCATTTGGCATCAATATGAAATTCTTGGATCCGTTGTCAGACCCTATGCCGGTGTATTGTGTCCTGGGTTCCTACTTGTGCATGACAATGTCCGGCCTCATGTGGCGAGAGTATGCTGGCAGTTCCTAGAGGATGACAGAATTGATACCATTGACTGGCCCCCATGCTCGCCTGACCTAAATCCAATAGAACACCTCTGGGACATTATGTTTTGGTTCATCTGACGCCGCCAGGTTGCACCTCAGACTGTCCAGGAGCTCAGTGATTCACTGGTCCAGATCTGGGGGGAGATCCCCCAGGACACCATCCATCGTCTCATTAGGAGCATACCCCAATGTTGTCAGGCATGCATACAAGCACATGGGGGCCATACAAGCTACTGAGTACGATTTGGAGTTGCTGCAGTGAAATTTCGGCAAAATGGACTAGCCTGCCACATCATTTTTTCATTGATTTTCGTGATATCTTTGAATTCAGCCCTCTATAGGTTGATCATTTTCATTTCCACCAAACGATATGGCATCCTTTCATTCCTAACATATTACCCATTCCATATCAGTATAGATATCCAGCAGGATTTTTTTCCCATTAAAGTCTGATGTGTTTTCAAAGTGTTTCTTTAATAATGGTTGTAAATAAGACATACCGCTGCATTTTGAATCATCTGTAGTTGTTGACAGCATATGCAGATTCCCAGGCCAATAAGGAATTGCATTAGTCCAGACATGAAAAGGCCAATAACTGAATAAAAAGTGGTAAACTTACTCTGTCAGCTACAGTTTGATCTTGTGGGTTTGATACAAAGGGAATCTGCATGAACAAGAGGCAGTTGCATTGTGGTTGCCAAAGGATTGCTGGTCTTCAGTCATCACCCCAATGTTATGAACTGATTTTCGTAGGTGTTAATGATAATTAGCCATATTTTACTGAGTAGGACGGGGAATAGACAGACTGGGATATAAGAAGCTGGAGATGCTGTCACTTCATCCAAGTTGAGATATTAGTGAGACATGCTGAGACTGTGTGGTCCACAGGAGGAAATGACAGACACAGCTGAGTATTATGGACATAGAAGTGATATGGGGCTGGATGATAGGGCTTAGTGACTTGGTGCATAAGGAGAAGAAGAGAGAACTCAACACTAATCCCAGGGGACAACCCCTTTGCTCATCTGATGCAACTTTCACATTTCTTCTATCCAAGACACAAAGTAGAATCCCAAAAAGTGGGATTCAGAACATCTGAGAATGATACCAGTGATACCGACATCAGAGAGGGTAGCAATGAGGATCTGGTGGTTAACTGTGTTAAAGGCAGAAAAGAGATCAAGAAGAATGATAACATATAGCATGATGGTATTTTTAGGCAGCCATACCATGTCAACAACAGTCAGAAACGTTTCAATGGAATGGCTTCTCTTTCAACCAGACTGATTAAGATCAAGAACTCTGGTCTGCAGGAGTAAAGAAAAGATTTGATAAGAGGCAGCATGTTCAAATATATTGGATAAAAAGGATAGAAGAGAGATTGGTCTGTAATTGTCTACCTGAGTTCAGTTGAGTGTGAGCTTTTTGAGTTATTAGGGCCTCTTTCAACATAGTGGGAAAAGTGTGTGTGTTGATTGGGATGTCAGTGAGGGCAAAGGTAGCCTGGTGAAGGAGTGAAGAATTAGGTCAAGTGGACAGGCAGTCAGGTGACTAGATAGGAGGTTGAAAGCATCAATGTTGGATTGTGCTGAGAAAGTGGGGAATGTTGTAATTGACAAGAGTGATAAGAACTTTCATTTATGGCTGCCACATTTTTGTGAAAAATGGTAGTGAAATCATCATTTGTTAAGGAAGTTGGAAGTGGAGGTGGTGGCATTTGAGAAAGGAGGTGAGTTCAGAGAACAAGCTATATGTCAGTGGTGTTCCTAATCCTGTCCTGGAAGATTATTATTTTAGCGCTGGTAGTGGCAGGAAAGAAGGAAGATAAAAGAGTTCGATACTAATCTGGATCAGCCTCTGCCTTTTATTTCTTCCATTTCCTTTCGTTCGGCTGGCCTAAACATGTATAATACTGTTTTTATAGCAGACAGAAATTTTTTTGTCAATGTAAATATTTTTGGCCTCCAGTCTAATGCCTAATCTCCTCCCATACCCCCTCCATCTAGCACAATACTGCATATTATTTATAGTTATGATTACAACATTTCATCAAATGTGGTGTCAGACTTAACAGAGTGTTTTACATTTTTGTTTTCATTGTTTTACCACATTGTCTTTGATGAGATCATAAAGTAAAAGCAGCAGTTTTATTTAAGTTGCAGCAAAGGCCTGTAAATGTGAAACAGTTTCATTGCAGTGCTTTGCTCATACTTGAAGGGTATGTCGTCTTCGTTTTAACTTGATCAAAATGTGTGTAGTTTCCAGAACCCATCTTTACTGTGTTTTTTATTAAACTTACTTAGAAATAATTTGTTCCATGCTTGTATGTTATACTTTGATTAAAAGTAGCCATGGATCAATTAAAATGATGGGCTAGATGCATCGTTATTTTAAAACTGAAATATGACAGTAGTTTTCTATACTGCCAGAGTATTTTTAAAGTTTAGACACTGAAAGGTGGTTTCTCTGCCTCAGGCAAAACAAGCTGCTTGGCCGCCTTAACACAAGGAGCTGGGTGCAATGCTGATTTAATTTCATTTTAATTTTATACTGGCTAAATATATATATATATATATATATATATATATATATATATATATATAAGTTATATATAAACTGTAACATACAGAAATTCTCATCTGCTTACAATGTAACAAAGAAAGACTTGGCTACAACTCATAGAGCCAGTTTAGTCAAGAAGAGCAAGGCCCCATGGGATTAATGAAGCAAGGTTTAATGGACATCAGAAGTGATTAAAAACCATGTTTAGGAAAGCAGGGTACTGTTGTCATTCCCCACCACACTTAGAAACCCTTGTTGGCATGCTGATGGGGTGATGTGGCTGTCTTGGTCTGACAGACTCGTACATCTTATCTAGATGCAGATCTGACTTAGAGGTCCTAAAAATTGAGAAGGGCAGATAGCCTGTACAGCATGCCTTCGCCTTTAAGTGTTAATACTAAAGGTAATGTGCCAATGTGAGGCTGTTTGGCCTAGTACAGATTCTGTTTGGGATTAAACACTGAAGTAACAAATATACTTCAACATAAATTAGTTTGTTTATCATTCTTCTGTATAAAAATTCCATTCTTCTTACTACAAAGGAAGGATAATATCTGCCATCGAATTGTGTAAAATGAAGATTAAAATTAATAAGACTGATTTTAGCCCCATTATGTTAGGTATATTGCCCAGTGGGGGCTTTTGGCCTGCTGATTTTTATTCTTCCTCATCTTGTCCCTAGAATGTTTTTTTTTTCCTTCTATTCTCCCTGGCCATCTGTCCATAGAATCTTACTTATCTTAATGGACCTAAAAACTTTTCTTCAAATTTGGATTCTACTACATCTATATCTGTGTTATGAGTGTGTATTGATTCTTTATAAACTACTTTTATATATTATGTATTTAGTTATGTATAACTATTTCTAACTTGTTTTTCCTCTTGTAACTCTACTTTTATGTTGTGTATAGCACTATGAGCTACATTCCTTATATGAACATGTGCTATAGAAATAAAAATGTAGTTTTAAAAATGAAGTTATATATATTTGAAGTAAATGGCATTAGTACAGGTCCAGATGCTTTCTTCTACTGCTTTTGTGTTTGTGCCCTGCAGATTGTCCATGGGTCCACTTGGTCGACAGCTGAGTTTGGCAGACTTCTTAAATGAGTCCTGTAGGTTCCCAGAATTGAACTTGTTTTGTCTTGGCAGAGTGATGATATATTGCTCTACTTTCCCCTTTTGTATTATTAATATGTAGCATTTGTCAGAATGCATCAGATCTCACAGACTTGCCACTGTTTATAAGGTATCATACCATATAACATCTCCTCACCTTCCCTACTACATTTATAACTTCAGGCAAGTAGGTGTAGTAAAAGACAAGCAGGAGTTAAATTACAATTTCAATAATGTATTATTGATAATATCCATAAATAATAACAATATGTAAAGTACATTTGAATATTGGCAAACATACAACCTGATAGATGGTGATGTGTAGTTTCAGGCGGTACACAGACTTGTTAGTTACTTGAAGTGTCTCTAGTTAAGGCATCATTTGTGGTCAGCTTTCTTCAGAATAGGCCGCTTGCCTGTCTCAATATGGCTGCCGAGCTGTGCTCTTCATTGTTTTGTCCTTTTCAGTTCATAGTGTGTGAGATTGTCTTTTATCATTTGGTAAGAGAGAGAGGGGGGGGGGGGGGGGGTAAAGAAAGCAAATTCATAGATTTTCTGTCCAACTCCTTCAGCCAATAGGGCGTCATGGTACTTAAAGGCTTCTGATGCAAGCCAATTCAAAACAGCCATACTTCAGACCAATGGGGGCACAGATTACCTTCACATCTGCCCCCAAAACTTAAGATGAAGATTGCCATATAGGCAGTCTGGCTTTCCTGTGGGGGTTGATTGAAAGAGCCCTGCAGAAAAACATTTGCCAAACTTGTTTGAGGCACTTCCCCCAACCCTGTCATAAAATTCATTATCCTGACTTAGTCCAGGGGGGTAAACATGAATGCTTCTCACTAATGTAACACTAATATTACATTGCTTTGCCTAAGTTACAAATAAAGACATACAAAATATTTATCAACTTGTATGCAAAATTTCACACCACAGCAGAACTTTATTCAGAATCCTCTTCCTATGGATTTTTGTGTCATCTTCAACTATTACCCTTAGTCTGTAGCACATTAAACATGCAATATTTAGTGGCAGAAAGTCATTTAATTGTACTTTGAGCAAATTTCTTCCAAAAAAACAGATTCAAGAATAAATACACATGGGCATAGGACCTTCCAGCATTTGGAATTTTACCCAAGAAATTAACTAGTCAGTCAGCTTGCGCCATTTTGATTGGAGATGAACACCACAGTCCAAGTTGTCTTTACTGGATCTTGCGTAAAAGGTGACTGGCAAGGTCATGTCATTTGTAGATCTTTCTAGAATTAATTGTCCAACAGCTGGCAGGCCAAGCACCCCTTTTAGCTGAATGGAAGGAAATGGTGTCATATATGGTGAAGCTGGTAAACTGGTGTTTACCAACCACCAGTCTGCAGATCATTACCAGTCCACTTAATATTTTTGCCAGTCCATGAAAATCACTGAATTTCCATTTTATGTTATGAAGAATTTTCTGAGCACATTTTGATCATAAAATTATATCTTGTTGTGTTTGGATGGTTGAAACTCCAAAGGGAAATGCAAAAAATGACCCCAAAGGCTCTCTAATAGAACTGGTCAATACTCAGAAGAGTGACGCCCAAAACTCCAAGGGGACCCAGACCTATTCCCCCACCTCCTGCTCTCCGATCTAATGTTAATAAATCTTGACACTTGAAACTACCCAGTCCACGAAGACAAAGAAAGTTTAAAACTGCTGACTTAAATAATTAAGCAGTGATCTTGTCTTCTTAATAAAGCACATCGCTGTTACTGAACTCACATCTGTTGGCATCAGCCACTTGTTTTGGGCCTGTTTTTGTGGAGAAGGATAACTTACTTGACCGTCTTGTATTTCTCTAGTGTTATTTTACCTATTGCTTTGGTGTCTTTGCACCAGTATTCTTGCTGAAACCATTCATTGACAAGTGTAATGAGTGGTTAGTAACTCTGATATCCCTCTTTGTAGAGGTCCTAAATAGGCTGCTTTTAGAAAGACCCTCTGTTCCTTCCTTAAATCAAAGTGTGCATTAATTTTATTTTAGTTTGAATGTTTCTTTAGCTTGGCACTTTGAATCAATTTCTGTTTAAGTTCAGAAGTGTCCAGTGTAGACCACAGGCACTCTTTGTCAATGTTTTCCTTCAAAGTATAATTTTCTCTTTTTGTCGGTATGTCTGTGTGGCAGCACCATCTTTTTGAAGGAATCGCTCCTCTCAATAACCTGAGCAGCTCTGCCTTTTTGGCCAATACTTTTATACAGAAAAAGACAGAGTGAAAGATTAAATCCGATGTACAGTTAGCAGAAGGCTACTCAACTTCAGTAACATGTGTGCTTTCACTGATTGTCTCCTCAATGCTTCGAATTTGACACCCTGTTCAGCTCTCTTAGCCAAATGACTATTAAGGGAAATTAACTAAGAATCTGTTTCTGAGTTAAAACTGCCATTCATTTTATAAGTACACCCCAAACCCTGCGTATAGTGTTTCATAGTGAAGTTACACATGTGTGAGAGTTTGAACACCAAATGATTCCATGTTACATGTTAGTTGTTTTAAAGTAGTATGGAGTAGAACTGAGATTGAAAGGGACATGATGAAAAATTTAAGACAACTAAACTTCAAGTCAAGCCTGTGGCTTTTGCTAAAAGTTTGATGTGTAACAGCTGACAGACAGAGACCACATGTCAGCATCTTCAGAGCTAATGGTCAATATGCCATGTTTATAACTCACTAATAGCGACATATAAACGTAGAGCGAGATAAATGGCTTTTGCAATTAGGCTGTTAAAACAATGAATTTCAACGTACACCATTCACATGTAAACAAATTTGGTTCCAATTGTTCTGTTGACCACTGTCAGGAACTCAAGGTTTAAATTTTCCCCAGAAACCGTGGAATTAAGTACTTCTTGTAAATAAAACAATTACTCCATTCTTAGATCTTATGTAAATAGCATTTAATTGATGACCCTGAACATCTTTAAAGTCTAATCAGGCTAATTAATTGCAGACATTTGCACCTAATCTTTTTAATAGTGTGTGAATGCTTTTTTTTTTTCTTGCTTTTTTGGCAGTAAACTTCCATTCTGTAAGTGTTTCAGTTTCATATGTGTGTCACTGTGCTGAACATGTCAGAGACAGAGTTGTTAAATCCCATGTACTGGAGTTGAGTTTGTAGTTGGATTAATCCCTTACCTACAATTAAAATGGGGAGGTAAAAAAGAACCCTAGAGTAACAGCTAAATGTTTTAAAGAATCAAGTGAACACCTCTGTTCATGAGTCTACCATACATAAAATATTGAATAGGCATGGTGTACACGGCAAGACACCAAGGAGGAAGACGCTGCATGCCTGAAGGGCACTGTATACCAACATGAGAATTTCATCCTAACGGTGGAGGGAGCATCACTGTTAGGGGCTGCTTTGCGGACTCGAGCACTGGAATTTTTGTCACCATTGAGGAAAAAATGCTTTCCCAAGTTTATTAAGCTATCCTATAGGATTATGTCAAGGTGGCTGTCTGCCAGCTGAAAGTCAGTAGAAGCTGGGTGATGTAGCAGGACAATAATCCTAAACATCAAAGTAAATCTACTTCAGAATGTCATGTCAATTTCTAACCTACTTAATCCAGACCAAGGTTGTTGGGGGGGGGAGGGCTTGCTGGATTCTATCCCAGCTTATTATAGGGTGCCAGTCCATCTTTGGCCCAACACACACTAGGGTCAGTCTAACGTTGCCAATTCACCAAACTTGCTTGTCTTTGGACTTTGGGAGAAAATTGGAGCATCCAGAGGAAACCTCCTCAGACATGCAAACTCCATGCAGGGCGGTCCCAGGATGCAAACCCAGGTCTCCTAACTGCAAAGCAGTAGTTCTACCACAGTGCTGAGCGTCTCCTACAGAATGTCTCCAAATAAAGAAACTTCACCTTTTTGGAGTGTCCCAGTCAGAGCTGTGGAATGACCTCAAGAGAGATGTTCACACTAGACATTATGGCTGAGCTGAAGCAGTTTTGTAACAAAGAGTGGTCCAAAATTACTACTGGACATTGTGCAGGTTTGATATGCTGCCTGCTGGAAGCTCTTGTGAGGGGTTATTGCTTCCAAAGTGGTCTGACCAGATTTCAAGTATAATGTTTCACTTAGTTTTTCCACAGCAGACTACTTATATGATTGATTAATGAGTGTGTTCAATAAAGACATGAAAGATTATAATTGTATATTATTAGCGTTAGCATATTGTGTTTGTCTATACTTGTGACTTTGATGAAGATTAAATTACATTTTTTGACCAGTTAATGTTGAAAACCAGGTAATTCTAATGGATTCCCATGTTTTTTCTCATTTTTAAATATTTTTTGTGCTGTTGTTCATGTCTTATCCATTTGGGACCTTGATTTTCTTGTGTAGCCACAGCCTCTTACCTGTAAGCTTAAAAATCTGCTGTCAGCTCTTGAAGCTCTGTTTTGTGGGATTATGGAGTTTCTCTGTTGCATCTCATTGCAGTCACTGTGTGATTTCACCTTAATTTGTTCACTACTCTCGGTTGTTTTTGATTTTCCAAACCACTCCTCACATTGTTTAAATTCAACAGTTTTGTTCCCTTCATTAAGTGCTTGTCCACTGATTGCAAAGAATGTTGCTTATTTCAGTTTGGGACATTTATTTAAGTTGAGGTTAAGAAGGCAGCTGAAACTAGTCCATACATGATAGGAACCATGGCATAAAAGGCTACCCCCTTCGTGTATCTGGACAACTAACATTTTCAATGATATTTTATCCATTATTTTTTTCTTTAGAAAAAGCCATTGATGCTAATCATAGACCTGAAAAGAATTAATTTCATCTTCAAAAGTCTGAGGCAATATGGTTTATGTTCTGAGAACCAAAATTGTGTCAGACTGTGGTGACAATTCAGCATCAAGTACCAGATTCTAGATATCTTTGTGCAATTTAAGCCAAAGAGATTTAAATGAAACTAGTATATAATTAGTACATATAAAGCCATATATTTGTTAAAACATACAGAAAACAAAGTAGAAACTAATTAACATATATGGAAACCAACAATATCTGTCCGTTGATTAATTGTTGAGCTTTGGCCAGTTGACATTGGAGGAGAGGAAATCAAAGACTTGAGTCACCCCACATCCCTGTAGAAAATAAACCTTTGAGGTCTCCATGCTCAATTGTAAGAGAGAAAATCAAAGGCAAAGTCAGATGCAGTCACAATTCTGGAGACCTCAACCAATTACCTGCCCCAACCCCCTCTTAGGAATTCTAGAACAGTCTGTGCTGGGCTGTCCAATCTGATTAAATAATTGTTCCATCTGATGATTCCATTACTCCCAGTATCTGAGATGACATTCCCATAGTAGTACTGTCGCTTGTACAAAGTACAGTATACACAGATCACAGAGATTCTTATTAGCATTTTTCCCACAAGCTAGTGACAGTAATACAATATCAAAAACAGAGAAGACCTGCAAACTCTATAGTAGTATTAGTATTTTTGAGTGTGATGCTGTGCTCACATTAATTTTTTCCGACACTCCAAAGACAGTCTGACTTTACATGTGTGGCTAGAAGTGTGGCCTAGTTGCTGAGTTTTGGACAGTAAAAATAAGCAACGTTGGTTCCATTTCCTTCAGTGGCTCTCTGACCCTTGCAAATCGCTTAAACCATCAAACTGAAGGACGTAAACATATAAAGTGTTTGCTCTAACAAGATGCTATAGAAATCATTTGTTTCTGTGCTCCTCAACTAGAATTTATTCCTTCCATGCTAGTCCCAAGCTGCTCGTAATGATAATTTGGAAAAGAATGAAGGCAGAGGCTGCATCAGTCAATAGTACTGTATTTGTGTCTTTTTATGTGGACAAGCACATTGGAATACTCTGAGCAGAGTATGGCACAAATTGATGCTTTTGATGGTGTTCAACACAAACTGACATTGAACAGTTTCCCAGTAAAATTGCTACAGTGCCTCTGTCACAGACTACAAACACATGCAAGTGGATCCCTTGCTCCATTCAAAAATTTCTCTCCTTTCTTTTTGAATTTTACTCCCAGGGCAAGTCCACGTTGGCATTTGTGCTTGTGAAAGACAGTCTTGCTACTTGCTTTAATGTGAAAGTTGGCTTGTGTGATGTGCAAATTGGAAAGAAATGTTACCTTTTAAAGTCAGGAAATGAAAGAAGCTGGGAATGCTTATTGTCAAGGCTGATTTTTCTACTGCTGGGTTACTTGAGTTCAGCAGCAGTGCCATGCAAGCACAAGCTTGCCTTCTGTTTCTTTTCATCACAACTTAAATCCTGCAGGAGTGTCACAAAGCCACGCTTTTGTACCTTGTCCAGAGCTGATGACCTCCACGTCACCCCCAGCAGCAGCCCTTCCATATTTGCTCTTCATTGCTGCTGGCTGCTCAGTCCACTAAGGATGGGGCACACAGCTCACTTTTGCATGGCCTTGCCAGTTATGACAAGGATAAGGTGCTCAAAGTCTGTCTCAAAAGTTTTCTGTTCATTCTTCTGTCCTATCACATACTCTAAATAAAGCATCCTTAAAGGAGCTTACCATGTCCCACTCGCCAGGGACTCGTGCTAATGTAAATCAGAGGAGATTTTCCAAATCCTGTAATGCAGCCCTAATCTCCTCTTGTTCTTTGTTTTCCTATTTATAACATTTGTCATAACATTTCTGTGTGATTGGTAATGTGTTACTTTGCGCTAGAGAAATAAAGAAATAGTATATGAAAATTGCCATCGATAATTGCTGAAACAAATGTCATAACATCTGCTACACTTGAGAGCTGGTGTTTACAGTATTTAAACTAGTATTTCAGTGTACCAGGATAAATAAACAGCTCAGAATGGCGAGCCCTGATGTCATCCGCAGATGTAAATTCAGTTTCCTATGTTCGTAAATTCAGCGCAGTCTTGTCTTTCAAAGCAAAATATATGACATCATTGCTAAATGGGTTTAATCTCCCGAGAAAGACCTTGGCTTTCAGCGAAAATGTGAATTCTGATAGATTGCAGGCTTTTATAGATTTGCAGTTTGTATACGGAATGCTTTTATTTAAGTACACTGAGAAGCACGGAGACTACTGCAGCACCCTGCTAAATGGAGCCGACTTTCAAACACATTACCCTTAATAATAAACACGGCATAAATCAGGACTCCTAAAGGGCAAATCACTTTAGTGAAGGGCCCTTTTATTTATCCCTGTGTTGTTTCCAGCATGGTGACTTAAGTCGTCATATTGCTTAAAGAATCACAAGTGATTGGGTTACCCTGGATGACTTAGCCTTTCATTCCATCCTTGAACAAAGTTGTATTCAGAGGGGAGTTGTGCATTAAATAAATACCAAATGAATTTGGAAATAACAAAATGAAGCTAATTTCCTCTTTTACCTTATATCCACTTTCCAAAACTGTTTTTACTTTCTCATATAGTATATGAAGTATAGGGAAAGTATTATAATCACTCAAAGATTCGATGTCAAGATTTTGATGAATCTTGATGTTTTAGACCTCCCCGACTTTCTTTTATACAAAGTATAGGGAAAACATTGGAATCCTCCAATAATTCCATTTTGAGATTTTGATGAATCTCAACGTTTTAGACCTCCCTGAGTCTGAAAATACCATATTTGGAATTATGTCTGTCTGTCTGTCTGTTTGTGTGTCTGTCTGCGTGTGTGTGTGTGTATGTAAACACAATAACTTGAGTGCGCTTTCACTTAGGTCTACCAAATGTTGCATACAAGTTTTTGGTACAAAACATAGAGTTCTGTCAACTTTTGGGCTATTTCCTTTAACTGGAAGTGGTACTTTACCTTTTATTCATCCAGCTTCAGAGTCCGATTTATTCAACTTTACTTTTATAATAATTGTTCAATATAGTATTGATTTGATTTGATTTGTTGTTGATGGTTCATTAATGTACATAACATACAAATTTAATGATTGTCTTGCAGTTTACTCCTCAAATATCCATCCTCATATCTGAATATACGAGAAAATCTGAGGGGGACCACTCCCGATTTTTTCTTATACATAGATGCAGAAAGTCCAAGTAAGCAACAGTAAGTAAATGACAGGAATCAACCCCGAATGAGACTCCAGGTCCATCACATTGGAGTGTTCAACCACACTGGTTAATTTTGAGTCACAGCCCAGACTGAAGGAGGAAACTTAATTTTTTCTAAAAACTCATGTGGAAATGAAGAGAACATGAAAGTCCTTATTTTGCTAAGTGCCTTTCTTTACTGAACATCATTTAGTGCGCTTTACAGGAGTAGTACAGTATTGGGAAGTTGCTTACATACTTTTATAACTTGAGCATCGGCAGCTGAAGTGACAGTGGCTCAGTGGTGGGGATAGCGGACTACAGTCATGCTCCAATTTTTGGTTGACCAAGTTGAGGCGATTTGTACTTACAGCCCATGGCCATGGAAAAACAATAGGATAATAATGTTCTAGACGTTGCCAAAAGCAGCAGTGGTAATAAATCGTTTGTTATTATTATTTTGCAGGGTCTCATATGTTTTCTGACTCTTGAAGGGCCCCTTTAAGGTGTGTTTTGATTGGCACTGCTCAACATGGGTAATTCTTATGTATTCTGTCTGCACTGTCTTCCTTACACCAGTGTTTCTCAACCTTGCATTTTTTAAAATCATTAACAATCCACTAGCAGAAATTACAGAGAGCCCCCTTGTTGAAGCATGCACAATCAGGGGCATATTGCACAGGGCTGTTGATCGCTTAGACGGCAACCTGGATCACTACCCAGTGGTTGAGAAACACTGGCTTACATGGACCTAGTATGTGGACACCAAGACCCGAAGATCAGTTTGTATTACTCTGTACCAACAGTTGAGGTCTGCATACTGGTGACCTACACTAGACCCACAGAACCTCATTTGCAATGACCTGTACTAATTTTTGATTGACATATGGCCAATTTGATGGTGTACATCAGCATATAACTGTATTTATAATCATTACTTGGGCTTAATGACTACGATTCACTGTAAGGCAACGGGTTCTGGCAACACATCAATACCATTGGCATGAAAATGTGCACTGTCACATGTCACAGTTTGTTTCTTTAGAATTATATGGTTATTATATTATTATTTTTATATAGAAGAACTTTGATCATGAGCATTTTTAAAATAAAATAGAACTAGGGTATAAAATTCAAGTGACCTTTTATCAGGCAATAGGGCCCTCTGATGGCTCAGGTGTTAACTGTAAATCATCCAGCAGCTGGTTCATTCTTCTACACTGAACCCACTGTTGCCAGGACAGGCGCTGTCTCTCCATGACCATGTAGTGGAAAAAACAAAGTAAGAAAATGGATGGACCATTGATAGATTGTACAGCATGTGAGTGGAGTCTGTGCAACAGTGCGCTAACAATGCACTCCCCTAACTTGGTGATGTTGCATGACGAGTATGTGACCTGAAATCCAGGAATGCATTTCTAGATAATCTTTTTAAATATCATTTAATTATTTATCCCTGTTTTTATTGTCCCTAGATACATAGGAGTTGTTGTCTTAGACTGTTAGTCTTTTTTGTTTTGTATTAACATGTTGGACTAGTGTTTGCTAGCTCTTTTGCGATGATAACACAGTTCTTAGAGTTTAATAGTGTGTATTTTTATAAATCAGCTTTATACAGAAATGATCAGCTCTGGATGGTATGCAAGTATTGTGATTTAGTGCAATCATTTTCATGTATATTTTTTTTTTCATTTGGGCCACCAGCAAATTAAGCTACTTACTTAGATGCCGAATATGGGTTGAACCGGTTCTTAAGTAACTCTGACGCACTTTCCAGTTGCATTTTGCCTTCTTTCTTTGTTGGTACGAAATGCATGCATTTCATTTTATGCCTGTGATTGAAGAATATCCTGTGGTGGGTTGGCACCCTGCCCAGGATTGGTTCCCTGCCTTGTGCCCTGTGTTGGCTGGGATTGGCTCCAGCAGACCCCCGTGACCCTGTGTTCGGATTCAGCGGGTTGGAAAATGGATGGATGGATGGATGGATTGAAGTGATCCAAAACTGACTGAGATGTGTGTAGTTAAGTTGTCCACCATTCAACTTTAGCAATATTATTTTCATCAGTGGTCCCCACAGTTCAGTCATGTGCTACCACTGGTGTGGAGATGAAATTTTCAGTTGTGTTTAGACAAAATTGACTATCTTTATTTTAGGTCTGTGTATGCATCTTGTTGTATGCAAGTACTGTATCTTCTCTAGAGCTGAGTTCTGCCATTCTACAGATTCCTTGTGGGTGTAAGTTCTCCTTGACCCTGTTATTGATGGTTTTAATGTGTTACTCCCCATTTTTTTATTTTTTTTTTTAATTGTGTTCAGTAAAGGTTCAATTTATGATGAGAATGAATTATAGCCAAAACTACAAACATGTCAGTAACTGAAATGTTTTCTCCAGTAACAGATGTGAAGATTATTAGTCATTGTGGACTAGTGTTTGGGGTTAAGATTATTTAGTCTGTTTTTTCAAATTTTTTTTAAATACTATTTGCATACTTTTATTTCACGTTTCTAATAACATCATTGTTTCATGTCACAGTATGAAAACTATACTGTTGCTGAAATGCCAGGCTAAAATGTTACAGTCAGTTTCTGTCATAACTATTTAAAAGAATAAATATAAGACTCTTTGTAAAAAATAAATAATAAAGTAAGGTTTTGTTCAAGATTTGCTGATTAAAAATCCACTTTTCTGACTTCTGGTTTGTTAGTTGCGAAGGTGACCTGGTTGATTGACTAACATTTCTTGTCAAACCTCTGCTATAGGATGATATGACAAGATTAACCTAGCAGTAATAAACTTTTGTTCCCTGTGTTATTTTCATTGGTCTCAGCAACATATTGCCAAAGAACTCCCAGAGGTAGAAGGTATTAACGGTCTTGCTCTTTTTATTGACTACACTTCATGCTTTTTCTCAGCCGCTACTGTTGATCAGCCACCTAAATCTGATGTGTGAAGGCAGTACATGAAAATGGGTCTGAGATAGTCTTTGACATTTGCAATATGGATGCACCATTAAGATAGTGAAGAACAAAAGAAAAGTTGAGTGTAACAGAAATACATAGTTTATAATACAGAACATAGGAAATTCTCTTTGTCATTTGCTTTTGGGGTTTCAAAAGTATCTATTTGTAATAATTACACTATACACTATATTTGTATTCTTTCTTCTTTTATAGAAGAGCTTTAAATCTTGGAATATTAAGAGACCCGGGTTCAGAAGTGGAAGATCGGCAGTATCAAATCGACCTGCAGTCCATTAATATTGGAACAGCACATTGGGATCAGCTGAAACCAGAAAAAGAGAGTGTGAAAGGAGGCACACTTGTGGAAAGTGAGAGAAATTCCCAAAATCCAGCCCTTGAATGGAACATGGCAAGCAGGTGAGAGCAAGGCAGAAAAAAATAACACGTGAAGTTCATTTACAGAACTTGACAGCTACAATGCACATGAACAATTTGTTCTAAGATGTGGTGATGAAAAGAGTTCTGCACAGCCACCGGCACCCAATGACCTCTGTGCATCCTTCCAAGCCTTCTAAAGAGTGCTGATAATCCGCAGAGAACATTCCATATGTTTGAATTTTAAATGCAGTGTTTTTGTGGATGAATTTTCCTGTGACAGGAAAAACAAATCTTAACTTGCAGAGTATTGTTCTATTTTTCCCAATTGCAAGGTTTGGAAACCTTTTCTTTAGTCAGAATACAATTTTTGAACTGACCACCAGATGATAAAGATAACTGCCAGCTCCCAACAGTCTTCAAGGCATGGTTACTTTAAATAGTCATTACAACAGACAGTTCTGCAACTACCCAGAAATATTTTTATGATTTCTGTGAAAGCAAACAAAAATGAACTGATGCATCATTCAGATGATCTTCAGTAGTGAGCTCACTGAGCAGTTTGAAAATATCAGATGGCTGTGAAATTAAAAATAAAGGGCTTTCTTTCTTTGTGTTCCTATTCAGTTCAATTCAGTATATTTTGACTGTGGGCGGGCACAGAGCACTATAGCAAGTTCACAGGTAGTTATAATACAAACAAAGTACTAATTACATAATCAGTATACATAAAGATACAATTTGTGTAAACAGACAGGAAAACAAAGTAGTTTCAAACTGATTAGCATAAATGGAGCACAGCAATATAAGTTCGTTAGTTAGCCATTGCATTATAAGCCAGTTGACAATGATGAAAAGGAAAATTAAAACTCCAGTCAGCTGCACTCTTTTAGAAAGTAAACCTCTGGGGGGTTATAAAAGACAAAGTCAGATACAGTCAGAGTCCTGGAGACCACAACCAATGGCCCTCCACTCCTTTCTGGGAATTCTACTGTAAAGGCTGAGCTAGACTGTCTTACTTACTCTTGAACAAGTCATAATGAAAGCTTTAAAGCTTGGATTCCAATTTTAAATCTTGTACTACTGCCTGTGGTTGCAGAGTTTTTCAAAAGTATTCTCTGTCTAGAGGTTAATCCCTGTCTACCTTTACTTTGCCATTCCAAGCTGATCAAGGTACTGTGGTCTAAAGATTACTTGGTTCATAACCATAATTGACTCACTTGCATTGCCCTGAGCAAGTCAACCTATTATTTATCTCAACTTTAAAATTATCGGAACAAACTTGTATAGAATGTAATGATGGTCTTCTAATAAATTCAGAAATAACAAAGTACTTTGATCACTTTTTGGGATGAATTTATCACATATTTGTTTACTTCATGTAAACAGATGAATAGGCTTTGCTGATCTTACTTCTTAAAATGTTCTGTTGTTTATTTTGATTTTTTTCATTATTAGAGTGACTTTTAAAAATAAACCTGAATATACTACTACTACTTATTATTTGTCTGGACACCTTCATCCATGGTGTCTTACAACATTTGAGATACAATTGGTTACATTTCTTTTGTTTTTCCAATTGGAGCACCAGTATGTAAAGTGACTTCCTGATGGTCACACATTGGCAGTAGTGGGATTTGAAACCACAATCTCAAAGTCTGAAGTCCAAAGCCTTGACCACTGTGCCTCACTACCTGAATATGCTGTTCTACTGCAGCCCTGGTCCCTAACAGCATGTCCTTTATCTGAACTGACTCCTAGTATTCCATTATTGCATTCTCCTTGCATTTCCTATTATGGGGAGAAAAACCACACATGGCATCATGTTAATCGTCTAGCAGATTTCTCTTTTTGAAGTTCTCCAAATGTTGTGTTTCCTGGACTAGAGGTAGATACCCTTTTATGCCCAGATATGATTTTAGTATCCCTTCAGCTGTTCGTCTTCCATTAGTAATCTACCCATTTTGAGATCCTTAATGTGATATGGAATCTAGAGCTTCCCCTCACAAGTCTGGACCCACCACACGACAGTACCCTAAGTTAGCTCATTCCAGGGCATGCTGCCGATGAGGATTTTCTCTCTGTTTCCTGTTCAGACTGGAGAGTTTGTGCTTTTCAACAACTACAACTGTAGATCATTAAGCTCCACTTTTTACAGATTTTGAAACACAGTCTGCCAGCCACCTCCCATGTACATACTCACACACCCCTCAGGGTAATGCTGTGTGGATTTCAGCAGTCAGGGTCAGCATACAGTTCCACTTTTGGAATGATTACATCTGTAATAAATGACAAGGCTTATGGCATCATTTGCTTAAATTTCTTTAGAGCAAGTAATCCAGGACAAAATTGGTTGGCACATGCCCGTTAAGGAACTAGTGCTCAGGAATATGATATGGTGCTGGCATTGCTTAAATAGAGCAGCCCAGGCCACCTACATGCCCAGCTTTTTCTAATACTCAGCTGACTATAAATATTGGAAGCTATACTGTTTGATTGTTTTAATAGTAGCAGATGTGGCAATTAACACCACCTTATAAAGCAGACTTGTATATTTGTTTTACTGCTAACAAATGTGCCCACAAATAGAACTTGATTGTGGGAATAAGCATTAACGAAAGGGGAAAGTTTATACTGAGGGCTGTGTTCAGTCTTTGTGTATACAATTAGGGTGTGTTCCCAATAGAGAATTGTCAAATAATGGATCACGTTGGCATGCCGTGTATTGATGCCTAGAATTGAAATGTGGCACTAAGAACTCAGAGTTTGCAAAAATGTTGAGCAATTTGCTTTCCAAGAGTAAATGGCCCTTGAAGGATTTCACTTTCTTGGCAATACTCTTACCTTCGCTTGAAGGTTTGGATTTCATGTCACTTACGCTTTGTAAGTGAATGATACCAAAATGTTAAAGGTGGCCAAATTTTTCCTTTTTAGACATATTTTGAAATGAATATCATTATTATATGAATGTTTTCATTAATCTAGCCTGCACCTGTCAAGGAAGACTTTATTGTGTAAAATTCCTTTCATGACAATCATCAGTTCATAAATGCTTTATGTGCTAAATCATTTTAAAGAGATGCATATCCCATTTTTTGTAATAATTAACTTGGTGTTGATACAGAAGAGTTTTTTTAAAATTATTATTAGAAAGTTATTAAATCTAAACGTAAAATTAGAAGTATAAAGAATTTAACATATCAATGAAGCAAAATTAATCTTTTCCTCAAACTGAGTACATATTGAGCATTATATAAGCAGGCGGTAGGGCGTACTGGTTAAGGCTTTGGACTTCAGACCCTGAGGTTATGGATTCAGATTCCTCTACTGACACTTAGTGACCATGGGTGGGTCACATCACTTGCCTATGCTCCATTTGATAAAACAAAATAACAGTAACCAATTGTATCTCAAATGTTGTAGGTCATCTTGGATAAAGGTGTCGGCCAAATAGGTATATGTAATATGCATTATTAAAATATTACCTCTTAGTAGTGTCTATTGAGACAGTGTTTGTTTTCATCCCAGTGACAAGATAATAAATGCTTGTGAACAAACAAAACATCCCAGTAAGCCATTTGTTGCATTCAAGTGTAACAAATAGGAAGAACCCATTTATTCACCCATTTTCTGACCCAGAAAGAAAAATTCTTGAAAGCTCTTCCAGTGAACGCTTAGTGTGGGCTTTAGAATAAATATCCTAGATAATATTTTTGAAGGATAACCATAATGCAGCTATTTGATCCTTTTGTTGCTCTATTGCAGTGCTTTCCAACCTTTATCCATGTTCTGTTACCATGCAAGATTTTCAGACTTGTCCTCGACACCCCAACATAATAGGAATGTATATTTACAGTAGATACCTAGCTAGATTAGGAGAGTGAAGAAAAAGGTCTTGTGAACATTTACAAATAACTTTTTTAATGAAGTGTTTTCTGCAGGTAGCGAAACATGTATTACTGGTGAGTTTTACAAAGTGATTCAAAGTTAGGCCAAATGTAAGACAAATTAACTCACATTTCTTCTGTACTGTCAGTGAAATTGAGAAGTATTGAAATTTTAAACTAACCAAGAAATTGAACGTCTAATGCCAGAAACGAGTTAAGAACCAGGCAGTCAAAATGGCAATTGTGAAAACTCAAATGGCAACCAAACATCAAAGTTACTTGCTTGTGTTCTAACAGGAAATCAAAACAAAAGTAACCAATGATATTTCAAATGATGTACAGTGAGTTACTTTGGAGAAAGGTGTCAGCCAAATAGGTAAATGGTGTGGGTTCCATGAGACAGCAGCTGTCTAGAAAACAGACGATCTTATTTGCATGCTCAGCTTACACTTTATGGTTGTCACCATGGCAAAAACCTTGCAGCACTTGAGATTCCCAAACAATCTCCCAACCAAGTACTGATGAAGCCAGACCATGTTAAATTCCTTAGATTAGACATTATTCACAGTGGTGTGCCCTTTGGTGATACATCTTGTACTTTGTACAGCCTGTAAGATCCAGGAGGCAACAGCTGTCTCTAGAAAGTTATTATGTGTGCTACAGATGTGTTTGTTCTATATAATCATTTCAAAAATATAGAGAGTAAAATTTTGAACAGTACTTTTGCCACACCTGACAAGGCACGTTGTGGGACACTCTACAGTTTTTCAGCACACAGTTTGGAAGGGTCTTCCCTATAGTGAAACATTGCAGTCTGGCTACAGCAGTGACTTTTTTAATGCACACTTTTCAGATTAAGTATAAAATGAAAGGCTAAATTTTACCTACTGTTTCTCTCCTCTCAAATGAACTTTGCATCATGTGCACTTCCTGGTTTTCTATATCAGCAAATGACAAGGAAAAGCATATTAAAATATGTGTAATGAACTTTGTCAATCAAACTATAATTACACTGTTCAACCAATAAAAAAGTCTCAAGGGTGAAAGAACCCGAATCTTGCAGTATTCTGTGTGTGGAATATAAAAATGTTTTTTTTTTTTTAGAATTTCTGTCAGATAAGGTTTTAGAGTGACTTGCAAGTTAAATTTTAAAATATTTTATATTTTCATGCTTACTAAAATGACAAACCTATAATCTAAGACTTTTTACTGTACTGTGTCTCGGGAGCACCTCTCTTAGGAGTGCAGTAGTAGTTACCCAGCATTCCACACTCCACTTGCCTTGGTAATGCTTTTCCACGTTGGAATTGTCTTGATGAATTTGATCGCCATGTTCATCACTGACTGCACCAAGATTTTCAGGGAAAATTACCAAGTTAGAGTGCAAGAAATTAATAATTTTCAGTAATATATTTCACCCCATTGTTTAGAATGATCTCACCATCTCAAGATAATTTTTAGCCATATAGTTTCCCAAAACGTTTGTGTAAACACCTTTGAAGCTCTGCCAGGCAACTTTCTCAACTTCATTCACTTCTTCTTCATGGCTCTCATCTTTTAACATTTCTCAGATCTGAGGACCTACAAAAATACCTTCCTTAATCGTGGCATCAGTGATCCAGGGAAATGTATTTTTCAATTATATCAGTCCCGTTTGGGTTTTATCCATTGTGTTAACAAAGTTTTTCATAAGTTCAATTTGATTTGCAGAGGAGGAAGGTAAACATTCTCTCTCTCTCTGTAGACTGTTCTCCTGTTTTTTCTTTTCTGAAATAAGTGAGGCATGCTTTGGTTGCTCTTTCTGACCACATCGCTTCTTTTTGTCTTCACAAAAAAACAGCAGTACTTGGTATAACTAAGCTGCAAGTACAACAAGAGTAAAATCATCTTTGGATCTCCACAGATATTCCACTTATATTTCTTAGACCAAATAGTTTCTAAAAGTAATTTCTGGTCCTCATGTGACTCATGTTATTAGCATGTGCTAAGGTACAGAGGGGAATTTATTTCTGTTAAGGACAACTTTCAAGCTAATTTTTCAGTAGTAAGAAAACAGGCTCTATTTATCTACTTTGTGTTCATGACCAAGAGTCTCCATAACCAAGTAAAAAAATGTAATAATATTTAAGATGACATGAAATGATGAAAATATGAATTTAACATCACAGGAAAATTAATAGCATTAGAGTGTTGTACCGTGTTAGTCATAGATTGATACAGGAGAAAGTAGGGTGAAATGACACCTTTTATTTGCTAACTAAATAGATTACAAAAGCAAGCTTTTGAGACAGCTAAGGCCCCTTCATTAGGCAAGGTGTAACAAAGAAACTGTAAAATACTCTAGCTTATATTGGGACAGCAAAGTGATTTTTTTCAAATTAAGTGTGATAGAAAAAAATCATGAGTTCATATTTGAATTTTGCAATATAAAGTATTCTTTGAACACCCATGAACAGCATATCAACTATACAAAATAATGGGTAATGAATTTAGTTGTACAAACTTAAAGAAAACAAACACCAAAAAGCTCAAATGGCTACCAATTGGAGCACACAAAGAAAAGAATTGCAGAATTTTTCTAACATTAAGAACACTGGGATATAAACAGAAGAAACAGGTTAAAATGTTCATTTAGTTGCTAGTTGGTTGTTTCTATCATGCTTATTGTTTCTTGAGGCTACGTAAAGATGCTACATACTCAACTGTGCTCTTTTAAATCTGTGAGTTTTATTTGGTCTGGTCCCTACTTTTTATGTATCACAGTTGGACATATATTATCAAATATTGCTTAAATGGGATACTTGAGCAATCCTGGTTTGATCTGATCTGTCAAATGTTAAAAATGTTAATTGTTTAAATTTGATAGTTAAACTCAATGTTAAAAAAAGAAAAAAAAAATATTTCCAGAGCACGTCAGCCTGATGCAGCAGTGGTAAAGTAATTGAGCAACATGCTTTAACTTTGGAGCAAATAGCAAAGCAATAAACCATGTGAATGACACACACAGTGTACCTCAAAGTAATAGTCACCTTTTTTATCCTTTATTTTCTCTTTATAAAAGTCCTCTTCATGGTTAACACCTGTTCAAAGTGCTTTATGAGCTGAACAGTCTTACAGAGATGCATATTTATGGAGCACAGGCACACTGGGTCTCCTGTTCAGTCTAATAATGTGCAGCATGTTCTGGCCCACTTCCCATGGGCTCACCACCTATGGGAGGGGCCAAGGAGGTCGGGTGCAGTGTGAGTTGGGTGGTAGCCGAAGGCGGGGACCTTGGCGGTCCGATCCTCGGCTACAGAAACTGGCTCTTGGGACGTGGAATGTCACCTCTCTGAAGGGGAAGGAGCCTGAGCTAGTGCGCGAAGTTGAGAGGTTCCGGCTAGATATAGTCGGACTCACCTCGACGCACAGCTTGGACTCTGGAACCAATCTCCTTGAGAGGGGCTGGACTCTGTACCACTCTGGAGTTGCCCCCGGTGAGAGGCGCCGAGCAGGTGTGGGTATACTTATTGCCCCCCAACTTGGAGCCTGTACATTGGGGTTTACCCCGGTGGACGAGAGGGTAGCCTCCCTTCGCCTTCGGGTGGGGGGATGGGTCCTAACTGTTGTTTGTGCGTATGCACCGAACAGCAGTTCAGAGTACCCACCCTTTTTGGAGTCCCTGGAGGGGGTGCTAGAGGGCATACCTTCTGGGGACTCCCTCGTTCTGCTGGGAGACTTCAATGCTCACGTGGGCAATGACAGTGAGACCTGGAAGGGCGTGATTGGGAGGAATGGCCCCCCCAATCTGAACCCGAGCGGTGTTTTGTTATTGGACTTCTGTGCTCGTCACGGATTGTCCATAACGAACACCATGTTCAAGCATAGGGGTGTTCATATGTGCACTTGGCACCAGGACACCCTAGGCCTCAGTTCGATGATCGACTTTGTGCTCGTGTCGTCGGACTTGCGGCCACATGTCTTGGACACTCGGGTGAAGAGAGGGGCGGAGCTGTCAACTGATCACCACCTGGTGGTGAGTTGGCTTCGATGGTGGGGGAGGATGCCGGTCAGGCGTGGTAGGCCCAAACGTGTTGTGAGGGTCTGCTGGGAACGTCTGGCAGAGCCCCCTGTCAGAAGTAGCTTCAACTCCCACCTCCGGCAGAACTTCGACCACATCCCGAGGGAGGTGGGGGACATTGAGTCCGAATGGGCCATGTTCCGTGCCTCTATTGTTGAGGCAGCTGACCGGAGCTGTGGCCGTAAGGTGGTCGGTGCCTGTCGTGGCGGCAATCCCCGAACCCGTTGGTGGACACCGGCGGTGAAGGATGCCGTCAAGCTGAAGAAGGAGTCCTACAGGACCCTTTTGTCCTGTGGGACCCCGGAGGCAGCTGATAGGTACCGGCAGGCCAAGCGGAATGCGGCTTTGGTGGTTGCTGAGGCAAAAACTCGGGCGTGGGAGGAGTTTGGGGAGGCCATGGAGAACGACTTTCGGACGGCTTCGAGGAGATTCTGGTCCACCATCCGGCGTCTCAGGAAGGGGAAGCAGTGCAGTGTCAACACTGTATATGGTGGGGATGGTGCGCTGTTGACCTCGACTCGGGACGTTGTGGGTCGGTGGGGGGAATACTTCGAAGACCTCCTCAATCCCATTAACATATCTTCCAATGAGGAAGCAGAGCCTGGGGACTCAGAGGTGGGCTCCCCCATCTCTGGGACTGAGGTCACCGAGGTGGTCAAAAAACTCCTTGGTGGCAGGGCCCCAGGGGTGGATGAGATACGCCCGGAGTTCCTCAAGGCTCTGGATGTTGTAGGACTGTCTTGGCTGACACGCCTCTGCAACATCGCATGGACATCAGGGACAGTGCCTCTGGATTGGCAGACCGGGGTGGTGGTCCCCCTCTTTAAGAAGGGGGATCGGAGGGTGTGTTCCAACTACAGAGGGATCACACTCCTCAGCCTCCCTGGAAAAGTCTATTCAGGGGTCCTGGAGAGGAGGGTCCGTCGGATAGTCGAGCCTCGGATTCAGGAGGAACAGTGTGGTTTTCGTCCTGGTCGCGGAACAGTGGACCAGCTCTATACCCTTAGCAGGGTCCTGGAGGGTGCATGGGAGTTTGCCCAACCAGTCTACATGTGTTTTGTGGACTTGGAAAAGGCATTCGACCGTGTCCCTCGGGGAATCCTGAGGGGGGTACTCCGAGAGTATGGGGTACCGGCCCCCCTGATAAGGGCTGTTCAGTCCCTGTACGATCGGTGCCAGAGCTTGGTCCGCATTGCCGGCAGTAAGTCGAACCCATTTCCAGTGAGAGTTGGACTCCGCCAGGGCTGCCCTTTGTCACCGATTCTGTTCATAACTTTTATGGACAGAATTTCTAGGCGCAGCCAGGGCGTTGAGAGGGTCCGGTTTGGTGTGCTCAGGATTGGGTCACTGCTTTTTGCAGATGATGTTGTCCTGTTTGCTTCATCAGGCCGTGATCTTCAGCTCTCTCTGGATCGGTTCGCAGCCGAGTGTGAAGCGGCTGGGATGAGAATCAGCACCTCCAAATCCGAGACCATGGTCCTCAGCCGGAAAAGGGTGGAGTGCCCTCTCAGGGTTGGTAGCGAGATCCTGCCCCAAGTGGAGGAGTTCAAGTATCTCGGGGTCTTGTTCACGAGTGAGGGAAGAATGGAGCGTGAGATCGACAGGCGGATCGGTGCGGCATCCGCAGTAATGCGGGCGCTGCATCGGTCTGTCGTGGTGAAAAAGGAGCTGAGCCGCAAGGCGAAGCTCTCAATTTACCAGTCGATCTATGTTCCTACCCTCACCTATGGTCATGAGCTATGGGTAGTGACCGAAAGAACGAGATCGCGAATACAAGCGGCTGAAATGAGTTTCCTCCGCAGGGTGTCTGGGCTTTCCCTTAAAGATAGGGTGAAAAGCTCAGTCATCCGGGAGGGGCTCAGAGTAGAGCCACTGCTCCTCCGCATCGAGAGGAGTCAGATGAGGTGGCTCGGGCATCTGATCAGGATGCCTCCTGGACGCCTCCCTGGTGAGGTGTTCCGGGCACGTCTAACCGGGAGGAGGCCCCGTGGGAAGACCCAGGACACGCTGGAGGGACTATGTCTCTCAACTGGCCTGGGAACGCCTTGGGATTCTCCCGGAAGAGCTAGAAGAAGTGGCCGGGGAGAGGGAAGTCTGGGCATCTCTGCTCAAGCTGCTGCCCCCGCGACCCGACCTCGGATAAGCGGGAGACAATGGATGGATGGATGGATGTTCTGGCCCACCCTGCCTACTTGATGTAAACGGAATAGCCTTCACAATTATAGCTAATTTCAAAGAAGATAAAAACTTAGGGTTTTTTTTTTTATACATTCCCCCAGTTAATTTATGTTTTTTTAATTTTTAATTTTTCTCCTCATTGGTGTGTTTTATTTATTCTCTATAGCCTAAATCATGGTGAACACTTCAGGTATTGTGTATCAGGAGTGTTGGATGTGTTAAAGTTCACTTCACTGGGTGCACCAGGTGCGACTTTTGCTTTAGCACTGAGTTCTTTGCCAGCTCGGACACATTCTCCACCATCTTGTGACAATAGCTTACATCCACCTTTCTTTTTTGTTTGTAGCATCAGGCGTCATCAAGAACGAAGAGCCATTCTAACTCCCATCCTGACAGATTTCTCTGTACGTGTAACTGCAGCTCCAGCTATTATCTTCACAAAGCAGGTGTCTTCAGATAATTCCCAGACTGAGGTTTGTCATTAACATTTCTTTTCTGTGTTATTGTACCAACTTACATTTTCTGCACTTTCATGATTATTTGTAGTGTTTTTTAATTATATGTAAATGTATCTTTGTTTTATTTCATTTCAGGAATATAATTACTTCAGTAAATTGAATTGGTCAACCTTTTTTTTTTTTTTTTTACACTGAATTAAAAAAGTATTTATTGATGATCACATGATAACACATAATAGTAAATAAATGTGAGCATACATTACCAGTTATCAGTGACTTCTTTTTAAATTATTCTCTCTGTTGGCAACTGTTTGAAGCCACTTGCTTGTCCTGATTAGGGTTACATTGGCAACATCCTGATCTGAACAGACCAGCAACACACATGAGCATTCCCATGTACTCCCAAACATAACATGAAATTCAGTCACTCCTTTATCCTTAGTCTTCCTCCTGTGGACCTCACATAGGTGATGCACAATGGGGCATTGTAACTGCATGCCCAAACCTGCTCAACTGCCTTTTTCTCAGACTGAAGAAGTTACAGCTCTGTCCAAAGTCTTCCCAAATTCCAGAGTTCATACTCCTTATTTGCTAATACAGTAAGTCTCATTGTACTTGTTGTCCTCATAAGAAGTTTTGAGGAGTAATGCATCTTCCCAGTCTCATTGTGTAAACAGCGTTTAAATAGGTTCTAAAATACTACAAATGAAGCTGTGAATAATCAATAAATGTAGCAGCCCTAGAATACCTGTATGATGCCAGTGTGTTACTTTATTTGGGGAAGGTGATTAAGATGAAAAAATGAACCCAAAACTAATAATCTGTGTTTTTTGTGAAGATCTAGGTAGTGGGAAAAATTTTGGGAGATACCCAAGTATATAAGTGACATTAGGTCTATTGAAAACAGTTAATGAAGTTGCTCACATCACATCTTTGAGGTTTATATCAAATCACTCAGTAAGATATGCTAGTTTAAAACTTTAGTGTCATGGGTAAAAGACACGATCTCTGAGGTTGAATACTGAGCTGAGTATACATGTCAGGATCTTCAGGGAAAATCTTATGTTTTATGAGAAAGAGTGTCTCAAAGGACATCATCAAGCAGTTCAGAAGAAAGACCCTTATGTGATTAGAAAAACATAAACCATGATTGTTCTGCAAGTGCATTAGTTTTGAGATTTGAAGCTAATTTGTCAAGTGTTTTTTGCCTTTGTGTTCATTCTAGAATATGAGAGAGCAATTTCATTAAGAAAAGTCTCTAAAACATTCTGTGGAACAGGGCACCATAATCAGGTTTTAGGGACTACATTTATGCAAAAAAGAGTAGAAACACTGAAAAATCAAGTAGTGAAAAAGTGAGATTTTAATGACGGTGAGGTGAATTATCTTGCCCTGTTTTCTTCATTTTTTTTGGCTCGACATTCTAAAACAGGCCTGAGGTGTTTGCCATAACACTGAAAGGTTCCAAACTTTCCATAGTAGCATACGGCAGGCACATGTTCCTTGTATGCTGTGGAGTCCTCATCCCCATAGAAGACAAGGTCAGTGCTAATTAATACATAATGAATCACCCCTTTGGCACCTTTATTCATTTGCCTCCTGCCTAGTATGGCAGCACTTCTGTCTACATGGCATGAACATTCTTTTATGCAAAATTATTCATGTTTCTTGACCTTATCAGTTTCCAGAATTGTACTTAGTTGTACATTTATAGGGGATATTCTGAAATGATATAAAAATCAGCATTTTCCACTTCAGTCAACCAGATTCAGTTATTTTACTTTCTTGTGGATAAATAGGGCCACATCCCATTGCTTACTTCCAAGACCTGGCTGATTGAATTTTTGCTATAGTGCCTATTAGCTGTCCCCGTCTCACAGTTAAGGCCAGTGCAACGTGACCTTCACTATTTTTTGTCACTAGTTTGTATCATATGTCAAAATACAAAGATGTTAAGATATTAAAAGCATTTCTTTATTAACTCCCATATAGGGTTGGCACATTCATTGGGCTTAATAATGACTGACTCCAAACCCCCCCATGTTATAATTGATTAAATTTTTTTTACAATTACAATTTAAAAATATGAATGAATGAAACCTTTTCCTTTTTTAATGCGTCTACTTGAATATTACTATAGAAGCCATCAGAGGCTGTTTGCTCCCACCTGATGGAATAGTTCCCCCAAATAGCTTTCATCCCTGCAGCAGTCTCGAGTGTAATTCTTATATGTGTGGAATTTACCTAAAAAAGTGCAGACTTACACATGCTGTCTGTCAAGACTAGCTTTCTTTTTTTTAACGCAGGAACTACTGTAGAGTATATTCAAAAATTCCTGCATAGCTGACTTCAGCCCCAGGTTTCATTATACTTAACAGTAGACTGTTGTACTTGTATAAATGGCTTCTATTCAGAAAATAAAAAGCAGATTTTTTGATTAGTGGTCGGCAAGAAGCATGCTTTGCGTTTCATTATTGCAGGCATTGTGCTCTCAGCGTGTGCACGTAATAATCTTATTCATCGTAAATTGTGTGCAATTCCAGAATTAGAAATCATTTCCTTTCTGTGGTGTGCCATTCCCTAGTGGAAGAAGTGAAAAAAGCTTCTGATGTTTTGTGTTGTTTAAATCTCTGCAGGAGATTGTAGTGTGTGGCCATTCTCTGGAAATGAATGTGACCACAAGCCTTGACTTCTTCCTCAGCGTCGATCAAGTACAGCTTCTGCAGCAACTCGTCAGGGCCAACATGGTGGGCCTTGAACCTTCCAGGAAGACTGCTGAGGTAACTGACCTTTAAACACTTTGTCTCCGGCTTCCAATAATTCACCCAAACTTTTCTTGTCTGCCATTTACCTTTCCTACAAGTTGCTGTAAGTTTCCTTTCTAGGCAGTGCGGTGAAATACGTGTTTGACATTAGCAGCACCCCATTATTTCTATATATGAAGAAGAGCACACTTTCATGGCAGCCAGTTGGAGATGCAGCTTGGTGTCTTTAAGGCTGAATGCCATCTCTTAATTGATTTTGCTGTGCTATTCCAATTGTCTTTATTGCTTGTGGAAACCAATATGTCTAGGAGGTAAAAACAGCACACAAGTTGTACTGTAATCAACATGGTTTTCATTGTAATGACCCTGAAAAAGTGAATTAACCTGCTAGTACTCCAGTTATAGAAATAGTTGTGTAGTACCATCTGGAGTACAAGGGAGTGGTGTTAATGTGGAATGCACTTATTGAAGCAAAGTTTCTGTACTGCTAAAGTGCAATGGCAATTTGGATAGAAAAACAAGAGAGTGGAGGTCTTGAGGCAGAGATAACACAATAGTGGACAAGTGAGACCAGACAATTAAAAACTAGCATCCATCTTATCACCCTGTCATTGCTGTGCTGAGTCCAAGTCCTAATCCCACATCTGGTTGCTGTCTGTGTGACGTTTGCATATTCTTTCTTTAAGTTTTGTTCTTCCCATATTGCAGAATCCTTCTAGTTAGGTTGGTTTGCAGTTATAAACTGAGCCATGAGTGAGTCTAATTTTGTGCATAAGTGGGACCTGAGTGAAACCTGTCCATAGTTGATTCTTACCTAAATCTGATGAGAATGGATCATTTTTGGACTCTTGTAACCCTTAACTGCATTAAGTGGTTTTGATCATTTTATATCATCTTGCTCAAACTCATGCTTTTGGTGTGGACTTTAGCTATATAGATTCCTCCTCTCTGTCCAATTTGACTTTTTTATTCTGCTGCCTGTTATGATTAAGTGTTAAGAAACATAAGCTTCACTTTTAGCTGAAGCTCACAGCAACAATTTGCAAGATGTAGCACACTCTAGTGGCACACATCAAAATCTTAAACTGTGAGAAAAATATACGATGGTGCTATGTTTAAAAAGTTCTGTACAGACAAAAGCACTGGCTTAGAAAGGCACTTCTTGCTTAAAGTTCTACTTTGTTATATAGGGAAATGGTGAACACAGCTACAAGCAAGGGAAACCCTCAAGACAAAATATGCATACTGAATGGTAAAACTGAGCTATTATATGCCCATTTCTTTTTAGCTTGTCCTTCGCAAGTCATCTTGCAGCCACTACATTCAGATTGACATGCTTGGCACAGAAAGATCAATTTAGTATTAAAGGAGACAGAGATATAAGTTATATTGGGAGTAAGAATATATGCTGTTGGTATAAATTGCAATTACATGTGCACCCACAACCCTGTTTTTTAATTTTCACATTACACCCATCCATAGTACCAAAGCTGGCCAGCTTATCTATTTCAGTTTAGCTAATGTGCTTATGGAAAAGTTTATGAACAAGTGGACTGTAATATGCTAGAGGACATTCTTGTTCAAAGTTAATGAAGCCCCCAGCTTAAAGTGAGTTAACTGTAACAGCACAATTTACTGCTGTCTTAGTATGCCAGCTGCTCTCTCTTGCAAGCAGGGTACTGAAGCCTCTCCTGGTCAAAGTGGGTGGTCCTGAAATGTGTTCAATCTTACTGTGGGTTTCTGCACTGTAATTTCTGCAGCACAGGAAGAATCCCACATGAGCACTTGAGGAACATGTCAAACTTCCCACAGCAATCTTAGGCAATGTCCTGCGAGGCTTCTTATCAGTTAGTGCACTGGTGTCTTGTTGTTTAACACTGAGCACAGCTGTAGTACTTAACATTGAGAGTGAAGAGTTGTGAGTTCATTAAGACACACCAAGGAAAGCCTACCATGTCACGCAAATAATGTGGAGAGACTTCTCCACAACTTACAGACATTACTCACATGTTCCTTTTTATTTTTTTAATTATATTTCAGGATTAATAAGAAACTGTAATTGTTACTTATATCAAATGTATATTTGTTAGTTTCACATTACACTAATTATAAATGTGTTGTTTCTGTTAATTAGGGTATTTTTTGTCTTTTCCATGTTTCCATCCCTTTCCTCGTCACACCCTTGATTTTCATCATTTACATTATATTTTAGACAAAATTTAATTTTATTCATAAGAAGCACAGCTTTGGGGCTCTGCCCTTTTTAATTTTGCCAAATTAACATCAAATACAATCTAATTCTTTCCATCCTAAATTAATTTTAATTTGTTTTTTGTGTAAATTAAAATGATTTTCCCATAAAAAAAGACTGAAAACACTGGTGTACTGAAAAATCAAAATGCATTTCTTTTTTTTACCTCTGAATTTCTTTCTTTCTTTCTTTCTCACATGTTCCTTTTTATTTTTTTAATTATATTTCAGGATTAATAAGAAACTGTAATTGTTACTTATATCAAATGTATACAGTATTTGTTAGTTTCACATTACACTAATTATAAATGTGTTGCTTCTATTAATTAGGGTATTTTTTGTCTTTTCCATCTTTCCATCCCTTTCCTCGTCACACCCTTGATTTTAATCATTTACATTGTATTTTAGACAAAATTTAATTTTATTCATAAGAAGCACAGCTTTGGGGCTCTGCCCTTTTTAATTTTGCCAAATTAACATCAAATACAATGTAACACTTTCCATCCTAAATTAATTTTAATTTGTTTTTTGTGTAAATTAAAATGATTTTCCCATAAAAAAAGACTGAAAACACTGGTGTACTGAAAAATCAAAATGCATTTCTTTTTTTACCTCTGAATTTGGAGTAGGACATCAATTATATGTCATATTTTGGCTTTCTATCATACTGGATTCTTTTCATCAAAGAGCACAGAGACTGAATGAGGAAATGATCTACTGTATATGGATTTTTTGCACAGCATGTTTAATTCTCTATGCTTTGCTCTCATTGTGGTTTTGTACTCCGCTTCATGTAGGCCGGACCACACTTGGAACACAGTGATGGCAACTGTGAGTGTCATTTTGTCTACTGTAGCTATAATTGCTCAGCAGTCCCTGTCCCCAAATATTCTCTACTGTGTAAGTTAAATAAAGCAGATTTTCTTTATTAAGAGACACAGATTTGGAATAGATTTTCTTGATTTGTCTGAATAAAAGTCTTAAGTTCTCACAAGTTGAGAAGTGAAATTCTTCAGTGCATAGCTTCCCAAATATGTTGTTTACTACGTTCTCGCCATCCGTTTGGTGGTAACTTTGTAGTGGAAACTCTGGCTTGGCTCAGCTTGGGTGCTGTCCTGCACAATTCACCGCAAGCTTTCCTTCCAAACTATTTAAAAAATTGTACAGAGAAAAACAATTAGCTGAACTTGTAGCTTCCTCTGCAACGACCAGAGTCTATGGAAACTCTGTTTATCATCCCAGTGTAATGTTTACATGATGACATCTGCGAATGTGCACTGAATTGTCGTCTTGATCCCGCTGCTGGTCATCCCACCCACACCGCTTTGTTCAGCCTGGATTTCAACACATAGGAATGTCTCTGGAATATCTGAGTTGTAAGACATAATTTGGGTGGGAGTGGGTCTATATTGTCTTCATGCTACCTTGCTTATATCAGAAGCAGACACATTCCAAATTAATTTTTATTTAATTAAAGGTATCATCAACAGGCTCTTTACAGAGTGTAGTGTTTAGATTTTGTGGCCCACAGAGTTTCAAAGTTGTAAAGAAACTGCAAACAGATTTTGCATTTCCCCAGTAAAACTGCAAAGTATCAGTTTTTTTCTGCCATTTGCAGGTTTGTTTAAAATGTAATGAAATAAAACATTGGGTAATAGAAATGTTATTGATGGAACTGAATCATTATGATTGATTTTATAACATATTACAGACAACTGCTGTAGATCATAGTGGCGTAAAGTCATCCTGAAATGTGGTATGAGCAAGCCCTCACTGTTTTTTCAAATAACTAGACATTACATGTCTTGTGGTTTGATCTAGTAATATCTATCATTCCCACGCAACAATCTGAAAGCAGTCATGGTTTATAGTCCAACAGCAACAGGCACAAGGCCAGAGTGCCAGATCTTCACTGGTTGCTCACGTTTATGAGTATGTATTTGGCATTCAAACAAAATTGCAATAACTTATGTTTTACTAAATTTGATTTCTGTTTCTAGTAAAAGATGTAGAAAAAGAAAAGGTTTTCCACTTTATATATTTTTCTAGTTATTTCCAGTCAGTTTTCAGTTTTTTTGCAGTAAATGGTAATGGTAATGAAAATTCTTTTTTTAGAAAAATGTTTTGAGTTTAAGTGGATAAATATTAAAAAAAAAAATAAAGAATGTGTATGAATTTAAATTTGGAAATTTCAGCTGTTTTTGAGTAATGGAAAATATCATCAAATCACCAGAGAGAAAACCTTACTTGTTCATTCTGTTTAATATACACAGTTTAACCAGGTTTACTTCTGTCAAGTGAGCACTGATGTTTTTTTGTTACTTAATTACTTATGCACTGATTGGTTCAGTCAAGTACAGAAAATCAGTACAGCAAAGCTGTCAATCATATTAAACTCTTGCAACCACCCCACCCATACTCAATTCAGCAAGCTATATGATAAGACAGCCCAGTCCATTGTGGTACATATACATGGAACACAGATGGCATCTATGTCCTAGTGAGCTGAACGACTTCCGGCCTGTTGCTCTGACGTCACATGTGATGAAGACCATGGAGCGGCTGCTGCTTCACCACCTGAGGCCACAGGTACGCCACGCCCTCGACCCTCTGCAGTTCGCATACCAGGAGAAGATGGGAGTGGAGGATGCCATCATCTGTATGCTACACCGATCCCTCTCCCACTTGGACAGAGGCAGTGGTGCTGTAAGAATTATGTTTCTGGACTTCTCTATTGCCTTCAACACCATCCAACCTCTGCTCCTTAGGGACAAGCTGACAGAGATGGGAGTAGATTCATACCTGGTGGCATGGATCGTGGACTATCTTACAAACAGACCTCAGTATGTGCGTCTCAGGAACTGCAGGTCTGACATTGTGGTCAGCAACATAGTGCCACAGGGGACTGTACTTTCTCCGATCCTGTTCAGCCTATATACATCAGACTTCCAATACAACTCGGAGTCCTGCCATGTGCAAAAGTTCGCTGATGACACTGCTATCGTGGGCTGCATCAGGAGTGGGCGGGAGGAGGAGTATAGGAACCTCATCAAGGACTTTGTTAAATAGTGAGACTCAAACCACCTACACTTGAACACCAGCAAAACCAAGGAGCTGGTGGTGGATTTTAGGAGGTCCAGACCCCTCCTGGACCCCGTGATCATCAGAGGTGACTTTGTCCAGAGGGTGCAGACCTATAAATACCTGGGAGTGCAGCTGGATGATAAATTAGACTGGACTGCCAATACTGATTCTCTGTGCAAGAGAGGACAGAGCCAGCTATACTTCCTTAGAAGACTGGCGTCCTTCAACATCTGCAATAAGATGCTGCAGATGTTCTATCAGACGGTTGTGACGAGCGCCCTCTTCTATGCCGTGGTGTGCTGGGGAGGCAGCATTAAGAAGAAGGACACCTCACGCCTGGACAAACTGGTTGAGGAAAGCAGGCTCTATTGTAGGCATGGAGCTGGACAGTTTGACATCCGTGGCAGAGCGACGGGCGCTCAAAAGGCTCCTATCAATTATGGAGAATCCACTGCATCCACTAAACAGTGTCATCTCCAGACAGAGGAGCAGCTTCAGTGACAGGGGGGAGTAAACATTAACATTATTCAAAGTTATTGTCTGTTATACCTGCATTTTTATTACTGTTTAATTTAATACTGTTTTTGTATCAGTATGCTGCTGCTGGAGTATGTGAATTTCCCCTTGGGATTAATAAAATCTATCTATCTATCTATCTATCTATCTATCTATCTATCTATCTATCTATCTATCTATCTATCTATCTATCTATCTATCTATCTATCTATCTATCGGGGCGCACGCGCACTGCACAGAAAACACAGAAACGAGAAGGTTGTAAACCGGATGTCACGCGCACTGCAACGAGCCCGCCACCTGTAAACTACACTTGCTCTAATCCACTGTGTCAGTAATGTAGATCACATAACGGTCATTCAGTTTGGCGCCCGCCCCAGAGTCAAATGCAGCGGCGTCCCAAAACGCTGTGGTGCCTGCCGCGCGTGCCTACAACACGCTTGCGAAAGGAATCACAGCTCAAACCAAAGAAAACACAGAAACAAGACTACGATCTGTGAACTACACCTGAGGTAAAGCGTGCACGCCAGGTTGTACAGCCGCCCGGATGCGACCGCCCACACCACCACATATACCCTCCATGATATGTCTTCACGCAGCGGCTTCCCACCGAGGCGCATATTGCGCTGTGGCGCTCGCCCCACAGTCAGACGCAGCGGCCTCCCAGAGTCAGTAGGTGGCCCCCAAACAACACAACCTGTTCAAGCAGTCGGTGTCAGCGAAAGCAACAGACACACGTCTCCACAAAAGGAAACCGCTTTAGTACAGATATGCTTATTGGATTAAATGACATTTCCCCAGACACACCCGCCCTCCATTATATGTCATCCATCCACATATCGGACAGATCAGAAACTGATTGCCATTCTAGGATTTCTGATTCGCTAGCGAATCGCGGGCTTACTTGTTTGGTAATATTACAAAGACGATTCAAAGTTGCTACAAGTTATGACTCTGTATTGGCATCTTCTTCTTCTTTCATCTGCTCTCCTTAGGGGATGCCACAGTGGATCATCTGTTTCCATATCTTCCTGTCCTCTGCATCTTGTTCTGTCACACCCACCACCTGCATTTCCACTCTTACCACATCCATACACCTCCTCTTAGGCCTTCCTGTTTTCCTTGCATGGCAGCTTCATCCCTAGCATCCCTCTCCCAATATACCCAGCATCTGTCCTCTGCACATGTCCAAACCAATGCAATCTCACCTCTCTGGCTTTGTCTCCAAATCGTCCAACCTAAGCTGACTCGCTAATGTACTCATTCCTAATCCTGTTCATCCTAGTCACACCCAAAATGCAAATCTTAACATCTTTAACTCTGCCACTTCCAACACTTCCTCCTGTGTTTTTTGTCAGTGCCACCATCTCTAGCCCATATAACATAGGTGGTCTCACTACCATCTTGTAGACCTTCCCTTTCACTCTTGGAGGTACCCATCTGTCACAAATCACTCCTGACACTCTTCTCTACCCACTCCACCCTGCTTGCACTCTCCTCTTCACCTCTCTTCCACATTCCCTGTTGCTCAGTACTGTTGATCCCAAATATTTAAACTCATCCACCTTCACCAGCTCTGCTCCCTGCATCCTCACCATTCCACTGACCTCCCTCTCATTCACACACATGTATTCTGTCTTAGTCCTGCTTTCCTTCATTCTTCTCCTCTCTAGAGCATATCTCCACCTCTCCAGGGTCTCCTCAACCTGTTCCTTACTATCGCTACAGATCACAATGTCATCAGTAAACATCATAGTCCACGGGGACTCCTGATTAATCTCGTCTGTCAACCTGTCCATCACCATTGCAAATAAGAAAGGGCTCAGAGCTGATCCTTGATGTAATCCCACCTCCACCGTGAATGCATCTGTCACTCCTAACTCACACCTCACCATGGTCACACGTCCCTCAAACATATCCTGTACAACTCTTACATACTTCTCTGCCATTCCCGACTTCCTCATATAATAACACAACTCCTCTCTAGGCACCCTTTCATGCTTTCTCTAGGTCCTCAAAGACATGATGCAACTCCTTTTCGCCTTCTCTATACTTCTCCATCAACACCCTCAGAGCAAACATTGCATCTATAGTGTTCTTTCCCAACATGAAACCATACTGCTGCTCACTAATCATCACCTTCTTAACCTAACTTCCACTATTATTTCACATACTGTCATGCTATGGCTGATCAGTTTTATCCCTCTGTGGTTACTACAGTTCTGCACATCACCCTTATTCTTAAAAGTCTGAGCTAGTACACTTCTTCTTCACTCCTCAGGCATCCTCACACTTTCCAAGATTTCATAAAACGATCTGGTTAAAAACTCCACTGCCATGTCTCCTAAACGCACCACAGATATGTTGTCTATCATAGCTGTCCTTACTTCCTCCTTGCTAATCTGTTACACTTCCTGGTTCACTGTCTCCACATCATCCAACCTTCTCTTTCTCTCATTCTTTTTGTTGTTCAACCTCTCAAAGTACTCTTTCCATCTTCTCAACACGCTCTTCTCGCTTCTGAGTACATTTCCATCATTATCCTTTATAACCCTAACCTGCTGGTCATCTTTCCCAGCTTGGTCCCTCTGTCTTGCCAAACGGTACAGGTCCTTTTCTCCCTCCTTAGTGTCTAGCCTCTCATACAACTCATCATACACTTTATCTTTAGCCTTATCTCCTTCTACTTCTGTCTACTTTCTGCATCTCTCTGACTATCCCACTTTTTCTTTGCCAACCTCTTCCATTGTATACTCTCCTGTACTTCCCCATTCCACCACCAGGTTTCTTTGTCCTCCTTCCTCTGTCAAGATGTCACACCAAACACCCTTCTAGCTGTTTCCCTTACTACTTCTGCTGTTGTTGTCCTGCTATCTGATAACTCTTCACTGTCATCTAGTTCCTATCTTACCAGCTCACTGAATTCCACTTTACAGTCTCTCTTTTTCAAATTCCACCATTTGATCCTTGGCTCTGCCCTCACTCTTCTCCTCATCTTGATCCCTACCATCATTGTGCAGACTACTATCCTATGCTTCCCCTGCCTCTACTTTGCTGTCTCCAATATCCTTTAGTTTGACTCTGCAGCATAGGATATAATATACCTGTGCGCATTTTCCTCCACTCTTGTACCTCACCCTGTGTTACTTCTTCTTTTTAAAATAAGTATTCACCACAGTCATGTCCATCTTTTTTGCAAAATCCATTACCATCTGACCTTCTTAAGTCCTATCCTTGACACCATACCTATCCATCACCTCCTCATCCCCTCTGTTCCATTCACCAACAAGTCCATTGAAATCCGCTGCAGTCACGACTTCCTTTTTCAATTGGGTACATTCTCTATCACTTCATCCAACTCACTCCAGAAATGTTCTTTCTTATCCATCACACACCCAACGTCTGGGGCATATGCACTAATAACATTCATCATCAACTTCATAATTCTGTCTGACACTCTTTTCACCTCCAAAGCACTCTATTCCTTCAGGATAACCATCCGTCCATTATCCAACCCACTATATCCACGGGGGTCTGCTGGAGCCAATCCCAGCCAACACAGGGCGCAAGGCAGGAAACAAACCCTGGCGCCAGTCCACCGCAGGGCACGCACATGCACACACTAGGGACAATTTAGAATTGTCAATGCACACATGAACCCAGAGGAAACATGCAAACTCCACACAGGGAGGACCCGGGAAGTGAACCCAGGTCTGCTAACTCCTCACCCTGTCATCCCTTCAGGATAACCCCTACCCTCTTTCTCTTACAATCCACACCATTTTAGAACAATCTGAACCTGCTTCAGATACACAAGGGGCCTCATGTATAAACGGTGCGTACGCACAGAAATGTTGCGTAAGAACGTTTCCATGCTCAAATCGCGATGTATAAAACCTAAACTTGCCGTAAAGCCACGCACATTTCCATGGTACCTCATACCCTGGCGTACGCAATTTCTCCGCTCGGTTTTGCAGACTAGCGGCACCCAGCGTCAAAGCAGTGCTACTGTTCCTGTGTGGTTAACCTTTCTTTCTTAGGCCCACATTCCTGAAGCAGCTTTATAAATACACTGAAATTAACTGCATATTGTTTATTAGTGTAATGCATCTGATTGTAGTTAACCTGTAGCAATATAATGGTCCAGGGAATAGCCATAGTATTCCAAATACCATAACTGCTTTAGCGTTGTTATGCTCACTGCATCTTCTTCTTCTTTCAGCTGCTCCCATTAAGGGTTGCCACAGCGGATCATCTTTTTCCATATTACTCTCACTGCACCACTCGGAGTATTTATATCACTGTATCTGAGTGTGAATCACAGCAGCAGATGATCGGAAAGAGAATTATCGGTATACAGTTTCAAGCACACACTACCTCAGCCACGGCAAAACGCGTCAAAGCCTTTCCTGTACGGACCTCGTGTTTCAGAAATAGTTTCATCCCAAGAACTATAAACGCACTCAATCAGTCCATCAAGTGCTCCTTGTAGAACTGTTTGTACTTATAAGTACAATCACCTCACTGTAAACTTGCATTACAGTTATAATATTGCACAACCTGCGCCACTTTATAAAGCGCGTATGATGACAATATCATTTTTAAGATGAAATGCGGCAAGATATGTTGCTTATAGTATACAGATAAAACTAACTTCATTTAAATAATATGTATTGTTGATAATTAAACATGTGAGGACACGGTGCCGCAGAGCTAGCTAGTTCACGGATAGCTCCTGCCTTGTGCTGTATTATTGCTGGTGCTGACGTGACACTGGAAGGATAGACGGATAGAATAATTAAACATGTACTACGAAGATATTTCAATGTTCCTTAATAGTTTTGAAGAATCGGTGTTCTAAGCTTACAGATGGCTTAACATCTATTACAGAGCTGATTGTGTGGTGATTGGGTATTTGGAGAAAGAAAAGTAAGGACAGGAATTGGGGGTTAGTACATTTGAAAGAGACAGTACTTCTGTAATAAATTATTTCATCGACGGTCGCACATGGCGCAGCAAGCCTCTTGCGTGAGATATGAACAATCACTGCGCCACCATGTTCCCATGTTTAATAACATGCTTTCATTCCTATCATCATGAAAAAGATATCACGTATACATCTCAGTATTTTAATTATTCAGAGAGCTGTAATATCACGAATGTAATGGATTCTGTGTCCTGTTGGAGAAAGAGAAAGAACGGAAGCATGCAGTGATTCACACACATAGAGCACATAGAAGATCAAATACAGAACAAAGCATTTAACGTGCTACTTAAGAAACTAGTAAAATAAACGATTTTAAGATGAAGTTTATGATGTTCTACTTTAATGACAAAATAAACTATGTGATTAAAGTGGAAATTTTGAGATTAAAGTTGACATTTCGTGCTTTTTTCGCCACTGTGTGCCTATTTTTTGTCTCTGTACCCTAATAAGCTTTCATATGACACTCAGATGGTCCGCTACGAGTTGCCTTTTCATGCCGATTTTGATATGTGATTTCTTTTTTATTTCGGGCACTGTGCGACTTTGTGAACCTGAGCTTTCGAGTTTCTCCGACACTATGTCACTCGATCAACTTTCTTTTGTTGATTGTACCACTGTTTAAACCAACAAATCGTACATTTTTCCTTTGCCTCCACTTGGTTTTCGCTGAAATTCTTATATTTTCCCCCGTGCTTTTCCCATTGTCTTTTCACAGAAGGCTATTTATATCGATTTGCATATTCAAAAAGGCATAATTCTGGGAGGAGTTGGGGCAGGACAGAAGGCGCATGCACGTGCGTTACTTTTCACACTGATCGGGATTTATGTAGTGGAAGAACGTGAAAGTTTGCGTACACACAGATTCCTGCATCTGGATTTTTCTGTGCGTACGCACATTCCCGCTTTTGTGCTTACGCCATGTTATAGTGTGAGTTCCCACACGGCGTTATACATGAGGCCCCTGGTCTTGCTCTCCTTCCATCTGGTCTCTTGCATGCACAATATATCAGGCTTCATTCTCTCTATCATTTTGGCTATTTCTCTCCCTTTACCAGTCATACTGGCAACATACAAACTTCCTACAATCACTTCTAATCTCCTAACCTTCCTCCTGCCTCCAGACTCGCCTTTCTCCGAATCTTCTCCTACGGCCAACAATGACCCAGTTTCCCCCAGCACCTGTTGGCTAACAGTACCAGTGGCATCCATTGTTAACCTGGGCTTTGACCGATACGTTATGGAAATCTGTATTGTTGTCCACATATTAATCTGGCAAAATTTTACACCAGATGCCCTTCCTGACAAAACCCTCTCTATTTATCCTTGCTTAGGACTGTCATGAAGAAACGCAATGGTTTGTGCATCCCCCATGGCTGGGTTATGACCCACTAGTGGCATCAAGGCCTAAAATTAGAACACCCACATCATAAAAATTGAAATGAATAAATATCTACCAACAAAACACAATGAAAAATAATTATTTTTACGAGCCTAGTCAAAATTGCCATCCATGGTCATTTTTGTACCATTTTCGGAACAAGAGTGACTCTATATGCCCTATAGAAAAATTTGAGCTTCTGCCTGTTGCATCTTGGCTTAGCTTTATTGCATAATTAGCTTTTTTTTGTGTTTTATATTTCATCAGTATTTTTCTTATCATGCATGTACACATCACACCACAAAAAGTGCGCAATGCTTAATCGATACTGCAAACTTAGTAATGATGTTTAGGTGGAAAATAGCATTGTCTTTTTCAAGAATACATTGCTTTACAATGGTCACAAAAATGGCATACTTTCGCAGTTTTTTTTTTTTCGCTAAGTGAACCCTTACTGTGGAATCAGTTTTTCTCAAATTGCTGGCTTATCATTAAGAGCATGCTATTAGTAGCATTGGTGTAGGCTGGGTTGGCCCCTCTGGTTTTGGAAGTAGCCAAGAAGCTATAGTTTAGATTCACTTTGTGCATAGAGTCCACCATTATGTCTTTAATAAAATGTTTTCATTACATTTCTCCTAATGAGAGCCATGGTGTCAGCATAATGAGCTTTGCTGGCCAAGCTTCCCTACCCTCTGAAACGTCTCACACAATCTCTAGGGGAATTCTTAGAGCTCGTCCAGACCATCAAACAGATAATAAACCCAATAGTGTGCTCTGCATCTGCCCCAGATCTTCTGCTGGTGGTTCCTGTCTTATTTTTCACCCAGAAGTAATCATTACTACAAGCCCAGTCAACTTCAGTTCTTGCTGGATTGCATTTCAAATTACTTTTAAACGTGAGCAGAACAACTGGAATTTACTCATAATGAACCATTCCATTTTCAATAAACTCTCCAGCATGAATGAGTAAAGAAAATCACCAGTGATTTCCTTTTTGTTGCAGGTTTTGGATGATCTCACAGTTATGAGCAGTTAATATACTCAATATTTTCTTCATGTGAACATATCAAAGACTCTTCATTTTTACTTGGTAATGAACAAGTACAATTTTCATATTTTTAGCATTGTTTTAATATTATCAATGAAAATATATCTCCTCTGCACCCAGTCTTTTGGAAGTAGTCACTGTTAAGACCTCAACTTGATGAAATTTGTGGTATTTAAATGCTTTCCTTGTCCTCATTATGGGCAATGTGGCATGGCCACTGACTTCTTTCTTGTAATATGTACAAGCCACATGCAGCCCAATTAACACATCATAAATGCATGCCAACCAGACACATGTAGGATTTAAAAAAACAGTCCTTTTGAGAAAAAAAAAAGATATTTAAATAGACAGCATGTTACCGTCCATCTAGCTCATTTGCATGTCAGATCCAGCTGGCTGCTTTTATTGTTGCATTTACTTAGTTGATATATTAATTATGTTTTTTTCTTAATAAAATTGGAGTTATTTATGGACAAAGGCTTAATTCTCAGTTTAAAAAAAAAATGCCGACTGTTGATTTAAAATTACTCAACCTTGAATTATTCTTGTGCAAAGGTGATTCATTTTAGCTTCTACTTCAACATAATATGTTGTTTCAAGAGTTTACTTTGTAAATAGAACAAACCATTAAGCCTTTACTATAAATGTTGTGATATCTATATTGGTAATAAAGATGTCTAGTGGAAGTTTGTGTTTCTGGCTATGTTGGAATTGTGTGTATAGGGTGATGATATATAGGCATTGGTGAGTGAGTGTGTATTTTTTGTGCTGGTGCCAGCTTGTCTATGAGGGTTTAATAATACATAAAAGTACGTAGCACAAAATGAGTATTTAAAAGCTTTACTAGGTACAGGGGACTCTGTTGAAGAAATAGATTTTTCTGAAAAAATTCAGTAATAAAAAAATAAATAAATAGAATGTTATAAAACATGCATAAGTTTAAATTTTAAAATGTCTTTGGGAAAAATCTGACACATTTTTGTATCTGAAGTCAAAAAAACCAAGATTGCATCAATTTATGATGAAACTTGTGAGCCTTCCTACATTTCCCCAAATTAATGAGCAGTACGAAAACAAAAAGTTAAACATCCCATAATTTGTATAGCTCCTAAAAATGTGTACCCTTGCCATGTCTTTCAGGTAAATCTTAATCCACTATTGACTTTAAAGGATTTCCACTACATTTTAGGGTAGTTTGGTTGTTCACCAGCCATAAAGCAACCTAAAATTCCATATTTTTAGCTCAGAATTATAAAGACTTTTACTAAACTCCCAGACTTTAAAAAAAGTAAACATTTTACAAATGTCAATTTTTGTACACCTGCTGCCCATTTTGAACATTACCATGTCCTTTTGGCCACCATTGACCCAAGCAGACTTTGCACTGCAATTTCCAAATGTCACATGTTTCTACAGCCGCTTCCAATTTTAAACACTACCATGTCTTTCAGGTCAGTTTTGACTTCTGTAAAAGCTAAATTTCCCCTTGAGAAAAATAAGATCTGTCTGTTTTTCTAACTATGTATCAATCAGTTTTTCTCCTCTGTCTTGTCTACTTTAGTGGGTTTTACTCTCCATTAAAGGTTCTGTTTGGTTACATCCATAAAAGAATCCTGTATGTCATTTGTTCTAAAACTTAAAGATCATCACATCTATCAGTCAAGATGGTCAATCAACGTAAAATAGACTTGGTGTGAAAATTCTGATGTTCAGGGCACCTAAAATAGAGTGCCAGAATCAAGTCAGAAACACCTGGAAGACAAAGCATTGAGTAAGTTCTCAAAGACGTTTTGAAGGTTAAGGTAGGAAGTGTTTAAATAAGTAACATAATGGTCTCAAACCCACTTGGTCCAATTTAAGGTCTCCCAGTGCCAGTCCAGGAAGCAAAGCAGGAAATAGCCCAGGGCAGGATGCCAGTTCATCACATGGCCCACTAATGTACACTTAACGTTCTGCACAGGTCCAATTTGGAATCACCAGTAAAACTAACCTTCATGTCTTTGAAGATGAGGGAGAAAAAATGAAGTATCGGGAGGAAAACTAACGCAGACCCAGGGAGAACATTCAGAATTCTCATAGACAATAAGTAGGTGTGGGATTTGAATCCTGGCCCCACTGAATCAGAGACATTGCTGAACACAGCAGTACCATTCCACCTACTGTGTATAAGAAATGCAATGATTGAATGACATTTTGCATACTATGAAAATAAGTAGAAGAAAATCTCACAAAAAATAATGATTTTTGAATGTATTCTTTTTTCTGCTTTAGCAAATCCATATTTCTTTAACAATCACTATGTCTTGTTCTTTGTTTGCTTTGAAGTGTACTTTTCAACGTTGAGCATCTTGTGAATTTCCCATTGGGATTAATAAAGTATCTATCTATCTATCTATCTATCTATCTATCTATCTATCTATCTATCTATCTATCTATCTTATAAAGCTGCAGCAGCTTCAGGAGGGCTCATAGTGTTTCAGAACAGAATTGCCTGTGCCTTTTACATCTGTAGCATAGCCTGTGAATGTTTACTAAAAACCTATTTTTCAGTTTTTTCCTCTGAGTTTTCCTTTAACAAATATTGTTAAGCCACAACAAAAAAAATTCCAAAGGGATGGTAATGTGACTGTTCACTGGTTTTCATCTTCCTTCATGTTATCTTTGTTATCTGAGTGCTAACATAAGACAGGTTCAAGGTCTTGCCCTGTCTGTGGTGCAATTTTGTGATATCCGTACAGGGTCCCAAGTTTTAGATTGCTTAACAGCATTGCACTTAGCTCCATTCTTACTCTTTTTTTATAACTTAACCTTAAAAAACTTGCCACCATATAGAATATTTTCTTTGAGTGGCATAGTTTTCAAAAGGTTCTGAATTTAACTTACTGCTTGAAGGACACATTTATTTGTCTTTTGAAGTTGGTGTCTGAGAGCAAACATTTTGTTCAGTTTCTTACAAAAGAAATAAACATGATAGTCAGATATGCAAATACTGTGAACATGTGACAATGGACTTGAACTGTTGTCATTTGAGTCAAAAGTGTTATCATTGGTAAAAGAAAGCAAGTATGCACTGTAATGCTGAAGATTATTGATTAGAATTTGAAAATATTGAGAGAAAAATTACAATGAAACAAATAGTCACCTTAGATCTGCTCTCCCTATCCCATATTGGTTCCAGGAGAATCTAGTCATCCTAATTTTGTAAGATTTATATTCCGTTAGGTAACGTCATCCACTTGGAGCACATTTTGTGGAGTAATACAGGCTTCAACTGCTGCATGTTGTTCTAACTGACCACTGAGACTTTATTTAACTACTGCTCTTGGAAAAGATGCACAGATTTGAACTTTGTAGCTTTTAATGTGCCCAGGAGTAATCAGGTTTTTCTTTTTTTCTTTTTTCTTGCATGGTTTGTTCTCAGACGATTTGAGGATGAATTCCTATGAAACTGAAATTTGAAATGGCAGGAATAATTCAATATTGACACTAGACATGAAGATTAACATTACAGATGATTCATAACCTGATAGTAAATGTTAGTAGATAAGTAGACTTTTATTATGATAGAGGGAAATTTGTTTGCAGCAGTACAAAACATAGGACATTGTTAGATAGATAGAAGAAAATCAGCTAAAAATATTTCAAAATTGTCATCAGACCTACAGAACTAACAAGGGGATGTTACCGGCAATTAAAAGCAAAGATGCTTGCTAAAAAGACACCTTCCAATAAAGCATGAGAAAGTAAACTTAACCCACGGTACAATTTGTATTGTAATTCAGGCTTCTAAATAATTTATTGCCACAATATGAAATTTTCATAAAAGAAATTGTTACTTATTGTTAGACATTCATAAATGAAAACACTGGAGAATAAACTGAAATCAGTGCACAAATTAACAAGTTTTAGCATTAGTTTTTGTAAACTTTTTCATTTTTATTAAAATGAAATCATCCTAAACTTTAACCTAAAATAGATGCAGTATAGTTTCATAAGATGTATTTCATGTTGATTAGCACAAGCAAGGAAGAATTTTACTCTTCACATGTGATAATAATTACCCTATAAACCTTTAATATAAAACCATCCAAAATTTAGATTTATCTTTTTGTTTTCTAAAGTAACAACAAACATTGCTCTAACAAAGGCTGTCTTTTTATTTTCTGGTTTTATTTACTGACCAGTTAGGTGTGGGTCCTGACTGGATCTGTAAAGAACTTATAATGTTATATTTCCTTTTTAGAAAAAAGAGAATGTCAACACTCTGCATGAAGCTAAGACCTCCCCACTGTGACAATCCCCCCTGCAGTTGAAAACACTTACTCGCTAGGTACACATGTTGCAGGCACAGATATTTGACTTGGCCATAAAAGCAAGGATTGAAATGTGGCTGCTTTCTCTCCCCACTATGCTAGAGCAGTGCTGTTGAGAGAAATGTGGGATCCATTACTGTATAATTTCTGGATCAGTGTCAGTGAAAGGTGTATCGATCAATGTCTTTGTCATGAGCGTGCTTCTCCCAGTATTGTTTAAGTATGTTGTGAAAAACATTCTAGTGTAATAAGAGACCATATTTCATATTGTGCAGTATTTTGTATTGCAAAATTTAATACAATTAGATATTGCCTAATGCCTACCTTCCATCATAATGCTATTTTTTTCTTGTATTCTTCTGCTTCTGTGAAGGTTTTAGATAGTAAACAGAGATGAGCCCCACACACTATTGTGAATGATGACAAGTGCACAATATAAATGTGTCATATAGAGAGTGCACTCAGTATGTACCAAGGGGTAAAGCGGTTCCATGAAACACAAAATCTTGCTTGGTAGGCCTGCAATTACATTTCCTCCAGAATTAAAGCAGAAAAAGGCTTGAATATCACATCCTTGGGCTGACATTATGAAGATAAATTAGACAGGCAAGCTCTAGACGTGGTTTGCAGTGGCAGAATGCAGTGACCACAGTGGCCATAATATTTCATCAGCCAGCATTCTTTTAATATTAGGCCTCACATGGCACAAATTAAGTGGTGAATTGGAATGGTATGCCTTAGAAGATCTAGATGGAAGATGGTAGATATGGAAAAAAACAAAAAAATTGCATTGTGAATGAATTTCTCTGCACAATTAAAATTCTTGCTGTCTAAATGCATATTGATATGTTTTAGTTGTGTCACATCGCCACTTGCCCCATTAAGTTACACATATTTTGATGTTTGCGAAAGCAAAGCATGGTTGTGCAGTTTTCATAATCCTATCACCATGTAAATGTTTCATTGTTCAAACTTAGAAGTGTATTTTATGTTTGTGAATAGTTCTTGAAAAACAAACAAAATTGCTGACTGAGAGCTTTTGCATGTATGTAAGATGCAGATCTGTCTTTTTGAAATCTGGCCCAGCTGTACGGATGAGTAACTCTTAGGCACAAGTTACATTTCTACACAAGGAATGGTATCTTTAGTTTTTGGTTATGTGGTTGAGGGGTTCATGTAGGTGAGCTGGTCTCAGGATTTCGAATAAATGGACAATTTTTGTGGGTGGGCGTGGTTACCTCAGAGAGATTTCTTTAGCCGTACATTTTTCTATAATATAAATCACATGTGGCAGATCTCCCCACTTCCTAATGAGAACACTCACTTGGAAAATGTTACATTCATATCAACAGCAGACATCCTTTCCTCATTAGCTGTAAAGAGCCAGTATCTTGGCAGAAGCTCTATGTGGAAGCTCTCATTTGCTTTTTGTTCGCATTTTGTTTTTGAGCCTTTGATGACACTGTTTAGGAGAGGAAATATCTAATAAGTGAAGCATTTTGTTTCATGTGCCGCCAGGGTGCTTCGTATTCAGTATGCCTGAGGCTCTGAAATCCTATCTGCGCCGAGTCACTCGTACAGCTTTTATTCCCTCCAAGAGAAGGATGGCTCTAGAAAAGAAAAGAAAAAAAAAACAGCCAAAAAAGAAATGAAATAGAAAACACGTGTAGGGGGAGGGGGCCTGCAGCGCCATATACAGTAGGCTGCGATTCTGCGATGGCAGTCATGTTCGTGCACACCAGTAGCTAATTAAGGAAAACTTTTATCATTCACTTCACATGTTTTGTGTTTTATTTTCGCAAATTTCTTGGGTTTCAACATGAAGCAGCAGTAGGATTCTTTAGACCACTTATCCCCAGCTCCTTTCGTAAATGTGTTCTTAATTAGAATATTTTTTTGTCTGCTCAGCGTCCGTTGGTTATAATATATATTTATTTCTTTAATGTCTTTTTATTTTTTTTTAGCAGCGGTTTAATAATAACGTGTCAGTGTGGCCTGTAGGCACTAATTGATTTGGACTGTGGTGTTCAGTTTGGCCAAGGCAGTGGGAAGGCATTCCATAAAGCAAAAAACTTTTGCTGTCTCTGTATTCTTACTGCTTTGAGAAGCTGCCGTGTTAAAGTGAGCGTACAGGAGGAGGCTTTAAAGGAAAATGGCTAAATTTGGTACTTGTCATTATGGCTAGGGATTTCTCCAGTTGACGGCTTACCTTAGTAGGTGCACTAAATGCCTTGGTTAGTTAAGACATCCATAGTCAGTTTTTTTGTGTACACTTTTGTGGTTGTTTATTCATTTACTTTTTGGATGGCTTTGGTATTGTGATTTCACAGATTTTATTAAATTTATTGAAAAGACTACTCTGAAAAATAAAACAATAGGTGTGTCCAAAGCATTCTAACTTGGTATATTTTTATTGTGGATTAACAATATATGTTGAAAGAAAACACTGAGGAAAGAAATGAAACAACTTTTGAACTTTTTTTCTCTCTCTCGTTTTTTGCACATGGCTCCTTTTGTTAAATCTGTGACATCCAAGTTGAATTTACTCATTTTGGAACTTTTCTCTCTTCATCTTTCTTGTCTTTTCATTCTTCATTCTCTCTCCACCTGTGAGGATTTCCATCCTGATTGTCTCTTGGGTTGTCAGTCTGTTAGTCAGGACTTTATTTTCAGGTTTACGTCTGTTAGTATAACTGGAAATTTTTTCAACAGTGGCAGCTGCTTCAAAGATTTCAGTATATCTGTAGCAATATTCAGCTATTCTTAGGAAAGCCTGTATTTGTCCCTTGGTCTTCGTTTTAGTCAAAAATGACCACCTCCTACAGCTTAATCTGAACTCTGTCCATAATATGCCTCAAGTACACTGATGTTTCTAAATTGAATTAAGCATTGATGTGCAGACTGGACTATTTTAAAGTATGTATTTTAACTTCAAGGGTTCATAACGTTCCATGCAAGTGATGAAACTTTCATTAAAATACATCACACTGCAAGATAAATGGAAATGTAACAGTATGTTCATCACACTCTGAAAAGTCATTGGCAACCCATGCAATACAAAGGGGAGAATTCAGTACTTCCCATTCTTACTTAATGAATGGGTTAAAAGTACTTTTACCTTCAGAACAATTTGCAAATAACTTTTGTTTTTCTGAATGATGACATAGTAAACAACATTACTAATTTTGTAACAAGGTCTCAAATCATTATTTAAACCTCAAATTCAGAGTCTTCAGAGTTTCTTGTAGTCAGTGCAATGTTTTTTGAGGATTTTGTCACATCAAGGCACCAGAACAAGAGGCTGCTAAACCTTCAGTTTCCAGTTTTAAACTTCCTACTCTGCTTTCTCTCAAACGTAGGATGAATGTAATAAGGGGTTTAATGCCAGTGTCTCGCCAAATGAATTGTGTTAAACCTGCTTTAGTATCCAAAATATGTGCAACAATTCCTGGTGCTTTTATTTGCCGTATGTCACTAGGATATCAGAATTCTTACTTGCCCTTCACATTGTCACCTGTCATTTTAGCCCAGGACCATACTATTCAACTGTAGCTTTTACTAAATTTGACCATTTTTCATGCCATATATTCCTTGGCATCCTTCAAACTGGAATTCTGAAGTTTTTATTTTAATGTCTTGCCCTTTTGGTGTTTTAGAAGGGCCTTGCTCTTGGCCGAGAATTACTTCATCCTCTTCTTATTTTCTTACAGTTTAGTTATGTTGTCTTAATACAGTAGCTTACATACACCATGGTTTTGTCTGTAATTTTTTTTTTTTGCTATTTTGTTGGTCTAGATTTTTTTGCAGTGTTGAACTGCATAAACCAATCTGCTTTATTTTCGTTTTATGTAAGCTGCTTTCCATTGTGTTCCTCAGCCCAGAACCTCTCTTGAGTGATATCAGAATAGTAGCGTCAAGCAGCTAAAAGCTGAAACCTGCAAAAACTCTGATTACATATATAAAACATTACAAAAATCTATTCCTAATACTAAATCTTTATGCTAGCAGTGAAAAATTGTATTTATGATCTACAATCACAACATTCATTTACAACAAGTAATCTGTTTCATCCTCTTCTTTCGGCTGCTCCCGTTAGGGGTCGCCACAGCAGATCATCTTCTTCCATATCTTTCTGTCCTCTGCATCTTGTTCTGTTACACCCATCACCTGCATGTCCTCTCTCACCACATCCATAAACCTTCGCTTAGGCCTTCCTCTTTTCCTCTTCCCTGGCAGCTCTATCCTTAGCATCCTTCTCCCAATATACTCAGCATGTCTCATCTGCACATGTCCAGACCAACACAATCTCACCTCTCTGACTTTGTCTCCCAACCGTCCAACTTGAGCTGACCATGACAACAAGTAATCTGTTTATGCTATCAAAGTCAGAGACAGTTCTGGTTGGATGGACCACTTGTATTTTTCCTTTGGCTCCACTGTACATTAGAAGCAGCCCTCATAGCTCATGGTTCACTCTAATGGTTCAGTGGCGTCGGGAGGGAGGGGCATTAGAGGCTTGAGGCCTTGATGTATTGTGCCAAGCCTCTGATCTTTTGTTCTGTTTTTTAAATGTGGAAAACCCCCACCAACCCCCCAAAAACTGATCCTTGATTTGGTGTATGTAAATAAAAGCTATCCAATTGAGCATGCTTTCCTTGTGCTGATGCTAAGAGAAAACTGAAGGGGACAAGCTCCCGAAACAAGCAGGCTTCACTGGAGGTTTAACAGAGCATCATCAGAGAACATCCTCAGACTTCAAGCAGTCATTGCATGCAAGGGATATGCGAAACGTTCTAAATGAGACTGCTTTGATATACTTGCAATTGCTGTACATTATGGTGCCTGAAGTGGGGGGGACCATGTAGAAAAAGCGTTGTGTGACCGAAATGTAAGCAAATATCCTTAAAGTCATCAGTATGCACTTTAATCACATTGAATTTTTTTACAGTATTTGTAATTTCCAACTGTAGAGCAAAGGAGTAAATCAACAGAAAATGTGCCTTTGCCTCAGAAGTTATGGAGTGCACCGTATGTATTTGTCACCACTATGAGACACTTCATAGTCAGTATTGGTGCCTAAATAATATGTTAGACAATCATTTCAGTATTATTGTGAGAAGTGGTTATTGACCAAGAGATGTAAAATGCATGCAAGAAGCTTAATTAAAAAACAGGCCAGAACAATAAGGCCAAAGAGAGTGAGACACCAAAAGCAAAGGGCAAAACAAAAAAAACAGATATCAAAGTTGAAGATCAAAAACCTAACAGTAGGGCCTACTTGAATTGAAACTTACTGTTGCTGAGTTCTTTGAAAAATTAGTCAAGTGCATGCACTGGGAGATGGCAAGTAATGCAAGAACCGGCTTATTTAGAGTGTCATAGCTTGTGACACCATTCACTTGACACTACTCAGTGTATCATGTAAACAAGAAAAGAAGATGTTAATAAAAATGAACTTTGTCATTTTGAATCAAAATTAAAATGAAACCCCAAAAATGAAATTGTTTTTCTAAAAAAAAAATTAGAAACTGAATAAAATTATATCTTTAAAATCTTACATAATCAAGTATTGCTGATCTTCATGCCTTAAGAATGTGATCTCCTCAGATGGTAGTCCTTCAGAGTCATTGGTCACTATCGTTTTCTATGGTATCACACCTAAGGATAGTGTTATTGCCTTGTGTGCGGTAAGACCAGCTACACCTTAACCCCCATTCTGTCATCCATTGCCACTGCTGTGCATTCATTTGTTCTAAAGAATCAAACCAGTTTTAGTGAGACGATAGTACCTTACCCAGTCATGATGGCAAATGTGAATCATTAGGGTTAGTAATTTCAACTACTGTAGAGAGTCCATTCTCATCTCGTCTTAACCTGTTGAAGAACAAGGAACATTTGGTATGCATTAACTGCGGCCATGGACACGTCTAACCAGAGTTTTGCATTTTGCAAAACAAATAAAAATGGCAGCTCCCTGACTGTGTCCTTAAACACAAGTAGGAAGAACCCTTAACTGGTACTCTCTTTCAAATGTACATACTGGTACATTTAATAAATATAATAACCAGTTTGGATTTAGTCTTTTCTTTACATTTTACCATTATGCTGTATTTTAGCGTTACATCTATGGATACCTTTAGGCTTAAACTTACATTAAAGTCTAGTTTGGATGTCATTAATGTTACATTTAGACTTTTCTTTAGACTTACTGTAGATGTATGCTTAGATTTACATTTAATGCTTGATTAAGAATTAGTTTTTAGTTTATGTTGTCTTAGATTCCAGGTGCAATTATTTTTACTAATTTGTTTTATATTTTAATTAAAATGGATTTTTGGGCCATGCTTGTCCAGTAGTTTAATTGATTAAAATTAAAAGATGGAACATGCATTAAGCAGGTAGAAAAAGTCAGCCCACTGCACTATATTGTGTGAAAAACAGCACTGCAAAGAATAGTGAGCAAAATGTGCTTATTCAGACATCCTATCCATCCATCCATTTTTGTAACCCAGTTATCCATGGTAGGGTTGCAGGGCAGCTGAAGCAGTCCAATTTCATCCTTAATATTATGAGTACTGGTTATTGTAGATTGTGGCAACCAGCTGTCTTGTCAATAGACAATGACCAGTGTGCGATTCTTAATAACCTTAAAGAGCTTACATGTATATTCAAGGGTGAAAAACCTGAAATGCCTCCCTGACTCTGCCATTTTTAGTGAGAGTCTGACTTTTTTTCCCCTCTGATTATGCAGCCAATAAACTAGTGGCTAAAAACTGAGACACCAAGTTAGAAATTGTTGCTCCTTTAGATAACTTGTTTCTGTTCACATGTCATGAGTATAAAGTCATATATATATGTTTGCTATAAATAAAAAAGTTTAAGAAAAATATGAATGTTTTTGCTGTCTAATATTAAGTGTTTCACTGCCATTTGTAGTTTCAGCAATTTGTTAGTAAGATGCTAAGATGCACTGCATTGTTGCTATGGGCTGCTCCCCAGGAGGCACTCTACACCACATCACAAAAGCTCTACTTTAATATCCAGTTTAGAGTATAAAGTTTACAGTTTAGCTGCCTGGGTTTTGATAAGTGTGTTTCTGAACTTTTAGATATCAGCTGTCATTGCTATTTCTCCCAGTCTGCTTTTGAAGACTTGTGTGGTTGCTAACAGTCTACATTTCCAACAGGAAATTCAAAGATGTTGTGCGGCTTTGTATACTTGGCAACTGGCACAACACTAGCCTCCATGTTAATGTGAAATGGCAGCAGGAGGTTCAACTGTAGTGAACAGCAAAGGTGTCCACTCAAAATAAAAAATGGACTCTACCAAATATTCTCAGATGTCCACTAGATACTGTAGTTATTGCTGATTAAACTAGAGCTTAATGTTCAAGCATGTCTGTTTCCCTGGTTTATTAGAAAATACAGAGTGTACAAAGAAACAGAAACAAACAATGGGCAAGAGACCTAAATCCAATATAAACTATTGGTCTACAGTTAGTTTTAATTTTGTACACGTGTGAAAGTATGTTCAGAGTGCTGTGTCTTTGATGTTACTTTGTGTTTGTTTCAGGTTTCTATGCAAGAGCAAAAGAAAAGTGCTGCAAGCAAGAGTGGTTCAGCAGAGGCTTCTTCACGGCACAGCGGGGCTCAAGACAGTGGATTTGGGAGCGACAGCGCATGGATCCGTATTGTTCAGATTGAGCAGATGAGTGGCGCCAGTCACCACCGAATTGCACGCCCCTTGCACAAGTCTTCCATAGTGAAAAACCTTAACTTCATTCCCTTTGATATCTTTGTGACGGCAAGCCGCATTTCACTCATGACATATTCAAGCAAGTTAGTGTCCAAACTTGGCAGTGGCACTCAGGAACAGACTGAGTGTGAGAGAGTGGGGAAAAGTGCATTGAACGAACCTGAATCTGACAGGGACACAGCATCTAGCCAGATGGACAGCATTGCTCTGCTGACTGCTGAAGAGCTCTTAGGTGGCAATGTGGTGACACCTCTAGAGCTTGTGCCTACCCCCAGCAGGTCATCTGCCCGTCAAGCCCTAGGTGTCACAATAGTAAGGCAGCCAGGCCGCCGAGGCCCCAGTGACATCCAGCTAGAGCCTCTTCTGCATCTGACAGTATCCCAGCCATCTTTCCTACTTAGCTGTCACCACCGAAAGCAGAAGCTGGAACTGTCCGTTTTTGACATGGTATTAAAAGGAGTTGCTCCAGATTACAAGTGCACAGGTGAGGAAGAAATAAGCGTATAGGAGTGCACCAAGTCATTCATTTCCAGCATTCATATCTGACATGTGTATAGGTTTTATATAAATTGCATATAGAGCAATTAGGGGATTATTAGGTAGTCCAGGAAGCTATGTTCACTACATGGGTCTAGCACTTCTAGGTGGCTGGGTTTACTGTGTGGGTCTAACATTTTTCTGTCAGTTTTGGCCTTTCTTTTAGTCAAGAAGCATAAGCTCAGGTTCAGACAGCAAGGAGAGCTTAAGCTTGGCATTTATGTGATGCTGACAAACTAAAGAGGAGCTTGCAGAGGATGAAGGGACCAGTGGGCTGTGACCACATATATGGTCACATAGTTGGCTCTGTGCCCTCAAGTTGACACCCTGGGTAGATAGACTATGCTTTTTGCACAGAAGTACTCAGAGTCATCCAGTGTTGTAAAGTGAGCCTGAAAGCTTTCAATAGGGGCAGGGGTATGTTGGAACCATCGTGTTTCATTTAGTGAATAAAATGATTTTTGCTGTCCCAGTAACACTTGTATGACCACAGTGATCCTTTTGCTTGCAGATATGGGGAAGACCCTCCCAGAAGCTTTGGATTATAGTGTCTTCTGGTTGCAAACAGCAGCAGGAGAAGCAGATACCAAAACAGGCATCCCACCTCCTCTTCTGTTACTGCAAATCAGAGATTTCCTGAATGGACCAGGTTAGTATCACAACTAATATGCTCTCCCATGTATAAGTGGATGAACCTGGCTCACTGTGCACAGTAGATGTTAATTAAGTTCATTGACTACTCAGTGTTTTCCTCATTATGACATGGGATGAGTGTGTTTAAGTGAATTCTGCTGTTGACCGATGAGTAATTATTTTTATTTGAATATTTAGGAACAACATTTTTAGGACAGCATTCATAAAATCAACTCTAGATTTATGTTAAACAAAAGTAAGATTTGCATATTGAAAAGGTACATACATAGTGAGGACAGGTATATTATTTATGTATATGCAGTATTAGGACATGCATATCAAGAAAAGCATTTCTGTTGCACAGACTGAAATTTCTAATATTCAGGGCTGTAATGTTGATATCTGATTAGAATTTGTATTGAGAAGCCTGTTTTTTTTAGCGTTTTCACAACATTTGGATGGAATATTCGTAGACATCATAGTGCTTTTTTGGTATAGTAATGACTTCAATTTCAACAACTACAATTTGAATTTTTGTATCCTTAGAACTGGTATTTGCTTTGGCATCACTGGTATTGATATTGTAATGACTAAGATTTTTTGGTCAGGATCTGGAATTTTAAGTGACCAGAAATGACATTTTCCTGTTTAAGATGGGCATTTTAATAGGACAGACTGGCAATTTCATGTTAAACATTATGATTTATGGAACCACAGCTTCTCTGAGTATGAGTAGTTTTATGGAGGTACAGGTATTTTTATATCACTAGGCATGATATGTACATAGAGAGATCTATCATAATTTGCCAGGAATGTCTTAAAAATATGGCCTCATGTCTTTTGTCAGAGTCCAGGCATTAACATAATTGTGTTTTTCATAGCCTTAGGAATATGAATACAAAGGGTGGCATAAAATAACTGCTTCTGGCATGCTTTATAATGAACCTTCACGTCACAACATTGTTTGTCCTGTTGAATATAACGTCCGAAACTGTACTGTTAGTCATTGTATGTTACTGGTCTAACTCCAGTGTAAATAAAACTGTACACACTCAGGCAACATAATGGTGCAGGTTGTGTGACACAGGAGGCTCACACTTCATGTGAAATTTACAGCAGTGCAGAGGTTACTCATCCTCAACACTCACTCAGAAAGAGCTGCTGTTATTGACCCTAATCACAAGGGTCAACAACAGTCTTTTCCCAGCTGAAGGACTGTGTGGTATGTGTGTCAGACACCACACTACTGACAGATGTTAACAGTTCTCTTCAGACTTGGAATTTACAATTGCTCTGTGTGGATTGTGCTTTGTCTCATGCATAGCTGCTGTGCTCTTTAGTGAACCTTTTTGTGGAGGTTCACTCTTCTGTGTGATAGGTCTTCCTTTGTTCACTTTTACTTGTATGCAACACAGGTCTGTTAGGAATTGGTCCAGGAAATAAAATAAATAAATAAATAAATAAAATATGAATGAACAAGGGTAGAAGCAGATCACCTGATATGTCATATAGACATTCAGCAGGCACCATTGGGCCCATTCAGCATGGGCATGTGCACAATACAAAGAAAGTTAATGAAACCAAGCTCAGAGCTCAGCAGAGCCTAAGTCTGAGCAGGTGATACATTAGTTTGTACAAATTGGAACCATTATGATAAACCATCCCTGCTTTTTATCAAACTGTTTAAAAATGTCGTCATTGCCGCTCTGCCCAACAGAGCCTCTGAGAACTACACTAATATGAATCATATGATGTGTCCCTGCCCTCCACTGACACAGGCTGTAATAAATCTGAAGCAACTCCCATAGGAGGAGGTGAACTAACGCAGGCCTCCAACTAGCAGTCTAAGAACCATACTTCAGAGGAGTGCAGGAGGTTACTTAAAGCCTGCATGTGTTCATGAAGCTTCATGACACAAGGTGCTCAAGATGCCTGGTCAGCTCCGCTCTCACCGTTTTGCTTTCTTTAAATTGGGCGTTGGTCTGGCACTGAAGTGGATGCTGTGCTTCATAGACATGCTAATTTAGGACTTGTTTGAGAAAAGAAAAATATTTTGCTGAAGGGCAATTCAGAGGTCGAAAGTTCATTAAACTGGTGTTAAGTAGGAGAAAACTGTACATTTCTCTGAAACATTGTTGCCAGCAGCAAACTGTGCATCTGCCACCATTAATATCACATGTACAGAGTACTGTGAAATACTTACTTGCACATATTAATCATCATGCAATTTGACATTACTCTCTAGTGCCATGATTAGTCAGTATGATGTGTAACGATGTTTTGTTTTTGTATTTTTGAGTTTTCTGCTATAATGCTGGTGTTATTGTATTGATCTAATTGAAATTCTGATACCAATCCCGTATTAAAATGAATACAAAACATAAGCTCTACGTGCCATATTGTTTTTGTCCTAAATTGCCCTTGTTAATTTTTTACAAAGTGGCTAATATATTTAAAAAGTTTAATGTTGGACAGTACAGTTTTCAAGCAGATTTGCCTAATTCATAATCAGTGTGTTTACACCAGTGATTCACACCATACAAAACAGACGTAACACCGTTTAGCTACCACAACTTGGTCTAGGCATAACTGTTCAAACAAACTCCTATTGAGCAGCTCCTCCAAACTGAGCAGAACATATTAATTCATAAAGTTATAAAAACAAACGGCATTCTGTGAACAGAAGGTTGAATATTTTGTCCGGTTCACCTAACGAGGTTCAGCAGTGTAGCATATGGCTCCTCACCAGACAGCAAAACACTTCCAATAAGGAGGCCACTATAAAGGCAGCAACATCTTAGTCCAACAGCTCCCATCTCCACAAGAGGCTGAAGATTCTTGAAAGTTAACTCTTTTAAATATTGTAATTGGATAAAGGTTAACAGAATAACAGAAATGTCTGGTCTACTGTGCTTTCAAGATCAATTAAGACATGTTCAATCATATTTTGGGTGCCCTTTTTTATTTTTCCAAAAACATTCATGATGAGGGCTCATCTTGCCAGGGTACTGTCTTTCAGGATAGTGCAGGAATCCCTTAGTTTGATTTTGATGACCATATTGGATGACCATAACTGCTCTGATGATGTGAACTGAAGTTTCTCCAACTTCTCCAATTCTTGTTTGAGTGTAAATGAAAAATGGCAAGCATACAGATTGGTCCTGTCTGTAGACAGCATCCATGGAACCAGCTGAATTCATACCTGCCATGCCTATCCACACTTCATGTTTGGAAAATTTCAAGGTAATGGGATAATTTCTAATTTGGATTCAAAATGCTTGTACAGTTACTTCCAAAATATCCATTCAGTAAGTTCAAACCAAAAACTACATTATAATTTTGTCAGTTGAGTGGGAATAACACTATGAAATTGGTTCAGAATGTTTCTCAGAGACCCATTTAGCCCATTATTAACTAGATTTAATGTGTTCATTGAGGCTGTTGTACCCATGTACCTTTTACAAAAGAATAGCACCTCTCACCACACTTGGAATAATATCCAATTAGCGAAAAGTGACAGAACAACATAAAGTATTTAACAAGTGTGACAGTTTATGGGTCCCCTTGAACCCTCAGACCAGACGTCAGACACCAGATAAAAGTCCAAAATGAATATTTTATTATAATAAAGTGCACAAAGCACCCTCCACTCCACTATACTCCAATAAATCAATAATCTCCAATAAGCAATCAATACAATCCTCTGCTCCCAGACGCGTTGCCATCCTTCCTCCCAGCTAAGCTCAACGCTCTGGTCTCTCACAGTCCTTTATATAGTCCGTGACCCGGAAGTGTTTCTCTCTGTCTGTCCATGTGACCATGAGCACTTCTGGGTCAGATAAAAGCTCCTTTTCTTCAACCCGGAAGTGTGTCATTTGCTCTGTCGCCGTGACTGAGACGCACATCCGGGTTATAGGTGAAACAAAAGTCTCTGGGCCTTCCTGCAGCGTCCCCTGGAGGTTCCCATGGTATCCAGTAGGGCTGTGATGAAAAACTCCACTGTCCATGATGCCCTGCTGGAACTTGGGGCACCTCTATGTTGCAGGCAGGGCTCCACCTGGCGGCTTGGGGGTATTGGCCGGGATGGACGGCCGGCCATATTCCACACAAGTAAAAAAGAAATCTGCTGCCACATTAGACATTCCCTCAAAGGGCATGAAGTATTGTTTCTTTGGTGAGTTAGCTTGTTAACTTCTCAAATACTCCTAAAGCACTCCTTCTCATGACCGCAGCTTCTATCTTTCACCAGTGACCTTCCTCCCGAAATCATACCCCAACACCAGACTCCATCTTTCTCTGGTCTCAAAATGTTTTTAGACACAATGAGGGTCACTAGACAGTTAAGCTCCAGAATTACAGGAAACTCCTTTTGGTTACAGAGATACAAGGCTAGAACTCCCTTTTTTGGTGTCAATACAGCCCTGATCCCTGTGTAAATGAGGACATTTCCACAACATTTTTAACCCACTGGCATGCATGCTGTTGGCAAACACACACTAATCAGGAAAGCTTTCATTCTTTTTAACCAGTTTAAACCAGGCTATGTATATCTGAGGTAGACATAAAGGGCAAAATGCCAAATTGAGCAGATTAACTCAAGTCCATCTGCCACAACAATTTCAAAACTCTCATGCTATGCCCAAAATGCATATTTGTTTAATTCAAACTGGGTTTGAAACAGAGCAGCACAAATGTGTATTAACACTGGCCATTCTCTTTGTGGAATTAGCAACTTTTTTCCTGTAAGGGGTTTTCACTAAAGGTTTATTATTTTATTTTTTTTATTACTAGTTTCTTCCCCATCCAAAGTGTGTATGTAAGGTTGGCAGATGACTCTAAATTGGCACCTGGCTATGATGGGAACCCATAAAGGAATTGTTTGTCATGGCCCTGCCTTGCTAAGATTTTGTCTGAAATGTCCAGCTGGCACCAGAATGTGCTTTACAATTGATGATTTGGCTGGCAACATTACCCAAGGTAACTTACAACATACGAGACACAATTGGTTACATTTACTTTGCTTTACCAATTGGAGGACAGGCAGGTGAAGTGACTTGCTCATGGTCACACAGTGCCAGGGTTTGAAATCCAAATCCATAACTACTATATCACATTGCCTCTCTTTATGCCCAGTTAAATTTAACAACAGGAATCAAGTAGGGCACAGAGCTCTTACCTGCTGTTTTGAAAGTTCAGTGGGCTCACACAGCTGTAAGCATATACAGTAAATGCTTTACTAGTGGATCCCAAAGTGTGGTCTAGGTCTACTGACCTGTCTAGTGGTCCGAAAGCTGACAGTCATTAGAAGAAAGTGACTTTTAAATCACTTAGATATTTTGGCCTATTATGTACTTGTGGTCTTACCTTAACCACTTCATAAGGATGATACACTTTATGCAGCATGACAGAGTAGTCTGGGTGGGAGAACTAGTACCTGTTGGAGGTCCTTATTAAAGACAGCAGAATTTTGATAAAGCTCTTCCTTCCTCTACTCCAATCCCAAATAGTTAAATTGAAGAGACTAAGGATATAAAATAGAATTCAAATCACAGGGTATGCAGTACACCAGTGGTCCCTAGTCCTTACAAGATAGAAGGGGTTTAGTTCATATGTAGATTGCGGCAACTACAGGGGTACAACACTGGTCTCGGTGCTGGGTAAAGTCTTTACTAGGATCATTCTCAATAGAAGTCTACCATCAACCGCATCCTGGTACTGAGGGTTCTTATAGAGCACAAACGTAAATAACGGCAAAGTTTCTTTGCAGCCTTTGTCGATTTTCATAAAGCGTTTGACTCAGTTGATCAAGCTGCCCTGTGGGACATCCTGAGACTTTGCAGGATCCCCCCAAAGTTGCTGGATATCATGGCCGGCCTGAACACAGGTACTGTGAGTGCTGTGCAGAGTGGAGGCAGAACTTCTGTGTTTTTCCCAGTTGATTCTGGGGTTCATCAGGGATGTGCTTTAGCTCCTACCCTGTTCAGTGCTTGCATGGACTGGGTGTTGGGCAAGGTTGTGGGGTCTAGCGGCTGCAGGGCATCTGTTGGTGATGAAAGACTAACTGATCTTGACTTTGCTGATGAAGTTATGATTTTTGCGGAGGCTCTGATCAGGGCTCTTGAGAGGCTGAGTGAGGAGTCTGAGTGACTGAGCTTGCAAGTGTCCTGGATAAAAACCAAGATCCAGGCCTTTAATGACCTCTTGGGCAAAGCCATCAGCAGTGTATCGTCGAGTGTATCGATCTCGTCGAGAGGTTTACTTACCTCGGCAGCAATATTCATGTCTCTGGTGACTCTTCCTATGAAGTCAGTAGACAGATTGGGAGAGCATGGTGGGGGTCTAAGGTCGCTGAGAAGAGGTGTGTGGCGCTCCCGATATCTTTGCACAAGGACTAAGGTCAGAGTCTTTAGAGTCCTGGTGCTTCCTGTTTTGCTTTATAGTTGCGAGACATGGACGCTATCCAGTGACCTGAGACAAAAACTGGACTCCTACAGTACTGTGTCTCTTCAGAGAATCCTTGGGTACTGCTGGTTTGACTTTGTGTCAAACGAGCAATTGGTCACAGAGTCCCATGTGAGGTACATCACCTGCATTGTGAGGGATCATCTGTTATGGCACTATGGTCATGTTGCGCAATTCCCAGAGAGAGATCTGGCTCGCGGGATCCTCATTGTTGAGGACCCGAGTGGCTGGACCAGGCCAAGAGGATGCCCACGTAACAACTGGCTGCTGCAGATAGATGGTCATTTCTGGGTGATGGGACTAGACTGCGTATCTCCCAAGGGGTTGCCAACCAGGATCCTGAGCTGTTTCATCATGTGGTGGGTGCAGCAACGTGCTATACCAGTGCATGCTCCCCAACCTAACTTGACCTGACAGGTCACTTGTTCTTTCCAGTTAGATGTGTCTAAATGGACATGCCTGGCCCATTTTGAACTAGACAGTTGGGTATTTTCCACCAGACATGCAAAGCTAATTTTTATTTATGTCATCTTTTTAATCGTTTTGAGGATATTGACTTTCATGCCCATGTATGCTCTTAAATATACATAGTAAAGCATTTATTCTGAATAAGTTTGACTTGTACTTTTTCATTTTGTTACAGCTGAGTTAAATGTGGAAATTTTAAGGCCACTGAAGGCAAACCCAACTCTCGTCAAACTAGATCAGATGAATGATTTTCTTACGAAGATTATTCCAGACTGCAGCTGTGATGTCAACAAACAGGATCTCACCAAAGAAGTCCAGGCACCCAAAGTTCAAAGTTCTGTCCAGGATCAGGCATCTGTAGTGAAAGACACAGTAGCTCAAGAGAAAGCATGGAAGACTGTTGCTTTTTTCCAGAAGATCTTTGTCCGTACGACTCAGATAGTAATTGTCCTGGAAATGGAACCACATCCCTGCAGACCTTCTTTGGTGCTTTCTGTTTCAGGTTGGACAGCCAGTGTTAACATGAAGACTGGGCCCAAGGGGACAGGTAAGTGCTGCATATGACTCTATACACTCTTAAATTTTTATTTCTGTGTCCACCATCTTTTTGAGCATTTGCAAGTATACTTGTGCATCATGGAACAAATATAAAATGAAGCTTTATTACTCAGGTTGTTAGAAACTTTTGTTTAAGTTACAGCAGAAAAAAAATTAATCAAACCCTCTCGGCATCTGAACATGGAGTGCAGGTCATCAGAATGTTTGTCATCTTGCAGATGTGTTTCATTATGTTGTGCATTTTATTCATCTCTGTATTTTAACCCAGGAAGGGCTGTTGTAAAGTAGCTTATCACCATGAATCTCACTTGTATGCAGAGTATGACTCCAAAGCATCTAGCAACACACTGATGCATCAGGGAGTCACGTAGATCACCTTTGGATTTCTCCTGTGTAATATGTTCAGATGAATGGGTAAAACTGCTGTATACATAGCTGACTTGATGAGTGTGATGCTGAACCCAGGAGTGCACTGATGATAATGTAAGGGGTGTTTTAATATGTAGATTGTATAATAGGAAGGTGCAAAAACATGGCTGCACCTAATGCTGTAACTAAACATGATCAAATATAACTAAAGGACTTGGTGAAGAAAATCTAACAAAAAGGAGCAAACAAGACGGAGCAGAAACTAATGCGTTTAACAAAAGTTCAGGATTGAAATGAGAAATTAGAGATTGCCACCAAGCAGATCTAAGAGACTAAGCTGCAGTGTTTTGTGAGTACAGGGAGCTACCTTCTATATTGGCAAACAGAGCCCAAGGTAATTTCCAAGACTACTGTATTATTGATAAAGTGGTTGAACAAATTTCTTCAATTTAGAGATGCCACTGACTTAGTCTTTTTGGAGGAATTGTATAATTATATGTTTCTGGAAGTTAAGGTCTTAGAGGAGTTTTGTAAGTCTTTCAGCAAATCAAATAAAAATTATTAAGGACCAGGACTATATTTGAGACTGTAAAATAACGGGATATTGTCTATATATATAATTCACTAAGTCCATGGCAAGCAAGACGCACGCAAGACAGCCACGCCCGCCAACAATTCACTAAACAGCCGACCATGGCGCGAGAGTGAAAGCATTTGCCAAGAATGTGTTCATTAATCAAGAACAAAAGTCGGAGGTTCGAAGAAGATCACATAACGTCATAGTTCCGACCATACACGATGCCGACTGCCGATCCAGTGGCATTATTCCAATGACCCGCCAGGCAGCCAACCGGGTAACCAAAGTCTTTGGGTTCCGGGGGGAGTATGGTTGCAAAGCTGAAACTGAAAGGAGTTGACGGAAGGGCACCACCAGGTGTGAAGACTGTGGCTTAATTTGACTCAACACGGGAAACCTCACCCGGCCTGAACATGGCTCATAGGTGCATGTGACTGAGGCGGTGTGTGGAAAATGAACAGTCAACGTGACTCACAAGTGCATGTGGACTGTACACAGACGAAAGCAATTCAGGTGAGGAGTTGGGGGCGGACACATGAGCAGGCAGTGCGTACTGAATGATGACTAAGAGATGACTTAAGAAATCGGTAGACTAGAATGGCGGGGGCAGAATGGGCGTCAGACGATCGAACTTGCCTATCTAGAGGATGTAAATGTCCTAACACGGGTTCTGTAGGTGAACCTGCGGAAGGATCCTTACCGGTTGTGCCGACCCGTCGTTGGACGGTTAGGACCCGAAACCTCTCGGGCCCGCTTCCCCGCCCTCTCTCCAGAGTTCCATCTTTGCACTCACTTACAGTCGTATCCTCAAACCCACCCCATTTGGACAACTGTGTCTTTCAGGAAGTGTTCACCCATCAATACATAATTATGCGGGGTATGCTACACCGCGGGTTGGCTAGTTGTATATATTTTTCAATGACCAGTTATGGTTTTTAGGATTGAAACAATCTTATAGAAAATTTTATGCCAAAGAAATTTACCCCTGAAAATGGGAGCATCTTCCATGAAATTCCACGGAGCAGTTTCTGTTCTTTGGCATCAGGGCAACCTGAATAATCGTCATACATCATGTCGCCACTTTCCGCCACCATGATAAACAATATTGTATTCAAAAAAACTCCATTTTCCTTAATGGAAAGCACAAGTCCGTTTACCTGCGGTGCCCCTTACCCTAACTGTTTCCACTTATTCATCTGTGCTCGTGGTTTCTGAAGTGTTGTGGGGAAAATAAACTGAGACAGACTGCAGTATTGTTAGCATTATTTGAATAAAAATATAGTTCACTTTTAATCACTTAAACCAGAGACTCATTTTAGGTTTACAATCTTAGAGGAATGTTTGAACTTTTTAAAACGTTTTCTTACTTTCAGAAGGACTTTACACTAGGACCACCAGCAGTTATATGTTTAGTGGCATTCTGTTTCAAAGAAAGTCACTCGTCATGTATTTCTATACAGCATCTTCAGAACAATATGAACTTGTGGATGTCAGTAATTCATTAATAGGTTTGAAATGTGTTTAATTTTATCTCCTTTTATAGAAATAGGGGGAATACATAATTTGTTTTGGCCATGGTGTTACAAGGAGCAATTCACGCAAAAGTTACCTTTATTTTACTTACCCCATATACTTTGTGGCCAGGAAAAATATCATGTTTTCATTCAGATCAAAGAACTCCCATTCTATTTCTCAATAAAGAGGCGTCTATGGAGACCAGTGCTGGACCACAGAAAACAATTTAAAAATGCCAATGAAAAAAATGTCACGTTACTTGTACCGCATTTCAGGTCACCCAGTCGTATACTCACAATAGGCAAATTGCATGCACTTTTTGCTAAAATATTGTTTAACTAGCTGAGCTACCTATCTAAGATGGGTTGAAATCTTAAGTAATCAACATAGACCACAGTATTAATGTTTGCTGTGTACCATCTTTTGGAATGAATTGTATAATGCATGTTGGAATAAACTGCGGTGGGTTGGAACCCTGCCCGGGATTGGTTCCTGCCTTGTGCCTTGTGTTGGCTGGGATTGGCTCCAGCAGACCCCCATGACCCTGTGTTCAGATTCAGCGGGTTGGAAAATGGATGGATAGATTTTGGAATAAAAAGCTTTGCACTTGTCATTCCAACCAATGACATAAAACAAGCACATGTAGTAATACAATTCATTACTACAAATGTTTGTGAAGCTCCGTTTGTTGTATACATTGTATTTGTTATTCCATTTCTCTTATATGCCATTTGGTAAAGGATTCGCAAAAGCAATGTTAATGTTTCTCATGTACCATCTGTTGGAATGACAAATGCGATGCATTGTATTACTACAAATTTTTCAAATGCACCATCTATTGCAATGACAGAGACATAGCAACTGGATGGATACACAGATGCATAAACACCTGCCATTTTATTAAAACGGGTAAGTACTTATGGAAAATCAGAGCAGTACACTCTGAAGAAACACCTCTACGTTGGTCAAGAGGCCTATCTTCATTTCCAAGGCTTGTTCCTACGTGAGCGCATTCCCTCTACATGCATTACTCTGATTTTCCAGAAGTCCTTACTTTATTAGTGTAAGAGATCATTTGGCTGGAGTATTCCTATAAAGCTGTATCGTTATTTAACTGGGATTGCACAATCCTGCCTCATAAAGTTACATGCATGTTACATGGAGAAAGTGGATATTGGTACTTGATTGCTGTACCAGTGGTATGGCTTCAAAATGGCCTTGTGTCTGAAGTTTGCATAATTTTATAAACTGACATTCTCAATTTGGAAACATAAAGGCAACTAAACAACTTGGTTTTGTAGGTGCCACATGAAGATTTTAGCTGTTTCTTTATGTTATCTTTAAACCATTTGCTTCCATCATGCAAATGTTAGCAGAACCCTAAAGCAAACTGCATAAGCACTTAACTTGATCCAACAGCTGTTTGATCCTTAACCAGTGGTGTTTTGCATGCTAAGATAATAATTTGTTTTTGAAATTGACAAATAATGAAAAATCTTATGACAATACAACAAGACCACCTTATTGATGACATTGTAAGATGGCTAAAGAAATCTGGGCAAGTGGTTTATGTTAATCTCGCATTCCTTGGACCCTCCCCCAATCATTTTCCATAGTCACTTTGTCCATTTGATGTGGTGGTCAGTAGATCTGTAGCCAATTCCAGGAACTGAGCAATGGATTTAATTCTGCATTGTTTTTTTTCCTCCTCTTTGCCTCCGATAACACACAAGCAACAGGTCTTGCTCTTGGTATTCATTTTGTTGATTTATACTTTTTATCCACTGCTTCAGTGCCACACTAGTTGCAGTCATTTTCAGATCCACCAATTTCACCCGGCAGGTTGTGAAGAAAAAGTGAAAAAGTTCAGTCCCCTCTTATTATGTGTGTCTTGAGACAACAACGTGGGAGACAAGCTGAGCTTTCAAGTAAGACGCGCATGTGGTAGGCAGATGGCATTACAGCTCATAGATTCCCATTAAACGAGTGCAGCAAAACTTCATTAAAAGCCGAACCATTTGCACTTGTTTACTCAGATCTACATAACTGCCCAGTGAGACAAGAGCTTGTTCCCTGAGCTGCGCCGATTCTCACCAGCCATGGCCTTTGATCACTTATGATGGGTTGGCTTTAATAAACACGATTGAACAATCTGTGTTGTAGAGGAATGGAAAAACCACGGAGAGACAATTGAATTTGTCTGAAAATTAATCCTGTGCTTTGGGGGAGGGGGCTATTTTTAGCTGTGGGACTTCTCGCATTAGCGGTCTCAGATGAAGATTTATCTCTCTGGGTCTGTCTCGAGAGTTTGCTGTAAACAGAAACATTCGCCGAATTCATGTCAACAACACAAAGGAGTGTTTGATAGAAGAAAGATGCTTGTTGCATTTTTTTTAATCAAAATGCTCTACCTTTTGCAGTAATCTCCAGCACCGTGTAGGACTGTGAGCATGTGCCATGTGGCTCCCTCAAATTATTAGCAGTAGGAAACAGCGATTCACTTGAAGCTTATTGTTTCATTTACATCGGTGACTTCATAAAGTTAGTAATACTGAACATGTGAAGCAAGGATTAGGATGCCTACATTTTGCCAGAAGATTACTTGATGAAGTGCCGGAAAGTCGAGCGAAGTCAGTGTTCCTTAGTAGAGCTAATCGAATTCTGATTCTAAGGTCAAAGATTAGGTGCTGCCTTTCATTTTGCAAAGCCTCTGTTGCTTTCATTCACTTTGAGACGTGTGGCACATTCAAGAGAGTGCAGGGGATGGATTTCTTGATCTGTTGAATAAAAACCATCTGATTGTCACTCTGGAACACTTTTTTGTTTGATGAACATGGAGAAAGATTGCTAGGCCTGGTGTTAAAGGAATTGAACTGTAAACTATATGCCTATCAGTTAAAGCGCCACAACTACAGTAATTTGCCTACACAGAGACACTTAACAAGTAAGTTTTCCAAATATAGGATCAAGGAAATCATTTAGATAAATATATAGATAGACAGAAAGGCAGTGTGTCTGTCTGTCTTTATTCTTGTCTTGTGCCTGTAGTAGCCAGCCTCAGGACGATTTATGTTAGTTTTTTCTGTATCAATTGAATGAGGCAGGATTGCATTCTGGGCATTTGTTTCTGGTCCTAGATAAACATCTTAATGGCAACTGAGATATAGAATGCAAAGTATATGCAGCTCAAATTAAATGATATACTGTATGTGCTCAAATTCGGTGGTTGTAACCCTAATACTTCTGTTACCAAATGAATAGAAAAAATGTACCAGTGATAGAAGCTAAAGTGTAAGAAAGACACCACTTTCTCCTGTGATCTCCTGGGAAGAGATGAGGGTTTAGAAAGTTGTTAGACTTAGTAGAGCACATTACCCTCATCCCGTCATTTCATTCTATAGCTTTACTTGATCCTGGTTTCTCAATTTATATCTGTGCCCATCAGAGCCCTTGGACCAAGTGTTCATATTGTAGGTTTATTGTAGCTGTGTGTGGAGCTTTTCTTTTGGTTTGCTTCTGTGTTTGATTTGGTCACCAGACCTAAATTTGTGGCCATTGGATAGAATGTTGGTACATCTTGGTTATGTTCTTCTTTGTGCCCTATGACTATGACTAGGGGAATGAGGGGTTAGAAAGGAATTAACTCTTTGAGGGCTAAATATTCAGTTTTCTAAAAAGCACACAAAGCAATGGTGTCACACATAAATCATCCTAAAACGTCTGTGGCTACATTCTGTGGCTGTTGTTGGCGCATGTTTGTTACCTCGATGGCCAGCAGGAATGCACGTTGGGCTGGCTGCCTTGGCTGTCTTTGCACAGCCGGTGGGCAGTGGTGGCAGACACAGTGTGACGCAATATAGTTTGTACCTCTCGTCATCATAAGTGGTAGTCCTCCCAGGCGAACGCTGCCATGGCGCATCAGCTACCCAAACGTGTTCAGCACCACAAGATCAGCTGGGGACTGATCGGCTGATGCCGGTACCTCACTTTTGTTTTCAATCTCCATCTCCTGATCACTTGAATCAAATTTCAAGTCCAACAAGTCAGAGTCCGATTCAGCGATAATACATAAAACGTCCATGGAGTATTTTAATTTTCATATCCGCTTTAGTCTCTCGCCAGATGTCAATGCCATTTTAGAAATTGTTTGCTCTTTGCTACTCACACAGGGAACCTCGGTCAAATCAACAAAGCTATTTAACTTTCCTTCTAGCAAAGAGAGTTGAACTAAAACTGAAGGACGAGTTTTGTCGCAGTTTACAGCCGATTATCGTCCTCTACCCCTGAATTTCGTCAAAATTCGACATCAGTCCTGAAAGAGTTAATGGAGCGCTAGGTAGCCAGTGTGGCACAGTAGTTAAGACTTTTGACATTAATCTCTGAAGGTGTGGGTTCAAATACTGCTATTGACACTATGTGACCATGTGAGCATGTCTCTTTACCTGTCTATGCTCTTACTGGAGAAACAAAAGTAACATGACCAATTGCTGTGACGATGCAGGTTTGCTCCATGCTGCCATCTTGCTTCTGGGAGCCCTTGAACCCGACACCATCGGTAGTGTCACTGATGAGCTAGACAGTGAGGCACAACAAAGTAAGGGTAGCACTACCACTGCGCCACCTGTGAGGACGTTGTGCTTTCTATGCTCTTACTACCGCAACTAAAGATACATGTACTTATATGACAGCATGAACTGCTTGTAGATAAGGTTAATCTTTTATTTGTGTCAACATATTGCAGTAGTTTTATTAAAAATAAGTGTCTTTCGTTCTAAAACCGTTCACATGTGAGATGTCCGTGCACTGTGTCATCCCCGGGAACCCGGGATTCCCAAATTCCCGGGAATGGATAAACCCGTCCAGGAATGGATTCCCTAGTTGTAAGTCACCTTGTATAAAGGCATCAGCTAAATAAGTAAATGTAACTGTTAATGTTTTTATGCAGATGACTACTACATGACTTGTGCATTCCATGCATGCCAACCTCAAGAGGGCTGTGTGCCCAAAAATTGCCCAGAGGCAAGAATGCTGACTGGTATCATGTATAACAAAGAACAACAAACCTCCTACTTGCTTGTTCCCAGAGTGAAGCACTAGAAAGAAGCTTTTGGTCACAATGCAGTGCCGTAAGGTTGTAGGGCCAAGCTCTATGATTTCCTCAACTGTCGTTGTTGATAGAATTCTTCGTTGCATTCTTCACATTTGTAAGTTTGATTTTTTTTGTCCTGTAGTTGATAGACTATGCCAGATTTTTGCCTAAACATGTGCCAGGTTAGAATAACTGACAATCCAGGAAACATATTCTTCTGTTAAAGAGTCACAGAAGAGATGTCTGTGTACATCTGATGAGCTTCTTTTCTTGTCCCAACTCTGGTGCTTTAAGGAAAGGTGAAGACCACAACATCTGGGAATTTATATGACATTACAAGTGAAAATAAAGACTAAGAGAGGATTAGCCTGACAATTCTTTGTGTTATTGGAGCTTGTGATAATGAAAAGCAGTGGAACTCAAATTCCTCCACTCAGTCCCCAAGGTGGAGGTGCATTTATAGTTCATTGAGTGCAAAGTGTGGGAGGAAAGAACAGATGGTCCCTCATCCTTGAAACGAGAGACCCCCACATACTCCCCACCTCTCCCGCACCCAATGCAGGATCTGGCTAATGATATGTTGCCTCACACTGCCCATAAAAACCCTATCAGAACTTGCCACTTTAATTTTTTGCCAAAGGCTTCCTGGGTAAGCGTACAAGCATGAAACCGTCAAAAAATCTGACAGATAAGCAGCCGTGGCAAATACAGTATGTCTTTCCTCCACTCTAGCCTCCCTTGTTTGGATGACAAGGTGAATATATGTCAACCACCTGTATAAATCTTCAAAGCTAACAGGCAAAAGGGGGGAAGAAAAAAATTTGGCTCTAACTTTTTTTTCTGCACTTTTTATATAAACATACAATACACACAACTTTGTTGGAAAGCATATTAAAAGAATAAATTAGACATAGAGTGAATAAGGTGCAAGTTTGACTTGCACAGGGAGGCACCACACCTTGCACCACATTACTGTTCATAGCTGCCTCCCTGTTACACCGTGCCATGCACAGCATTTAACCGATAAGACGGGGTGAGTAGGGTGGTGGGGGGCAGGCGGGCAAGGTCTCCATGAACTGCTGCTCAATTGGTGCTGCATCACTGTTATTTGAGTGTAACATATTTTGCATAAAGGTTAACAGTTGTTTTGTGCAGTGGGAGCTTAACACACAAAAGTGGCCAGGGACCACACATGGCCCTCGTTGGAGTTCAGGAACTCATTGGTTCCTGAAAACAAGTCCTTAGGGTGAGAAAGTGTTTATTATTAACCTTCTCAATGACCCTCTTTAACAAATGTTTCATGTATAGATTGTATCAGTGTATAGTATGTACACCTGGCATTTAAATACATTTACACTGCTCACATCATTGAGATTGGTTGGACTTCTCACATACGTACAGTAATTCAGGGTTTAGTGGTTGCTCGCCTTTATCTGCGCATCACAGTGCAATCTAGAAACTAACCTGTAATTAGAATTGGAATGGGCTGCTTATATTGGCCCAACAAGAAAAAAGAAGTAAATATGCTTTTGTTAAAAAACATAAGTTCTAAAACAAGTGCCTTTGTCAAGATTGCAAAACGTGGATTTAGCTCCATGTGATTTCTTTTTGTTCCCTCGGATGAAAAAAGACTTGAAAGGAAGGCGTTTTGCTGACGTCGAAGAGGTAAAACAAGAAACGACCAGAGCATTAATGGGCATTATTTCAGACGAATTTAAAAAATGTTTCGAACAATGGAACAAACGGTTAGATAAGTGTATTTCCGCCAATGGAGAGTACTTTGAAGGAGACTAATTGTAGTTTGTACAGAAAATTAAATTAAACACGTTTTAAAAATGTTTCCAGTTATTTTTGGGTCCCCCCTCGTATATCTATTTTATGTGAACTCGTACACATTTTTCTTTGATTACTTATTCATTATTATCCTTAGCTAATTTTAGTTAGTTTTTCTTTGCTTGTAACTATTTATTTGCATCTTAAAGCAATTCGAGCTACATCCTGTGTATGACAATGTGCTATAGAAGTAAATGTTGTTGTTGTTATTGAGTGCCAGTGATCTAGAGTGTGTGTGTGTTTTTTTTTTGTTGTTGTGTTTCAGGCCTCTTGGCTACAGGTTAGCATCTCAATCTCCAGCAAAAATGTAAGATGAGGCAAAAAGGTGTAGGACTCAGCTATTATTTAAAAACAGAAAGACTTCATCCCAAAGAGAATCCTTAAATTAAGAATTCACACTATATATCCTACATATAGGTGTTCATTTTCAGATGTGACACAGTATTATGGTGCAAACCCCACTTTCACGTTCCACGGATGAATTATCTGAACCCTAGCTAACCAAAATAAAAAAAAACAGGTGCTCAACACGCTTGTTGTGGTTCATTTTTTATTCGGGCTTCAAATTCTTGACACTGCAAAAATTCTTGCCAAGGAATGCAATTAATATTTCTCTTGGCCATACTGTATGAAGCGTTTTGAATTGGTGATTTGGTTTGTCAGGAATTCCATAGTGGACAGCATAAGACACAGAAAGCATCCAGCATCATTAGGTTTTGATAGATAGGTGACCGTCCAGAGTAATGCAGCCTCTGTAAGCTTCTGTCCTATTTTGTAGAGCATGTTAAGCCATTGACAGCCAGTGTTTGCCAGGCAGTGCTGCTTCTGAGTCTTGGAAGACATTTGCAGTTTTAGTTATAAAACTTTGTTAAGGAATGTTCTTTGGGAGAAACAGAAGAATACCTAAAAGTAATGTTTGTCTGCCATTCTTTGATTTTGGTAAGCAGGGCTTGATGCTGTGTGTCACATGCTGCCATATCTCACCACACCCCACAAGTTCTGAGTCCTGTTTTTGTAGCAGGTTGCTCTTTGTCTTTGCCTTTCCATGATACTGGCACCCCTTCCTTCTGTTCTTAGTTCACCTGTCATTTAGTCACTTCCACCAATTTCTGATGTCCTGTCTGTGGAGCAAACTTCCATTGAATCCTAGCAAAACATCTTCTTTTTTTGTACCTAATTACCAACTACTCTTAAGGAAGCATGACCCAGCTGCAAATGTATGGCATGCTGTTCCATAGTGCCATCACCATTGGCCTAAATAAAGGAGATTACAGCTTTCTCTGGCCTGGAACTTATTTTTATTTTGTAAGTTTTTCTTGCCATGTGCTAGAGTCACACCTGTGCTTGCCACCCTTTTGGCAAACCTGTAATTAATATTTTTTTCTCCCATCTTTTATTCACATCAAATAGAGTTTTGGCAGTATTATGGTACAAGTGAGTATGAATGAGGTTGCTTATATGTATATTGATTTTGCTCATTGAACGTAAGTCTGGGCAGTATGAGTTTCAGGTTTACCTGACTTTTACTTCATCATGATTTTTCTCTTACAGACAATCTTCTGGCAGCCTCCTTTCTCCTTGAACTGAACAATCTGCTTGTGAAGATTGGATTTAACGATCGAACCCGGGTTCTGCTTGGTCCAACTTGCTGCACTCTGGACACAGAAGCAAACTGGTGCCGTCACAGTGGCAACCCTGATCTGCAGCAATGCCTACCAAAACTGCTGATTGACCTGAAGGGGGGCCTAATGCAGGTGGGACCAGCACCTCTTCTCATCACACTCTCTCTTGGTTTCATTTTGACACTTTAAATCATGATCACTCTGGAAAAAGATCTGGGAATCTGTTTAACTTCAAAAAAGTGACATTGATGTAACCGAGGGCCAGAGGTCATGTGTGTGTTTTATTTTTTTTTAGAAAGCCATTTTGTAATAAATAGCAATAAATTTTTTCCTGATGTGCCAGGAGGGGCACAGCCTGAAACAAAGAACTTAGGTTATCTTCTGCTGAGGTTCATGTGTGTTCTCTTTTTAGGATGTAGCAGAATGTAGTTCAGCTGGTGCATCTGAATGTTTCTCCTTATGCTGTGCAGTTCTGGGAATGGTATGATAGTTAGTCTTCACTTTTAACTTGATTTTAGCCCATAATATAATATGCAGTAAAAATACAGTTTTGTGTCAGTTGATTGTCTTTCTTATAGGTCTTGCCCCATTCTCTTTTACAATAGTAAGAGACATTTGTCCAGGAGAGTAAAAAATAAAGTAAAAATAATATATTTGCTTACAATGCTAAATAGTGTTGGAGAGTGGAAAGGAGAAATCCTCACTCTGTTAAGCAAACTAAACTCATGCACCACGTGTCACCTCCGTTTGGAGCAGTTTGCCAGTTGTAGCAACTGATGGACATTTGGAGCTGTGGCATCTCTACAGACAGCAGCTTAGCCTGTTACAAGTATCACCTGTTGCTGAATGAGCACAAGACTATTATGAACACTGAGATACTGTATATATATATGTATATTTTTCTTTTAATTTAATGGCATAGTTTGAACTTAAATAAGGACCTGAAACCCGACCTTGTAACAAAATATTACTTGAGCGAGTACAACCTGAATTTCAATGCCTTCCTAAAAGGTAATAAGAAAACGAGGCCAATGTGTTAATTCTGAAATTGGTAATGTACAGTATGTGAGACACATATGTGTCAAAGTATAATGAAACAATCAAAACGACTGTTGACTTTGAATACACTGCTAAAGACTGACTTAAGTGAAATAAGCATTCTTAAATTGGCGTATTGTAAAACGTGTGTTAAAACTCCACAAACGACTTTATAATTATACTCTAAACAAGTGTTTTTCAACTGGTGTGCAATGAGAGCTACCCCAGTGTGCCATATAGGACTGCCTGTATGAGTGGGAAAATGGAGGAAGCAGCTGGGAAAATGCGTCCATAGTGCTCACTAAGTGCTGTGTCTGAAAACGCCAATCTCCAAGCTGCTTTTTTTTTTGCCAGCATTTTAGATAGTCCTGCCCCTTCAGACAGTTCAGCAAGTGTATAATTTTAAAGCTTTTGTGGTTGGTAGAATTGACGTGTGCCTTGGGATTTTTTGGGTTACAAAAAGTGTGCCATCACAGAAAAATGGTTGTAAACACTGCTCTACCTATACATTTGCTCCTGGCATGCTAAAAAAAGTTCTCTGTAGTTTCTATCTTGCTTAAAAACTGACACTCTGCAATACTTGGATGGTTATGTTGCATTCTTTGCATAAATTAGTGAAGATACTGCAAGCTGGAATAATGGGCAGGGATAATCATTACTCTTCTGTTTTGTAGAATTTTGTCATTATATTAGGGCGGTAAGCACTATAAGCTACCTGGCAGACTGGTAAGTTAAATACAGGGGTATTAGAGACATATTTTGTTCTTAGTGCCAATCAAATAAAACATATTTTGCATATATGTGACATGACATTGATTTGATCTTCTTATAGAAACATGACATAAAAAAAGAGAGAACATAAATATTACTTTCCCTACTTTTCTTTATTATTGCGCTAGGACAACCATAAATCAAGGAAATGAATACTATAGGCGGCACGGTGGCGCAGTGGGTAGCGCTGCTGCCTCGCAGTTGGGTGATCTGGGGACCCGGGTTCGCTTCCCGGGTCCTCCCTGCGTGGAGTTTGCATGTTCTCCCCGTGTCTGCGTGGGTTTCCTCCGGGCGCTCCGGTTTCCTCCCACAGTCCAAAGACATGCAGGTTAGGTGGATTGGCGATTCTAAATTGGCCCTAGTGTGTGCTTGGTGTGTGGGTGTGTTTGTGTGTGTCCTGCGGTGGGTTGGCACCCTGCCCAGGATTGTTTCCTGCCTTGTGCCCTGTGTTGGCTGGGATTGGCTCCAGCAGACCCCCGTGACCCTGTGTTTGGATTCAGCGGGTTGGAAAATGGATGGATGGATGAATACTATATCTCATACTGATATGTGGCAAGGCATTGTGAAACATTTAGTTTGAGACTCTTAAATAAAATTTTATTTCTCAAAAATTATAAAGGAAGTGTATAAATACGGTACTGGATGTATATGTAATTATTTAGGTTCACACATAGCTTTTTGTATTATTGTTTCATATATAATATATATATATATATATATATATATATATATATATATATATATATATATATATATACACACAGTACTGTGCAAAAGTTTTAGGCAGGTGTGAAAGAATGCTGTAAACAAAAAATGCTTTCAGAAATATAAATAATGATTGTTTATTGTTATCAATTTACAAAATGCAAAGTGAGCGAACAAAAGACAAATCTAAATCAAATCAATATTTGGTGTTACTACCTTTTGCCTTCAAACCAGCATCAATTCTTATAGGTCCACTTGCACAAAGTCAGAGATTTTGTAGGATTCTAGTCAGGTGTCTGATCAACCAGTTCTACCAAACAGGTGTTAATGATCATCAATGTCACACGTAGGTTGAAACGCAGTCATTAACTGAAACAGAAACAGCTGTGTAGGAGGCTTAAAACTGGGTGAGGAACAGCCAAGCTCTGCTACCAAGGTGAGGTTGTGGAAGACAGTTTCATGTCATGGCAAGATTGAGCACAGCAACAAGACACAAGGTAATTCTACTGCATCAGCAAGGTCTCTCCCAGACAAAGATTTCAAAGCAGACTGGGGTTTCAAGATGTGCTGTTCAAGCTCTTTTGAAGAAGCACAAAGAAACGGGCAACGTTGAGGATCGTAGACGCAGTGGTCGGCCAAGGAAACTTAATGCAGCAGATGAAAGACACATCAAGCTTATTACCCTTCGAAATCGGAAGATGTCCAGCAGTGCCATCAGCTCAGAACTGGCAGAAACCAGTGGGACCCAGGTACACCCATCTACTGTCTGGAGAAGTCTGGCCAGAAGTGGTCTTCATGGAAGAGTTGCAGCCAAAAAGCCATACCTCCGACATGGAAACAAGGCCAAGCGATTCAAGTATACACGAAAACATAGGAACTGGGGTGCAGAAAAATGGCAGCAGGTGCTCTGGACTGATGAGTCAAAATTGGAAAAATTTGGCGGTAGCAAAAGGCAGTTTGTTCGTCGAAGGGCTGGAGAGCGGTACAATAATGAGTGTCTGCAGGCAACAGTGAAGCATGGTGGAGGTTCCTTGAACGTTTGGGGCTGCATTTCTGCAAATGGAGTTGGAGATTTGGTCAGGATTAATGATGTTCTCAATGCTGAGAAATACAGGCAGATACTTATCCATCATGCAATACCATCAGGGTGGCGTATGATTGGCCCCAAATTTATTCTGCAGCAAGTTAACGACCCCAAACATACAGCCAAAGTCATTAAGAACTATCTTCAGCGTAAAGAAGAACAAGAAGTCCTGGAAGTGATGGTATGGCCCCCACAGAGCCCTGATCTCAACATCATCGAGTGTGTCTGGGATTACATGAAGAGACAGAAGGATGTGAAGAGGCCTACATCCACAGAAGATCTGTGGTTAGTTCTCCAAGATGTTTGGAACAACCTACCAGCCGAGTTCCTTCAAAAACTGTATGCAAGTGTACCTAGAAGAATTGATGCTGTTTTGAAGGCAAAGGGTGGTCACACCAAATATTGATTTGATTTAGATTTCTCTTTTGTTCATTCACTGCATTTTGTTGATTGATGAAAATAAATGATTAACACTTCCATTTTTGAAAGCATTCTTTGCTTACAGCATTTTTTCACACCTGCCTAAAACTTTTGCACAGTACTGTATATATAAATGAAAGAGGCTTTAGTACTGTGCACACCAGAATACCTTATGAACTCAAATTTTCCATCGCTTGTATAATTTCATTGTTCCCTCTGTGATGATTAAATTAACTGAGATATCAAAATAATTCTCAATAATGAAGATACAGTCATATGTTAAGAAGGTATTTATACTGATAAAATGTAATAATGAAAGCCTACTGAAATTATGAATATGAAGACCTAACATACCATAATGTAGCAGGGCTCAGGGATAATACATGTCTACTAATTGGTTTGGATTAGGTTGCCTCATTGTGTCATTTTTTAAGTGCAATAAGTGCAGGGCAGACAGTCTGATCTACTTGCCAGTAAGTGTGTGAAATTCTCTTCCCACAGAGTTTTGATCGCAAGTGGGGCTTTTCACAGTCTACTTTGCTTTTGATGTGATTTTATTTTTGGAAGTTTTTGTTTGGAAGTTCTGCGGTGGGTTGGCACCCTGCCCGGGATTGGTTCCTGCCTTGTGCCCTGTGTTGGCTTGGATTGGCTCCAGCAGACCCCCGTGACCCTGTGTTCGGATTCAGCGGGTTGGACAATGGATGGATGTTTGGAAGTTTGTTCACTTTATAGAGAACTACATAAATAGAAAACATGTACGAACATGAGTATAACATGCAGGCTAGTATAGACTCAAGTGAATATGGTGTTGCATTCAAGTCAGAAGACTGCTACTTTTAGACTAGGTCCAAAACTGTTTCACTGAGTGCCCCTACGAGCAAATCACTTAACCTGCCAGAGTTTCAACGAATACCAAGTGGATGCAAGGAAAAACTTACTATTTGTTGGTTTAAACAGTGAAATAATCAACAAAAGGAAGTTGATAGAGTGACATAGAGTGTCGGAGAAACTCGAAAGTTCAAGTTCACAAAGTCGCACAGTGCCCGAAATAAAAAAGAAGCGGTCAGACATCAAATTGGCCGTGAAAAGGCGAGTCGTAGCCCACCATCTGAGTGTCATTTGAAAGCTTATTAGGGTACAGAGAAAAAAAAAATAGACACACAGTAGGGAAAAAAGCATGAAATGTCAACTTTAATCTCGAAATGTCCACTTTAATCACGTAGTTTATTTTGTCATTAAAGTGGAACATCATAAACTTCATCTTAAAATCGTTTAATTTACTAGTTTCTCAAATCCCATCATAACTAAAGTAGCACGTTAAATGCTTTGTTTTGTATTTGATCTTCTATGTGCTCTATGTGCACTACCTGCTTCTTAAACAGGCTTTCTCTTCCTCCGACAGGACACAGAATACATTACATTTGTAATATTACAGCTCTCTGAATAATTAAAATACTGAAATGTATATATGATGATAGGAGTTAAAGCATGTTATTAAACATGGGAACACAATGGTGCAGTGATAGTGACGAGCAGGCGCCTCGTCCACAGATTGTTCCTGCCTCCCGCAAGATGCTTGCTGCACCCTGTGCGACCTTCGAAGAAATAATTTATTGCAGCAGTACTGTCTCTTTCAAACATACTAACTCCAATTCCTGTCCTTCCTTTTCTTTCTCCAAGTAACCAATTTCCACACAATCAGCTCTGTAATAGGTGTTAAGCCATCTGTAAGCTTAGAACGCCGATTCTTCAAAACTTCTAAAAAACATCTTCGTAGTACATGTGTAATTATTCTATCCATCTGTCTTTCCACAGTGTCGCGCCAGCCCCAGCAAGAATACAGATCGAGGCAGGAATAATCGGGTTGCTAGCGCTGCGACACCGTGTCCTCACATATTTCATTATTAACAATATAGATTATTTAAATGACGTTAACATTTTAACATTATAATGTAATAAACATATTTTGCTTCATTTCATCTTAAAAATGATATCGTCATCATATGTAAATACATGCTTTATAAAGTGGCGCAGGTTGTGCAATATTATAACTGAATGGCAAGTTTACAGTGAGGTAATTGTACTTATAAATACAAACAGTTCTACAAGGAGCACTTGATGGACTGATTGAGCGCGTTTATAGTTCTTGGGATGAAACTGTTTCTAAACCGCGAGGTCCATACAGGAAAGGCTCTGAAGCGTTTTTCGGATGAGAGCTGTTCAAATAGTGAATGGCTGAGGCAGCGTGTGCTTGATTCTGTATACCAATAATTCTCTTTCCAATCAGCTATTACGAGTGGTGCAGTGACAGTAACAACGCTAAAGCAGCTATGGTATTTGGAATAGTTTGGCCATTCCATGGACCATTATATTGTTACAGGTTAATTACAATCAGATGCCTTAAACTAATAAACAATATGCGGTTAATTTCAGTGTATATGATAAAGCCACGTCAGGGATGTGGATCTAAAAAGAAAGGGAAACTACACTGGAGCAAAAGCACTGCTTTGACGCTGGATGCCGCCAGTTTGCAAAACTGAGCCGAGAACTTGCGTACGCCAGGGTTTGAGCTACCGTGAAAATGCGTGTGGCTTTACGCCAAGTTTAGGTTTTATACATTGCGATTTAAACGTGGAAACAGGAGCACACAACATTTTTGTGCGTACGCACTGTTTATACATGAGGCCCCAGGGCAGTGGCTGAAGATGAAGTTCCAGATGGTGTGGATGGCCTTGCAGCTTTAAAGTAAAATGTTTAGAAATAATAGTTGTTAGGTCTGTGGGAAACGGGTTCCTAAAATATGTAGCGGTTTGAAGGCTGGTTTATGAAAGCAGGCACAACTGCAGTTTGTCAGAAGGGCATGACAGAGTGCCAGATGCTGATTTAATAACTGTAAACCTGAATATTAGCAGCAGCATTGTTACAAAGGAAGTTAGGAAGTTCTGCTACTGACACGTTAAATGTGACATGTGTAAGAGACGGCCGGCAACCCAAACCAGCCAGGACACCCAAGAGATGAAAGGATGGGGGAAGGCAGCTTATTTAGGGCACTGCCTCCCTGAGAATGCTAGTTGGCAGCTCCCCTGGGTTGCAGCAGTGTCCCAGATTTCCACAGAGCATCATTGGACTTGGGTGCCTCCAGAGGGTGCTGTAAAGACTGAGGAGCCGTATGGCCTGGGGTTTTCGCCCTATCCGGAAGTGCTTACAGACCACGTTGGCGGAAGAGCAGAAGCACTTCTGGGTTGGGCAATATAAGAAGATTTGCCAGCCTCATAGAGGAGAGCCAGAGTCAGGTGGAAGGTGGCCAAAGCTTGCAGGGAGGAGCGGAGGAGGCAGAGACCGAGTGAGAGAGAGAAGAATAAAGAATTATAATTGTGCTGTATTGTACATCTGGCTGTGGTGGTGGGAAACGCTTGGTTCAGAGAGTTTCCCACACAATAAAAAGGATCTTTTGTGATTTTAACTTGTGCCCTTGTCTGTTGCATTGGGTTTGGGAAGCTGAAGCGCCCCCTTGGTGTCCACACATGTTAAATGTTACTGATGAAGCTCAGGGCCTCTCTGAGTTTGAAAGAAAACATTTATGTAAGCTGGGTGAGGGTTTGTGAGGTGTAGATGAAGGACAAACATGAACAAAAGTAAAAAGAGATGTAGATGAGAGTGATTGGGTTAATGGTTAAAGCTTTACTGAGAGAAAAAAAAACGGGAAAGAGTAAGGAAATAGTATTTCTGCTGTGGAAATAAAAAAGAAACATCAAGGGAAAAGGGTAGAGTGAATGAGGTGAAAAACGTGCACCCTGATGATATTACAAGGGAACAAGACAAAGTGGAAGACCTAGGGAGATGTGGTTGAAAGTGATGACAGACACATAAAAATGATAATTAAATGTCTGTAAGTCTGTCTCTCTACCTATTTAGCTATCTCTCTCAGGTGCTGTTTTTGGGTGCGTTGGCATATAATGTGTAAAGCCCCTATTGTGATAGCCATGTCTGTTCTTTTGTCTGCTTGTCTGCCCACATGAAACCACTTGACCGGCTGCGGACCAACTTTGTTGAAATGTGGCATACTTGTTCTTCAAGGAAATTTATCAAAACAGTTCAAGTTTTATTGCGATACCTCAGATTGCACTGTAAAAATTTGTGAAATTTCAAAATCTCCCATTGAAAAGTATCGGCGAATTTGGAAACTTGTTTATCTTAAAATGGTGAAACATTCTGTGTGAGTTGAACTAAAATGAGTTTACTTTATCAATTTTACCTTGCGAGTGGTAGCTTGAACTTATATATTTTGTGTATTTTCCTCTTTTAGTCATCTGATAGTCGCTCGAATGCCCAGTGCAAGTTAGGCATATCGGACCTCCTGCGCATTATGTTTGCTTAACACCAATTTGGATATTTAATATCTTTTTTTGCTGTATGTTTAGTGCCAATGTGCCACTTGTTTTAAAGTAAATGCTCTTGTACAAGGCCTTCTGCGTCTATTGTGTTAAATAACTTGCAATGTAACCTGAAGTGTTTTAGTGTTAATCCCCATAAAAGCAAGATACAGTTGGGCTTAAGAGGACTTCTGTGATTCTTTGACTTGTTTCAGAATCCACACATTCCTATTCTGTCACCAGGATTTACTTGTGAATTTATTGTCAATGTTCAGGAGGTGCCTAATAAGCCTGTCTGCACCTAACATTTCCATTTTATTTCGTTTTAGAAGACATTTTGCACAAAAGCAGAGATTGTAGCAGGAAGCAGTAAAGGCCAATATCATTTTCAGGCAAAAAGTGTTTTTTTATATAATTCTGAAGCAAATATTTTTATTGTTATGTTTACCTTAGGTTTTTGTGATTTTTAAAATAACTAATAAGAATCCCTGGAGATATCACCATAGCTTTAAAAGCAGATGTTCAAAGAGCTGCAGTCCAGGCCTATACATAAGGAAACAGTTACTTCTGTCATATTTTCATCACTATTTTATATTTTAATTCTGTTGAGCCTTATTAGCTGTATTACAATTTTCATACGTAAATAGTTTAAAATTTATATAAATGTAAACATTTACCCACACGGTCTGATTCCTTGTCAGTTTTTGTTATTTCATTCACTGCACATTTACAAAAAATTTTACAAATCAATTCAGAGTACAAATTATAGCCATGTATTCCTATCATTCTTTAGAAAGTTCCATTATCAGTAATGGAACTCAATCATTAAATTACTTTGGGACTCATTTTATTGTTATATAACACAAGATCACAGTGGAATTATTTTTGCATTTTTGAAACTGATCAACAGAAAAAGAAAGTTTTATACTTAAAACTATCTGTGTTACCCAGCTTCACCTGGGAAGATTATTAAGACAGTCAGGATCAGTTATAGTACTGTCAGTTAATATTTTGTATCAGAAACACTGTGTAGCTAAGTGATTTTCTATATACAATATTTGTAGTTTTTTTTTCTTTTCTAAACCAATTTCTGATATTATTGCTAGTCAGTGTGGTACAGTGGTTAAGACTTTAAACTTGACACCCTGAGGTTATGGGTTCAAATCTTGCTACTGACACTGTGTGACAAATGTAACTATTATCTCTGATGTTGCAAGTCACCTTGGGTAAAGGCCTCAGTCAAATAATAAGTTGTAATAATATTATTAGGCCACTGGAGCTTATTGTTCTTGAAAAATGCCCTGCACAACTGCCCACAAGTAAAGCATTCCTGCATTAGATCAATTCCCACTGTTCCTAGTTTCTTGGCTTATGTTGATGGTCACTGCAAAACACACTTTTACAAGAAACTATTGTTTTGAAATGAAATGGGTAATCATTAGGAATAATGTGCAATTTGAATATATTTTAGCTTCATTGTCAGATGTTTCCAATTTTAATTTTGTGTCAGTTCACTTATGTTTTTCTTTATGATTTGCATAGATTTTCTGGGGACAGGAGCACCTAAATTGCATAACTCTTCTCCTTGACCTCCTGGAAGAATATTATAAGAAGAACGGCTTATCCTTGAAAACGCCTGCATGTCAGCCAACCCAGCACCTTGTTGTACCCACCTCAAACCAATCCCAGAAAACAGAGCACACATCAGATGATCTGAGGACTGGCTTGTTTCAGTACATTCAAGACACAGGTATTGTCTTTTGTCAATTTTCTGGGCCAATTTACCCTCAAGGGTGGCAAGATAGTGCAGCTTGCTTCATGGTTCCAGTAGCCTGAGTTTGAATCTCATGTCCAGTCATTGTGCATGTGGAGTTTGCACATTCTCTGCAGGTCTATGTTGGTTTTCCTACAGGTACTCCTCCTTTCCTTTAGCTTCCCTCACACATCTCCAAAGACATGCAGGTGAAGCTAATTGTCAGTTCCAAACTGACTCCTGTGTGCAGGCGAGTGTGGGTGTGGGTATGTGTGGTGGGGTCTCTCAGTGTAGGATTTCCATGTGTATAGTAGATGTGCAGTGCAGTTCTAAAATTGTGTTTTCCAAAGTGAAGCTTTGTGGATGCTCTGTTTTGGTGCTTGAGGTATTTTTCTAGCATAATGCAGCTCCACTAAATCCCACAGAGGTCAAGGTAAAATGGCAGTAATTAAAGAGCAATAAACATGTTACCATATTTGTTCTGTGGTGTTGCACTTGATGGTAGTAGAATCTTTGAAAACTCCCTCACAAGTAGTCATTGATCAGCGTGACATTTATGAGAGTGATATAAACAATATAACATCAACTGAGTTGATGAATGGAGTTACATCCTTACAGTAACTTGTAAAATCTTTGCTAAGGCACTATTTATGTATGTGTTTTTGTTCATTTAATCGGTTACCGTTATAGTGTGACTTTGATGTCATGTGACACTAACCTTATCAGTCGCACTACTGAAGTGAAAGCAGTCAGGACCTTAAGTGAGCAAGAATATCAACCACCAGTGAGAGCTCTCTTGTCACACTGGGAGCTTCATTGCCCCTCTGTTCCATCACCAGTCCGTCTGTCCCTAGAAACTTAGCTTAGCTCATGGCATTACCACTTAGTTCTTCCTTGACATTTTGTAAAGCACTTTAAGCTACATTCTTTGTATGAAAATGTGCTGTATAAATAAATTTTGTCATTCATAGACTCCTGAACAAAATAAACCTTAACTTCTTTCTGCATTTCATTATAGTTCTGATCTATGCTTGCATGTTCATGACTGCAAGCAGACCAGGGGCCTCATGTATAAACGGTGCGTATGCACAGAAATGTTGCGTACGAATGTTTCCACGCTCAAATCGCGATGTATAAAACCTAAACTTGGCGTAAAGCCACGCACATTTCCACGGTACCTCATACCCTGGCGTACGCAATTTCTCCGCTCGGTTTTGCAGACTGGCGGCACCCAGCGTCAAAGTAGTGCTACTGTTCCTGTGTGATCACCCTTCCTTTCTTAGATCCACATTCCTGACGCGGCTTTATAAATACACTGAAACTAACTGCATGTTGTTTATTAGTGTAATGCATCTGATTGTAATTAACCTGCAGCAATATAATGGTCCAGGGAATAATAGCCATACTATTCCAAATACCATAACTGCTTTAGCATTTTAACTCTCACTGCATCTTCTTCTTCTTTCAGCTGCTCCCGTTAGGTGTTGCCACAGCAGATCATCTTTTTCCATATTACTCTCACTGCACCACTCGGAGTATTTATATCACTGTATGTGAGTGGGGAATCACAGCAGCAGCTGATCGGAAAGAGAATTATCGGTACACAGCATGAAGCAGACGCTGCCTGAGCCACGGCAAAACGCTTCAGAGACTTCCCTGTGTGAACTTCGCGGTTTAGAAAAAGTTTCATCCCAAGAACTATAAACGCACTCAATCAGTCCATCAAGTGCTCCTTGTAGAACTGTTTACTTATAAGTACAATTACCTCACTGTAAACTTGCACTACAGTTATAATATTGCACAACCTGCGCCACTTTTAGAAGCGCATATTTACATATGATAACGAAATCATTTTTAAGATGAAATGCAGCAAAATATGTTGATTATATTATACAGATAAAACTTTAACTTCATTAAAATAATCTGTATTGTTAATAATTAAACATGTGAGGACACGGTGCCGCAGTGCTAGCTAGTTCAGGGATTGTTCCTGCATTGCGTTGTATTCTTGCTGGTGCTGACGCGACACTGGAAGAATAGACGGATATAATAATTAAACATGTACTATGAAGATATTTCAATGTTCCTTAAAAGTTTTGACGAATCGGCGTTTTAAGCTTACAGATGGCTTCACGTCTATATAGCTGATTGTGTGGCGATTGGGTTTTTGGAGAAAGAAAAGTAAGAACAGGAATTGGAGGTTAGTACGTTTGAAAGAGACAGTATTTCTGTAATAAATTATTTTATCGAAGGTCGCGCATGGCGCCGCAAGCCTCTTGCGTGAGACATGAACAAGCACTGCGCCACCGTGTTCCCATGTTTAATAACATGCTTTCATTCCTATCATCATGAAAAAGATATCATGTATACATCTCAGTATTTTAATTATTCAGAGAGCTGTAATACCACGAATGTAATGGATTCTGTGCCCTGTCGGAGAAAGAGAAAGCCCGTTTAAGAAGCAGGCAGTGATTCACACACATAGAGCACATAGAAGATCAAATACAGAACAAAGCATTTAACATGCCACTTTAGTTACAATGGGATTTGAGAAACTAGTAAATTAAACGATTTTAAGATGAAGTTTATGATGTTCTACTTTAATGGCAAAATAAACTACGTGATTAAAGTGGAAATTTCGAGATTAAAGTTGACATTTCATGCTTTTTTCCCCCACTGTTTCCCTATTTTTTTTCTCTGTACCCTAATAAGCTTTCATATGACACTCAGACGGTGGGCTACAACTCACCTTTTCACGGCTACTTTGATATGTGATTTCTTTTTTTATTTTGGGCACTGTGCGACTTTGTGAACTTGAGCTTTCGAGTTTTTTCAACACTCTGTCACTCGATCAACTTCCTTTTGTTGATTATACCACTGTTTAAACCAACAAATAGTATGTTTTTCCTTTGCCTCCACTTGGTATTCGCTGAAATTCTTATATTTTCCCCCGTGCTTTTCCCATTGTCTTTTCTCAGAAGGCTATTTATATTCATCCATCCATTTTCCAACCCGCTGAATCCGAACACAGGGTCACGGGGGTCTGCTGGAGCCAATCCCAGCTAACACAGGGCACAAGGCAGGGAACCAATCCCGGGCAGGGTGCCAACCCACCGCAGGGCACACACAAACACACCCACACACCAAGCACACAGTAGGGCCAATTTAGAATCACCAATCCACCTAACCTGCATGTCTTTGGACTGTGGGAGGAAACCGGAGCGCCCGGAGGAAACCCACGCAGACACGGGGAGAACATGCAAACTCCACGCAGGGAGGACCCGGGAAGCGAACCTGGATCTCCTAACTGCGAGGCAGCAGCACTACCCACTGCGCCACCGTGCCGCGGCTATTTATATTGATTTGCATAATCAGAGGCGTAATTCTGGGAGGAGTTGGGGTGGGACAGAAGGCGCGTGCACGTGCGTTACTTTTCACGCTGATCGGGATTTATGTAGTGGAAGAACGTGAAAGTTTGCGTACGTACAGATTCCTGCATCTGGATTTTTCTGTGCGTATGCACATTCCCGCTTTTGTGCTTACGCCATGTTATAGTGTGCCACCACCATCTACCCAAAGCACCATGATGTTCCAACAATGATGGATGGATTAAAAGCCAGAAATCTGTATGACCATCAGCATCAAGTGACTCCGTGAAAAACCCGAACTACAAAGAGGACTATTTCATTTATGTTAGGTAGAATGCCCAAAGGGGGCTGGGCGGTCTCGTGGCCTGGAACCCCTACAGATTTTATTTTTTTCTCCAGCCTTCTGGAGTTTTTTTTTGTTTTTTCTGTCCACCCTGGCCATCGGACCTTACTCCTTTCTATGTTAATTAATGTTGTCTTATTTTAATTTCTTATTTTGTCTTTTATTTTTCTTCTCTCCATTATGTAAAGCACTTTGAGCTACTTTTTGTATGAAAATGTGCTATATAAATAAATGTTGTTGTTGTTGTAGTGTGAGTTCTACGCACGGCGTTATACATGAGGCCCCAGGTCAGCAAGATGTGTTGGTTATGAAGGTTGTGTGCAAAGACTTTAACTATTCCTTTGTTGCCCAAAAGAAATTCATGAAATTTAGATGAACAAATACATCATGATGAAACCCATTAAAGTCCGGATTTTCATGTACTTTTTCATTATCACTAGTTGCCCCAATTTCTTTTTAACAGAGAACAGGTGGTTGTCTCCATCTCAGCAACATGATTGGACAGTCTGGTTCATGATCTCAAGAAATTTCAGGAAATGTGTCATTTTCAGCAAGTTTTATTCCTTAAAAGTGCTTCCTAATATTCCTTCTAGAACATCAACCAACATTACACAGTATATTTACTACCATCTGCTGTTATGTCAAGATTTCTAAACTGGCCTGGTGTATGTGAATTTGAGTGATGGACTGGCATTCTGCCCATTGATTCTTCATGTATAACCCATCTTTATAAAACCCAAGGGTGAGTTTAGGAAAAAAGAATCTGTAGAACAGGGTGCAGCACAGAAATAAAAAAAAAAAATGAGATGAGGATGAAAGGTGCCATGTACAGTAGACAAATTAACCAAGGTTCTGAAAGGTCAACTTATTGCAACTTGATTCATTTTGTCTTTCTATTCCGCAGGCTCCCAGAAGCTTCCCGGGATTCATGAGGTGGTGTTTTATAACGAAACAGACGACAGTCCTGGAATGATGCTGTGGAGGTATCCAGAGCCCCGTGTCCTGACATTCGTCCGTATAACTCCTGTGCCATTTAACACTACAGAAGATCCAGATATCAGTACTGCAGACCTTGGAGATGTTCTACAGGTATGTTTCCTTCAAGACACCTTTTTAATGTTTTTTTTCATTTGTGTAATTGCTGGCTACAGAAGAAAAAAAATTGTTCTTAGCTGCGGTATGACCCTCTGACTGAATTGTTTTGCCTCCATCTGAGCAATTTGTTTGGCCAATCTGGTTCATGATCACAAGCAATTTCGAGACATGTATAAATTTCCTCCAGTTTTATTCTTTGAAGAATGTCTTACATTATTCCTTCATTCCATTTTTAAATTGTGCAGGGGCTTCAGGCCAGCACAGTGTGCACAGACGCAGAGTAATTCTGAATCACCCATCAGCCTGAAGGTATATCCATAGAGTGGGCAGTAAGAAAGCTAAAGAACCAAAAGACAACTGTGTGCAGGCTCAGGTATTAACCCTTGACACATACTCACCCATCCATCTCATGTCTCCAAAGAAGGTGACTCCTTTCAATTACAGCACTCTACATCCAGTCCAGCGATTTCATGGTAAGAGGAGGTCGGTGGACCCACACAAACTCATCTAAATGATTTTTGGTGCCTTATGAGGAGACATTTGCCAAGGGAGTCAACTATACTCTTTTACTGTAGGCATTTTAGTGAGTGATGAAAAGGAAGTGGCAATGGTGGAAATGCAGGTGTACTGTACATTTCATTCTGGCAGTGCATGCTGACTTGGAAAGACCCATTTAATGAAATGACTTTAATGTTTACCATATACATGGTTAAACTGATACCTTTTTCTCTTTTTATTTGTAGTTGCCTCTTTATTTACCTACTTGCTCACACAAGCTAATACCAAAGGCAGTTTTGAGACTTTAGTCAACAACATCTAAGAAATCTTTTTTTTTTTTTTTTTATTTGCCTGTGGTTGAAAATTCCTGCCATTAGCGTCATTGAGGTAGAGCTTCCCACATCATCACAGTGCTACCTGCTTTATTTATGCAAATACACTTTAAACAACTGATCGGCTTTGAACTATCAACTTTATTCAGAGTTGCTTCACGCATTGTATGCCTTGTTGTTGGGACACACCTTGCTTTCCTGTAAATTTACAATTAAAAAGAGGGTACGGAATATAAATAAATTCTTACCTTGTCACTTGTAATGGACTAGGCCCAGATGAATTTGGTAACCCATGCACCACAGACAGAGCAGCTATTATTGCAGAGTGTGCATGCACACATAAATATACAAATTTGCAGAAATACAAAACCCATAAAGTGCCAGCCCACCTTTAGGGAGCTAGGTAAGTTCTGAGCAAACACCCCTCAATCCAACCCCAACATGACCATTTACTAAACCACTTTAGTGAGGGTAGGTTTTTAAAAGCTTTACTTGGTGTAATTTTTTCAGCCACAATTAATTTGAAGTCATTTTAGTGGATCTTTCCATGCATTCATCTTTAATACAGTATAAAATATTTGTCTTATGCCTTATTCTTATTTGTTTTTTTCACAAAGCCTCGTTATCGTATGGTTCTCTACTAGTTGCAGAATATGGCCTCTTGTGACTCGTCATTCACAGCTTTCTCATTTAGTCTTATTTATTTTAGTTCCTATCTTCATATTTGGTCTTACTTTTCACTCCTTTGTGTCTAACTGAGGTTCAGGGTGACCTGAAGTATAGAGTATTTCCAGTCTGTTTTCTCATTTTAAACATTATACATTTGCCAACACTATTCAGAATGTATTCATTTTTATGCACAGCACACCTTCTTTATTCATAACTGAAAACATTTCAAACATTTCTAGCCTTCAGATTTCTTCTTTCCATAGGGTCCATGCCTCCAACCTACAGTACACACTCCCAAGTCAACCTATTCATTAATTCCTTTTTGCAGAATTCTCTCAACAGTACTACTCTTCAATTCTGTGCTTGTATAAAATAGTGATTTGTTCATTGCCATTTCCATATTTTATGACTGCTATAATTTCAGTACTCAAATTTGCAATATAGCAGGACTCCTTTGTTTGTAATATTCTTATATTGCAGATTCTTAACTTTAAACCATAACCGTCTGATTTTATTTATCACCATCATCATAGTTTTCTTAATGCTAATTTCTGTGCCCTAATTATACCATAAAAGCTTGGCAATGATGTTCTACCAGCCTTTTATTCTTTCAATCATCATGTTAGTCAAAATGAATGCTGTCTCGTTCCAACTTTAACTCTAATTTCCATGTTCTTCATTGTTTCTCAGATCAGTTCTTCTGTAGAAATGTTGAATTCAACAGTAGCACAGACAGTGGTGTTTTCAGAATGAAAACTGTGATGGGGTCATATCAGAAGTTTCTTATTTGTGTGCAACTCTGTAACATTTACTAGAACTTACCCAACTAATAATATCTTTTCCTTGTTAAGTAATGATGTACAGCACGTGCAAATTCATACACCTTTCATGCCACAAAAATCAATCAAACAGTGAAAAGCTGTTACATGGACTGCCAAGATTGTTATCAGATTGTTATAATATCCTGATGTCAAAATCTCAAAAAAATATGCCAAGTAGTGAAAGAGTCTCACAGCCACCCACTGCCCAGGGAAATCTACGAGTATTAGCTATGAACAGCCTAAAAGAAATAGCTGCACTTCAGGTTTATAAGTGAATGACTTTTGATATGAAAAAAATGACAAGTCATAATAACTTCATATGAATACACAGAATAAACACAGTACAAGACTTGAAGCGCACACTGCACGTCCAGTGTCTATGCTCACAACCGTGTGGCCAGGTGTGTTTTCTATTTAACGTGAGGCCAGCAAACAACTGAAAACATGATTTTCTATATACAGAACTGTTCTCTCTGCACCAGGACTCTGCACTTCTTTGAAACAGGAGCATCATACTGCTGGCCTCTTCTCCACAAAGTTGAAAGGGAACACATAGGTTTCCTTTGGGGCTCTTTCAAATTTAGCAATGTGTCTTCAGTGGTGGGTGAAAATCAACATACAGCATATTGTCTTGTGATTGATGTATTTCTCATATTGATTCCCTTTCTTTTTTCAAAATAATGTGACTGCTTTTAAGGTAGGAAATGGGTGGTCTTCATTTTAGCATAGAGGATAAACCCCCATTGGTAAACTGGAAAGTTTAGGTGGGCCATGCGCATAAACACCCTAGAGAGAACACTTGCAGCATCAGGTACAGAGGCCACTTCACATACTACAAGAAGCAATACTTTACTAGATAAGCAATTAAATTGAGCATATGACAGAAAATTAGAAACATACCTTAAGATTAAGCCAAAAGTTGCTAGAAACATTTTTATAAGTTAAATTAATGAGGGAAGCTTATTGTTTATTTTGCATAACTGCCCCTAAATGCAGAAATGCCACTGATCACAAAGATTTAATGAGGATTAAGTGACAGTAAAATCTTCATTTTTTGAAGACTTCCCAATGCTGGCAACACTCTTTTTACCTGTTATTAATCAACACACATTTTCAAACAACACGCACTCAATTGTATTAACTTAACACTTGGTACCATCAGAAACCATCTGACTATACACTTCTGATTGCTTAAATTATTTAGCTTTTCAATCCAAACAATCTTTCTGATGTAGCTGAACAGTGCCCGCTCTTGTAGGTTCATACAGTCCAAGTCCATTTTAGTTGCATGGCAATGCCCCCAATGGTGAGTGGAGTTAGTGCTGCTAACACTAAGTCGGCATAGCAAGTTTTTGCACAACTCCCTGTTCTGATTTGTACTGCAAAAGCTGCCTCATAACTGCCACCATTAGCTTATCATGTGTGAAAAACCGTGCTGTGTTTGCACTTAGAACAAAACAGAATATGTAAAGGGAAATTGAATCCAGAGGCTTGGGATGAGTGAGGTCAGCTGAATGACTTCAGGCCCAAAGACACAGCACTCGCTTACTAATGCTACTAGACTTGGCAGTGTGTTGTTTTAGTACTTGGTTTGCTATATGTTTAAAAAAAAAAAAAACACTAAATACCCAAAAAATAAAAAGGACCAAAGCAGAGTAGCTTGTCTGAAAAGAATTTCAAGCAGTTTCTGAATGCAAGACAAGAGGTGAACAGTTTCCCAGGCCTCTGAAATGACAGTACACTGATAGCCAGGGAAAGGCTGCGCTTGCCGCAGAGCTGTGTTTGTTTTTCCTCATATTATCCGGACAGGAAGGAGCTCAGATTCAGCAGGTGAAAATTGTGCAGCTGGGCTCCTGTCACCACAGCACATTACACACACGGAGAGAGATTTCCTGAGCACTTCCCAAGAGCAGATCGCATGAACGTCTTATAAAATCTACATTTCCTGCATTTAAATTCTTGAGGTTTCTCAACTGGTTCCAGTATCTCGAAAGCAACTTCAAATTGCTTCCATTAGTAAAAGCATCACATTTTGAAGGCAGGCAAAGCGGCCTGCTGCACACAAACTTCTGCAAACTAGCAGCTGTACACCTGCTGGGGATATGCTGGAGATGTGTGTGTACGTGTTGTCCCTGGCTGCTATCTGTGCATAACACTAATTTTTGTATGTGAGTTTGTGTCTGTGTTTGCACAGGTAACTCATGTATGGATATGTGTATTTTTTTTGTGTGTACTAGTACATCTGTCTACATTTTGTTTTGTCAGTGTGTGTTTGTATATTCAAGTACAATCCATCATGAACAACAGACCGGATGCTTTTGACTGTATGCATGTGTGGGTTATTCTGCACATATTGTCTTGATCAGATGTACATGGGAGCCTCTGTCTGTGCTTTTGTAGTTTGAGTGACAATGTGCAGAGGGGATATGAAGTTGTGTTTGTATGTCAGACCTCAAGGGTCTATTTATCTTCGTGATTGTCAAGGTTTATTGGCATGTATGCATAGTGCAGTGAACTTTGGATGTCTTTTTTGAACACTTCATACAAATACAGTAAGTGTATCAGAAGTAAATGTAGCATGTATGTATATGTGCACGTATGTGAGTTTTTATATAAGAACACATTTTAGTGGATCTGTACAAGCATCTATACACATACAGGTATGTATTGGTTGTTTGTGAGTAGATACACTTGTGATCCTGTGCAGGTGAGAACTGAGTATGTACATATTGCAGTAAGTGCTTGTACAGTATATGTGCATGAACATGTGTATGAGAGTGCACGTGGGTCTGCGTCTGTGTGCATATGTATGAGGCTTCTTATTTTGTGGTGTTGAGTGACACCTGTTGGTCAAATACTGGAAAAGCGGGTTAAAGGTTTGGCAGTTTGCTGATGGGTGCTGCAGTAAAGATCAGTGGGATATTTATGTCTTTGCCATCCTCATTATTTATTTTTCTTATTTATTTTTATTTTTATTATAACTGTTATGCTAGTGCCTGGTGAAGTGACAGCCACAATCTGAAGGTGCCTAGTAAAGAGTTTGAAGCAGCATAGTGAGCAGTGACTCTCAATGATTTACCCCAGTGTCCGACAGAGTCTAAATGTGGGCTCCTCTGCTCAAATTGGAGTGGCATAACATTGGTTATAAATGGCATCAAACACTGCACTTAACTCATTTTAGTAAACTGGACTTGAGGCAAATATAAAGTGCATGTTCAATTATCAAAAATCAATTTTTATAAAAATGAGGCATCACTTATTCCCTAGATGAGTCACCAGTCCTGTGAATGCTCATGCTCACACCTTCTCTCACTCATATAGATCCAGCTTAGAATTGCCGGTTAACCTAACACACATATTTTGGATGTAGGAGTGAAAATGGAGTATCTGGATACAACCTCAATGAACAAGACATCAAAGAAGTTATCATGACAAGTGTGCCATGTTGCTGTACATAAAAGGTTACAAATCTGTGGTCCATACAGTGCTAACTGCTAACTAATTACGATATGTGACTAACACAGAACCTGCAGCGCCATTAGCCTCTTCACATTCGGTGCAGGAAATGCCCCTGTCCTCACATATGGCTCACCTGCATAAGACTGGGGTCCACAGACTTTTACTCCAGCCAATTTTGTTGTTGATGTTGTTGTTTTTTTAAACAACTCAATCATTGCAGTAAATGAAGCTTTTTGTTTAATTCTGTGGCTTGTCACTGCTCTCAATCTGCATCATTAGAAATTTATAAAATTATAGATAATTCTTTTGTATGAACAATGTTTTTGGACCTGAGCATATTAGTACTTGTTGGTGTTTCAGTTTTTACTTATTATCAGCAAATATTTTACTTTCACAGATTCTTGATGGATGAGCACACAAGGAGTAAACAAGAGCGACTCTTATGATGAGTTGTTGGTCTCCAAGTTATTTGTGTCTCATTGTTACCTGGCAACTAGCCAAAAAAAAAACAAAAGGCCATTAAAATTGTGAGTATAGCTTAGCTTAAACATAACAAATGGCAAAAAAGTTTAAAAAGCAAATTAATTAAGTAAACCCAACAATTAAATATTATATGTTAACAGCAATGACTGGCTTGTAACTAATAAATTTGAGTAGAATGCAAACCTGCAGACACTGTGGCTCTCCAGGATGGAGACTGAGCACCCCCGTCATAAAGCAGGTTGTGAGGAGATTGTGCAGCTGTTGCCTGTGGTTTACATCATACTCTTGCTGTACAACCATCTTATGAACTTGTGCTCACTTAGCTCTCCGATTGCAATTGTGTCCTTTGTAACCACTTGCGACAGACACACCTTGTCCACATGGTCTCTCCCACTACGTAGCCTGGGGTTTAATATGCATACATAATGCTGCCTGATGGGTCTGCTTTGTCTGTTGGTGGCACATACATGTTACTACCATGTTCATCTCAGTGTTTAGCTAACTCCTGGACTTCCACATGAACTCTGTTTATTTCAGTTGCATTATCAAAACAGTTTTAAGAGAAGGCCTTTTATAGATTTAGGCTGATCTTCCATGCCAGACATTGAAATATCTGTTGTTATCATCTTGTATGTCATATCTCCATCCTAACATATTTGAAATATTTACCTTTGTGGTTGTGTTTTTGCTTTAATTTCTTGTTTAATTCAGTTCAGTTTAGTTTATTTATCTGTCGCACTCTTCACTAAATGTAGGCTCAGAGTCCTATGACAAGTTCACATTCAGATACAAATACAAACTTTACAAATCACTAATTACTTGTTTGTATGATTTGACAAGATTTTGAGATTGAGATTTTTCACAGTCCTGGCATGATATCTGTATAGTAATGGATATGAAAAGAGAAAATGGAAATTTGGCACTATCCTATCGAAGACAACTCAAAAAGTTAGTGAAGTTGAAATGAATTAAATCAAAGATATGGTTGGATGCTTTGTGACTGTTTTCCTTGTTTCATTTTTCAGAATTAAAGCTCTTATCATGCATACAAAGTTTTTATGAACATAGAGAGATTCTTCAAACACACCCTTAAATCATTATGAATTTTCTGGCACTATAAACTCTAGGTTAGAACAAAAGTGCCTTAGGGTGCTAGTCTGCGGACTTAGAAAGGCTGTCACAAATTGATAGACCTTTCCCCAGTGCACAGCCCCAGCTCCACACTAAAACAGTAAGAGCGCATCTGAAATGCCAGGAAGGAAATGTGATAAAGTCCCAAAAGTCCAACAGGTAACAGCATACCGAACAATAAGGGTGGGATTCTCAATATAATATTCGGCCCTGCCAGTGCATGTTCTACTCCATCCTGTAAGTTCATTACATTTTTATTGTATGGTGCATCTTCCATGAAAATAATTTTTATATGTTGCAGGAAGTTCAGCCTCCATTTCCATAACCACCTAACCCAAATAAGTGTTGGGTGGGTTGTGCAAATAAGAACCAACCCTGGATGGGGATCAGGCCATCACAGTGCATATTCAGGCTCATCCACACCAATTTGAAGGTGCCACTCACACTTATACACACATCTTTGGAACATTTATGGAAAGTAGGAGAAAAATCCATGAAAATATGTAGATAATATGCAAACACCACAAAGTGACCAGACCAGAATATGAATCCAGTCTCCTGGAGATGTGAAGCAACAGCTTTAGCGTCTGAGCCTCTGTGCAGCCTAGTAATAATTACACAAAAATTCAAAAACTATTATACTAGGATCTTCAAACGTTATGATCACAATCAGAACACTGATGAGCAAACCCTTTTTGTGAATTACCCACAGGTCGTATTTGTTGAACTTTTGTTTGTAATGTTTGAGCATGTTAGTCATTTTCTCCTAGTTATTTTTAGATCGGTAGAGATCAGCAAATTTGTAGTCTAAGGACAGGTAAGAAGTTCAGATACCATGGGAGACAAACTGAGACAAGGAACCAAAAAACAGAAACGCAAAAATGAAATCCTGTTCAAAAAAGCTGCCAGTCGTAATACTGTTCCAAGTCTCTTCCCTGAATAGCTCTACTGACAAGTTTTTGTTTTTTTTTTAAATGAGAAGTTGCAACACTGATACACCAAATCGCTAAATTTAACAGGGGAAGTGAGATGATTTCACAAAGATGGGAACCATTAAAAACACAAAAACCCATTACTAGAAACAGCATGCCAGCGCCCACAAAATGGTGGCCACCTAAAGAAAACTCACCTCAAAATGGCCCTTCAGTGATGTCATCATCAGGACATTATAATAAACAAATGACAAATAGTACATATCCAAAAATTAAAAAACAAGAATCTCCGAGGCCTACTCTAACACAGAGTAATGAGAATCCCTCTTTGCTTGTTTAGCTTTATGTGGTTTTGGTGTTCAGCCCATATATCTTATCCATGTTGTTGTTTTTTTTAATCAGAAGGCTATAAACAAATTAGTACAAATCACAAAATTCTCAAATTGCTGTTCCACTGCCTGCAGTATTCATGTGTCACATCTGTTAGCATAAAGCAGTCTCTGCATTGGCTGCACAGACACTGAGAAGGCCTTGAAGACGGTAATCTGTAATGTTTTGGGGCCTTGGAGGGTCTCACTGTGATAGGTACATGCACCTTGAAATGGACATGTATAGTGTAATCCAAGGATATTTGATGATAACGTGCTGTATGTTACCTCTGGCGCAGCACATCAGTAGTGTTGATGCCAGTGCACATCAGGTAAAAAACATTATAAATACTAATAAGGATTTTTTTCCACTTTCTGAAATCATGTCTTAAATTTCACAGGCAACTGTAAATTGCCCCTTCATGATTAAGGGTGGTTTTCTTTATAAAATGCCTGTGATGGACTAAGGCGTGTTCTTGTCTTTCTCTTCTTCTCAGTGCTGCCAGGATAGGCTTTGTCTTGACTGCATGCGATCCTGACCTGACGTAAAAATAAGTAGATGGGTTAGAGTGTTTGTTTTTGTGTTTTCTTCCAGGTTCCTTGCACATTAGAGTACTGGGATGAACTGCAGCGCTCCTTTGTCTCCTACCGAGAATTCAGCTTATCTGAAAGTAAAGCCTGTGAGCTGCAGCTCCCCTGTATGACTCAGAGCAGTGAGCAGAAGGAGCTGGTTGCTTCGGACCTTTGGAGGATTGTCCTCAACAATAACCCTGATGCCACCGATGAGCAGAGGTATGTGCAATGGCCTTCATAGTGAGTCTGACACCTTGGCTGCTTCTCTCACATCTGGAATGAATTTTGTGGTGTTAAGGAGGTTTCCTCCCACAAGGCCGCTTTCCCACTGATGATCTCAATTCCTTCCTGGTCACCTTGGGTGGGAGCAGACCAGCCTGCTGCTTCATTTGTTCCTCATTTTCATCCCTCTGCTTGCCAGTTTACACCTTGGGAACACTCCCACCTTCTCAATCTCCTTTCCCTGATTAAGCACTCCACTGTTCTGCTACCAAGCCCACTTATGCGGGGGTTAAGAGCCCCTAAGGAGTACAGCAAGAGGAAAACTGGGGTCCTGGAAACAGCCGTGCTGTACATCTGTAATTCATTTGGATGCTTACTTATGTACTTGAGCAGATTGTGCAAGCCTGCATGCCCACTTGGAGAGAGCTTTTTAGTGGGAATTCAAATTCTGCCCTGTCCTTCCAGCACCATTTTCAATGTATTTTTCTCCTATGTGTAGAGCACCTTATCTGATATGCCTTAGACAACAACATTCAGAAAAACATAATCTTTATACATCTTTAGAGCAAAGATTAGCAAAGTGTTCGGAGTCCCCACGGCTGTTGTATTTATTCTTATGTCCCGTTCTGATAGTCATTAATGCACCCAATTTATTTCTTCCAGTTTCTTTGAGGTTTGGTACTTTTGGAAAGGATTGCATGATGATGCTACTAGTGAAAGGCACTATATAAAATTAAGGTGAATGGTGTTTCTGTAAAAAGCTTGATGTACTGTGAAAGGTGCTATAAAAATGTTTAAAATATCTTAAGTGTTTGATATTCAAGCAGACTGACTCATTTTCCTAAAGTACCTTTTCCAAAATACATCAGTACTCCATAAAAATATATCAAATATAGCTAACTAGTGTTATTCTAAAGAATTTGATGCATCAACACTCACAATGAAATGGGGTTTTATTATTTAATATAAAAAGCTTTCTGATGCTTTTCTACTGAATACTTTGTGCTTTTGCATTGTACAAGAATGTCACTGTATAGCGTAAAGCTGACCAAGGTTTCTGAAATGTTTTTATATTACTACTCATTGTGAAATGCATTTTAGTACTTTATTACATGTAATGTCTGAGTAATGTCTGATGGTTTTGCAAGCAGTACATTACGTCATCCTGACTGATACTTGACATTAATTCTTGCTGATGTTCTAGAACCATTACTGCCCCTTGCAGTCTTTACACATCTCCCCTGTTCCTAGATTTTATAGTTTGTTCATCTTCATAATAATTTGCTGCCTGCCAGTCATCCATGTGTTCCTTCAGTGTTCTGCTTTGTCCAACAGCTCTGACAGTGAATGCGGCTCTCAAATCCCATGTGACCAGCTGGTGTCTCCGACTGCCTTGGCTGCCTGTACCCGGGTAGACTCTTGTTTTGCTCCTTGGTTTGTTCCATCCATTGGTGTTTCCTTACAACTAGCCTGCTTAGAGTTCCATTTCTGCCATCACCTTGATCAACTGGGAAAAGGTAACTAAACTGTTAGGCATTGAACACTACACCATTATGTAAACTGATGTTTTTCAGAATGTCTGACAGTTTCATGAATAATTGTTGGTGTGCTTAGGCCGCAGTGGGAACTGTTACTGCTTTATTTAATAGTTAGCACTTTAACATAGCATTAGTGCCCCTTGCCATGAGGATTAACCACTCACTATGTGTGTGTATACAATGTATATTAATGAAAGTGTGTCTGTGTGTATATTTATAGGGATGATGACACAATACTTTACTTTTGAGAAGTTCAATTCCTGATTTTGACAATTCTTGAGTTAAATTGGAGCACTTCAATGACAACAGCGAATTGTTGGTGGTACCATTACCATAACCATTGGTGGTAATGAAATTGTGGGTAAGAAAGAGCAAGGTGCCTCAAAAATGACAGAATCTGAGAAGAAAGCTTTACAGGAACATGACAGAAAGAAAACACTCTATCTATCTAACACTAAGCAAGAGATATTGAGATAAGCGAGGATAATGAAGAAAGGTGTATGAGGAAGGCTGCAGGTTTAAGAAGGGCAGTATTGTTTGGGGTACATGAAGATACTGAGGAAAGGCACAGGAGGAACGCTGTTTTCAAATGTATTTTATTAACTAACTGTGGCTTGTCTGCAGCCATGTTTATATAGTAATCCCTCCTCGATCGCGGGGGTTGCGTTCCAGAACCCCCCGTGAAAGGTGAAAATCCGCAAAGTAGAAACCATATGTTTATATGGTTATTTTTATATTGTCATGCTTGGGTCACAGATTTGCACAGAAACACAGGAGGTTGTAGAGAGACAGGAACTTTATTCAAACACTGCAAACAAACATTTGTCTCTTTTTCAAAAGTTTAAACTGTGATCCATGACAAGATAGAGATGACAGTTCTGTCTCACAATTAAAAGAATGCAAACATATCTTCCTCTTCAAAGGAGTGCGCGTCAGGAGCAGAGAATGTCAGAGAGAGCGAGAAAAGCAAACAAAAATCAATAGGGCTGTTTGGCTTTTAAGTATGCGAAGAACCGCCGGTACAATGTAAAGGTAGTCTTTCAGCATTTTTTAGAGGAGCGTCCGTATCCTCTAGGTCAGTGTGTGAACAGCCCCTCTGCTCACACCCCCTCTGTTAGGAGCAGAGAATGTCAGAGAGAGAGAGACAGAGAAAAACAAACAAACAATCAAAAATCAATACGTGCCCTTCGAGCTTTTTTAAGTATGCGAAGCACCGTGCAGGAAGCATGTCGCTTGATAAAGCAGCTGCACAGAATGGAGCAACGTGAAGGTAATCTTTCAGCATTTTTAGACGAGCGTTCATATCGTCTAGGGGTGCGAACAGCCCCCCTGCTCACACCCCCTCCGTCAGGAGCAGAGAATGTCAGAGCGAGAAAGCAAACAATCAAAAATCAATACGTGCTGTTTGATCTTTCAAGTATGTGAAGCACCGTGCTGGAAGCATATCGCTTGACAAATCAGCCATATGTAAGCCCAGCAAGAAAGAGAGCACTGTGAAGGTAATCTTTCAGCGTATATTGAGGAGCGGCAGTATCCTCTAGGGGTGCGAACAGCCCCCGTGCTCACAATATATTTGAGGAGTTTTATTTAATACGTAATACGCACTCTGGTTGGGTAGCTTCTCAGCCATCTGCCAATAGCGTCCCTTGTATGAAATCAACTGGGAAAACCAACTGAGGAAGCATGTACCAGAAATTAAAAGACCCATTGTCTGCAGAAATCCGCGAACCAGCAAAAAATCTGCGATATATATTTAAATATGCTTACATATAAAATCCGCGATAGAGTGAAGCCATGAAAGTCGAAGCGCGATATAGCGAGGGATTACTGTATATTAATTTATATATTTACAATTACTAGCATACACGTGCTTACCCAAAGCAGGCTTATTATTTAGAATTATGTCGGTATAATCACTGCATATTGTACACAGATTTCATTTTGTTAAATATTCACATTCTTATTTTTAAACTATATTCTGGTTTCTTCCAAGGTTAAGAATTCCACTACTGTAATTGTGCAGGACTTTGAAGTGACACAAAAGAGTTCCCACACTATACAGTGCTTATTAATCATTAACTTAGTACTGTTAAACCTTACATGAATTGATCTGGACACAGCCTGACTAAAAAGTCTGTCAACAATTTGAATCCTGATGGCTATTTCTGAAGGAGACACGACTCCCAGTTAGGGCACTGGGTTCATCCTTGGCTACAGCCTGCCATGTCAGCAGTGAATGTCATTGAAGCCCACAAGTGTTAATCAAGTAATGGTCAATCAGTCAGTTCTGCGCTACTTACTGCTCAGTCCATAGTGCTCGCTGTCTGGTTTGTCAAAATATTCCATCAAGTTGAAAACGGAGAATAATTTTGGAGGTTTTTAAAATTAAAACAGAGTTGTGTTGATGTAGCCTAAGACACTAAACAAGTGGTAGTGCTTTACACACAAGTATACAATTATTTGAAAAGATTCTCTGATTTATTTTTTCATTCTCTAAGTATTTTGCTTGTTTGGGTCATCAAGAAAAAACACCAACATTTCTAAATGTAGTATTTCTTTAAATAGTGAAAAAATTGGCAGTGATTTTTTGAAACTGTGATGAAAACTTACAAATTAGATTTTTAACTAATGCAAGTACCATTTGTGTCTTTGCAAACATTTCATGGTAGGTGCAGTTTTTTTTCTTCAGTCAGATTATGTTTTTACATGCCCCCACACGAAACAAAGTTCCAGTGGGTGACTTGGTGACAGAGACACTAAAAGTGAGAGTGGAGTGGTGGGAGGAGGTTCGTAGTCAGTTGTTTAAGGTAGTGGGACAGGGTCAAATACTGTTTAAGTAAGCCCAGTGAGGCAGTTTATTTTGTTTTTGTTTTTAAGGGTTTAACTTTCTCCCTTTGTTCATCCCCTCGTCTGCGCTTCAGTGATGAGGTGTTTTTAGATATCCTCTGCTCTGATTTTGTTTTGGCTGTGAGTGGCATCCAGAGGTGCTCTTCATCACAAACTTAAATAAATCTGAAATGGTAAGGCCTGAAAGTTACTCTTAGTGATGTGTAAACACCAGATTGACAGTGGGAGACCAAACCTAAGGAAACCAACGCAATGAAAAGCCAATGAAGGCACAGAAAGTCAAACCTGAACGTGAAGGCAACAAAAGGCAACTTTCTTAATGTGTCAGCAACAGAAACTATGTACAGTTATCTATTTGTGAAGAGCTATAATACTTAATCCATGAGAGAAGGGTATAACCAAAGAGGACTCTTTTTATTATAAGCAAACAGAGATTAAGAGGAGATGTGGTAGAAATGCTTAAAATTATGAAGGAAAGTAATTGCTTTAAAGTGAGTTTGTCTCCAAGAACACTGAGGCACAGAAAGAAGTAGGTCAATGGTAAATTCTGCACTAGTATTAGAATGGCTCGGGGACCTTCGACAATAGTTTTGTAAATTAAGATTGAGTGGCTTTGTTGGGCTGAATGACATCTTCTTATTGTAATTTTTCTTATTTTCTTAAAAGCAAATAAAAGTATCATTTGCAAATGAACCTAATCCAAAATCAGCAGGTTCTAGAATATTCTATATTTGAAATACACATTTATTTTGTGTATTATTTTTAATTTCATCTTATTTTTAATTGTAACATAATTGTATCATATTTTAAATTAGTTTTTAGGATTCAATCCCAAGGAGAAAATGGCTGTAGCATCTTAAAGTTTAGCTTAAGGCCGTGTCACCTTACACAGCTTTTTCACGACCTGCAGTCGTGTAGTTTAACATGCCAAGCGACTCAGTCCAACCACAGTGCAGCTTGTCACAATAAAATCAAACAGGTTTGTCTTAAGCCATAGGAGTGGCTTGTGTGACAGTGAGAGCTGACAGCCAGTGTGTGCTCACCCACAAGTACAGTGCACATACAGTGCTCGTCTGTCTGATGTGTATTTAACAAAAACAGGGCTGAGACTGAGGCCAAACTCATTGTACCTGTAAAGCCTTTGCACGGTAATGGCTTCGTCAGGCAGCACATTATTGTCTGTCACAAAAAGGGATGAGCACTTGACATTTTGGACCTGTGAAAATATGCTGGAAAGCCGTTATGCAGTTGTATAATGCGACATACTTAGCAATAGCTAATCGTGTATTTTGACACATCCTTTTAACAAGATCAGCCATTGCAGCTGTCGAGTTTAACATCCCCCTGACTAGAAGTCGTGTAATGTGACATAAGCTTTAAATAATAACATAAACCTTCCCAAAAGTTGGTAATGTCTTTTGTGAAGTTATTTTAAGATGAACCTTTCTGATTTCTTTTTTTCCTTGTTTTCAGTTCCACCTAGATGTCTCAAGCCCTTCATCTCTGACAAAAAGCTTCCAGCTGAGCAGGAATATCTGGTCGTGTCCCTGAAAGAGCCACGGGTGTATATCCGCCAGTGGAGCACCATCTCCATCTGTCGAGAGCTTCAGTTCTCCACTGAGCTAGAATGCAAGCTTCTTGAATTCCGGAACTTGACCTTGCGCAGTTTGGTGAAGCCTTTCATAGTCCAGGGTCAGGTTGCCACTTCAGGTTTTCCCAAGGAACAGCTCTTTGACGGCAGTGTGTTTGTGGAGCCACTTTTGGTGGATGTAGGCCAGTACAGCATTCATACACTGGATACTGCTCTTTGGGCATGGCAGCAGGTGAGTGCTTGTAGCTCAGTTCCTGATCCATCCACAACTGTCATTTTGTACTGCGTGAAGCTTTACTGTATGTAACTTAGAGAGGTCTTAGAGACGCTGATTCCTAAAGGTTTTGCCACTACATCCTAATATCAAATCACTTTTTAACAGATGTGGCATCTGAAGCAGCTTGACCGCACACTTGTGTTTTTTCTGCCTATCTCTGCATCATGCAGTGATGTACTTCATTAAGTCACACTGTGTCAGGGCCTCTATGCCCATGCTTCATCTGAGCCTCTAGTGTACATGGACAAAAATGGCTATTCTGAGCACGCAGAGATAAAAGCAATGGGTGACCAGGAATACCTTAGGAGGCAGCATGCAAGTGGTCAGGAATGACGCTAGGATGATTCCAGGTCAGGCATGGACTGCTGCACGATTACTGTAGTCTAAAACATCATCAAAAAAGGCAGGTAAGGAAAAGTATAAAACACAGCTAATAGTCGACAAAAAATGAGGATCTTACCAAAATTAATGAGCAAAGCCACAGCACACATATACATTTAGCAACAGAAGAATGATTGTTGTTTGACAGGTAGCACCATCTCTTGTCACACCCTTAAGTTACTAATGACATTAGCTTTAATCAAGTAACCATGCAGACATTACATAAAATGGTTGGCAGTGAAGCATCATTCCATCAGTGTGCTACGACTGAATTTCTTGTTAAAAGAGAAATATCCTCTACTTATATTCACCGTAGGATTCAACATGTATAGAGAGATGCATGCATAGCTGCTAGTACTGTGAGACGGTGGATTACGCCAACATCCAAGATCATTGTGGTGGTTGTGGTTGAACAGTCTCTATAGGGGAAAAAAACAAGTAAAGGGTTAATGCACTCATTAGAGACGACAGACATAATGATGAGAGCTAGGAATAGGACACAATGCTGTTCAAGACATGATTGGTATCTCAAGATATTAGAAAATGTGGGATAGTTGGGTCCCACATTTTATGACTGAAGACAACAAAAGTCACTGGAAAAACATTTCATCACATCTGCTTGAGTGATATCTAAATAAAGATTATTTGCTATATACAGTGACACGTGACAAAATTTGGCTTCTCTGGTTTTGAACCCAACACAAAATATCAGAGCCAAAGACGGTAACATCTTTTTGCATGTTGAGAGGGAGTGTTCTGATCAAATTTCTGCAGTCTAGAGAGACCATAAATGTTGCCTGTCATGTTCAAACACTAAAGAAGCTCTGTCCTGCATTGCGTGATAAATGCCCTAGAACAGGGGTTCTCAAAGTCGGTCCTGGGGGCCCACTGTGGCTTCAGGTTTTTGTTCCAACCAGATTCATAATCAGTGACAACACCAGACCACACTGATCTCATTTAATTAGCTGTTTTTTTTCTCGTCTCTTATTCTACATTAAGAAAGCACCACAGCATGATTCTTACATTGATTAGACATTTAGGAATATTTCCATTTTTGCTATAGATTTAAATGCTTCACTCCCTTTTGTTGATTTCATTCTATTTTGCCCCTTCTCTGTGCAGTTTGCTCCCTTCATTGTATCTTAATGACAACCAGCAGAGCAGCAGACAGCCAGATAAACAACAATGAGTAATCAAAGGCTGCAACTACTTCAGCGTTAGACCCACTAATAAGAAAATAATGAATTAATTAAACAATTAGAACACTCTGCAAAAAACAGAATGAAAATCAAGATGAAAATATTGTTAAAAAGAAAACAAAATACATTATTCCAATATAACTGCTTGGTACATTTTAGTAAACCAAACTTAGTTTTGTAATTTCTACATTTTTCCCAAAACACAGAATCTGACAAATAACAGTTCACTTAATTAGCCCAGGAGTCCAATTAAAAATAGAAGCTGGTTGGAACAAAAACCTGCAGCCACAGTGGACCCCAGGACCGACACTGAGAACCTCTGCCCTAGAAAGAAGATCATCCTACAGTACTACAATGTTAGGCCCCACCCTACTCATTTGACCATGGTAGGAATTGAGAGAGTGGGTTAGGAAGTTCTCCACCACTCTCCTTATACTCCCAATCTGCCCCCTTTGATTACTATCATTTTGGATTTGTAAAAGACCAGATGCAAAGCTGACATTACGAGAGTACAGAGGCAATCCATCAAGCTGTACTTCAGTGTCCTCTAGAGATTTTATATAAAAAAAAACAAAACAAGGCATTGTGACAGATAGGGGGCGCTATTGCTCCCTTGAACCCTCGGATCAAACGCCAGACACCAGATAAAAGTCCAATTATTATTTTTATTTGGACAATACAGTGCACAAAGCACCCTCCACTCCACAATACTCATAAATCAATACACTAATCAATACAATAAACAATCCTCCACTCCCAGACGCGTTGCCACCCTTCCTCCTGACTCAGCACCACCCTGGGATCTCCCACAGTCTTTTTTATAGTTCATGACCCAGAAGTGCTTCTGATCCCTCAGTCCATGTGATTATTCAGTACTTCCGGGTCAGATAAAAACTCATTTTTCTTCAGCCCGGAAGTACTTTATTTCTTCCGTCCTCGTGACATTGAAGTACTTCCGGGCTATACGAATAGTACATGTCCTTGATCCTCCCTGCAGCGTCCTCGGGTGGCTCCCATGGTATCCAGCAGGGCTGTCAAGGAAAACTCCAAGGTCCATGATGCCCTGCTGGAATTCGGGGCATCTCCACGCTGCAGGAAGGGCTGCACCTAGCGGCTTGGGGGTATTGGCCAGGATAAGCTGCTGGCCATAGTCCAGAGTATGCACATTAAGATGTCATACTTGTTTTTCATGCATCAAAATTCCCAATTTTAGAAAAAATGGTGTTTATTAATTTCAGTACAATCCAAATAATTAGAAAAAGGAAAAAGTGAAAAAAGGGTGTTTACAAACAGGGGACACAAAAACTGAGCATTAAAAGTCAGACCACTGAAACAGGATCTGTACTCGGAAAAATAACAGCAGCATCTCCACTCAGTGGTAGCCTCATTTTCTCAGTAATCTCTGCTGTACAGTATGTACAAATCTGTATTTCTATGTGAGTTGCTTTTGCGATTTATTTTGTGTTTTTATGGAAAGTTGGTTGATGTTTTAATATAGCTTTCTAATAATTGTAAATGAATCCAGTGCATAATTTGTAAATTGAACAGATTTATAATGACAGCTGATTTCAAACCATTCTTATCTCTCTGATGATCCATACATAGCACACATTTAATTTGTTGTTGAAAACATAAGGCTACACGTTAGCCACTCAGAAATGTCCTTGATCTTTCCACTGCTAGGGAAACCTTGAGTTGCACATGTTGCCATAACAGACAATTTCCGGAGGCAATATCTTCACAACTCACAGAAACATAATTGTGATGGACAGCCTGAGGAGCTTTCAAGTCTTCAGACTTTGCACAAAGGAGCACAAGGACTGTTGATAAAAGGTGCACCCAGATTGATCTGGGATTACTGATGGTTTACGTATCACTCTGTTATTTCAGGAAGACGGTAATGGATATGCTGTTGATGTATTGAGAAATACCTGTTAGGTATATGTCAGCTATCAAAGTGATACATGATCCCAGATTAATGTGCCTTCTTGGAGTATGCATGATGTTAATAGCGGTCATTGTCTTTTCCTGTCCTGAAATGGCAGAGTGGTGTAGCTGTAAATTTATGTTTGTAAAAAAATTATGTGATGTGAATACTTTGGTTGCAGGCAGCAATTGAACAGCTCAAAATCCTCTCTTATACTCATTCATTCCTGAGCTACATGCTCTTCATAACTGTCCATTTTCTGAAGCAACATTTTCTAATTTACATTTTTAAAGAGGGGGACATGGCCCACCTACAAAAGCTGCAAGGCAGGAAAACCACTTTTTTGAGATGCTAGTCCATCTGAGCCCACCAGATACATGCCACACTGACAGATTTGAATTCTTCAGGGTACCTTTAGTGCCTTTTGACTTTGGGAAGACAACACAAACAAATGAAGAGCATGCAGACTTTATACCGAAGACACCCCAGCTGAATATCAACCCTAGCTGCCACTCCGGTGATGTGACTTTTCTACTTGTCACCATACAAAGTGAACACAAAACAGCCTGGGGTTCTTCCCATCCCCTTAGCTGTTAAGCTTAACCTGAAAATTGTGACATAAGCCAACATGGATTGGTTGATCTCCTTCTGACTCGACATACTTGTGCAGGGAACTTTTTTGTTATGGTAAAGGCTGTTGTTCCATGTACATCTTTAACAAAGCAGGACAGCCTGATCTAGTAAGTAAGGTATTGAGGAGTAAAGTAAAAGGTTTCCAGATTAGTTTCCATCAGTGTACTGCCAGCAAACTGAACAGTGAGAAAAAAGTTCAAACGCACCTGGACCACGAAATGAAATGAAGCTAAAAGACAAAAGAATCAAAACCGAAAGTTGGTCCTAATAATTATCCCAAAAGCAAAGATTGTAGTTGAGGGGTAAAACAAGAATTTGAGATAAAGAATATAAGAAAGACACCTAAAAGAAGAGTTGTTTTTTTTTTTATTTTGCAAATGACAGATAGGTAGTGATGCATCATGCCAGTATTTAGACTGTCACAGCAATGATATTCTTTGATGCAACGAATATGACCACGTCCAGACAACAGATTTACAAAATGGCGGAGGGAATGTATGGAATGTAATAAAAATAAAAACAGAAAGTTACTCTAACTCTTAAGTGTACTAAAAAAATGGAAAACTTGTCTGAAAATGTTCTAGAAACTATAAAATCAATGTTTCCATTCCCAACCCCTAGGTAGGACTTACTCATCTTCTAAAATAAATTTATTTAGGATTAAACTCATGACAGTCACTAAGCGAGTCATTTCACCTGCCTATCCTACATATTCATACAGTGAAGGTGATATATGGACTATTTGTAGGATGCTTCACTGTTGGTGAAATTACTTGGCTGACACCAGAGACCCATTTTACCTGGATTGCTTCATTTGTAAGTCTAGTTTGTCATCACACTGTCACCGAGTCAGTCTCTCTGTATTTATCGTTATTTCTCTGCTCCTGAATTCTCAAACGTTTCTTCTTACTCTTTGCCTTTGATGCTATCCAGCTTGTGGTTTTAAAATCATTGACATTTTTAGGCTTTTCCTTTTCTTGTTCCTTTTTGGTGTAGCTATGAACATGTCTATCCAGGTTTATGCAGTCATTTTGCATCTTACAGTCTCGACCCCAACTTTAACATTGCTCCTTGTAGCTTGTGTCTCAGTTCAGAGGCAGAGGGTATTCGTGACTACTCAGTCCTCATTGCCCATTAGAAAGTCAGGTGTCGATGTGCAAGTGAAGGTGAAGGTCCAGTATAATATGGTAACGTGAAAATGCAAATGCTCTAATACCTAAATTAAATTGCATAATTGCTGATCCAGTCCCCGCTAGTGTGACCTTGAGGAACTTACTTAGTGTGACACTTGTTACCATGTTAAAAGTGTGAATTTTACAGTGCCTTTAATATACCTTTGGATGATATTTTGTGTGGAAAGGTGCTACATAAAACACTGGAAAGCAGTACAGCCCCTCTACTATAACACACAGGTTTTCTCATCTAATCCTACTGCTAACTCACTGTTCACCCTGCCTGTGCTTAAATTGTAGAAATCCATAGGAACAATTGTACCCAACCCATAACTTGCCTTGAGATGATCATCTATATGAAAAGGTGCCATATTGGTATGGAGTGTGGCCTTCTGGCGTTTAAGTCTTTGGACTGTAAAGTTTTCTGGTTCAGTTCCCACTCCAGAGTTGTGTTATATAACCATAAAAAAGTCAAATCACCAGCCAATGCTTGAGTTATAGAAATATGGAAACAATTGTCCTTGTGATTTTTAAGTCGCTTTGGATAAAACATCAGCTGAATAAGTAAATGTAATGCAAATTCTTCACGCTAACAATGAACAGCTCAGGGGAGAAGCCTGTAAATAGCCGAACAGGGCGGGCTGCATGCCAGCCTTGCCTCAGAAAGTTGAGTCATACTGGAGAGACCCCAAGTTTGGTTGCCTGTAACTTCCAAACAGATGCCTGCAGGATGGTGCAATTACTGGTTGAAAAACATCATCACAAACATTGTCATGCCATGCACGAATTTTCAAAACATGACTTAACTCCTTTATTAGTTGTTTCTCGTTCATCTGAGAATGTGAGCAAATGTCGACCTTTGGGAGATTTTAATCTGGCAGGCTTTAAAATAACTAACAAGAGCACTCATTGCTCAAAGCGTGCGGCTCTCTGTAGAAATGTTACGGGAAATTGTGCTTTTATTTTTTTTTATTCTTTTTCTTTTTCTGTTTCCGTTCTCTTCCAATTTTGCTCAGATTCTTTGCAGCCACATTGTCAGTGTTTTTTCTCCAAACACATTCACTTCAGAATATGTCACTGGAATTATTTTTGTTTAAAAGGAGCCAGATGATGATCTGCTTTTAGTGTGTCTTGTTGTGAGCTCAGCTGCGGACGCACACATCCATGTACTGTTTATCATTTCCATGTTCTGATTGCATGTCTTTTGGCTTAAAGGGGGCTTCCAGATATGCATAAAATATACATAAAATCATCTCTGTAGACAGGGAGTCTGCAAAGTCTGTTCTGTAGCGCCTTGGTGGCTGCAGGTTTTTGTCCTAATTCAGTTTTGTAATCAGAAGTCATTTATTGCTGATGAAGCACATATTGCACAAGTGACAATTTTCGACTTCATTTTAGCTGTCTTACTTGTTAAGAGTCCCCTCTCTTTATTGCTTTTTTCATCTTAAACAGCTGCACCCACTGTTTTAATTAGTTTTTATTAGCAACAAGATACAAATGACAAAGGAACTAGCAGTTCTGCTTCTAACTCATTTCTTTTACACCGGTGTGTGTATTCATTGTGCACTATCTGGTTTAATTAAATAGATGGAAGGAAACTGAGGAGAAAAAAAAGTGAAGGGGTGAGAATTACTCGTGTGCTTCAGGCAACAAATCATTTGGATGACATCCTTGGAAAGCAAAAATAAATAAATAATACAGTATAAGAATGACCTGATATGGAAGAATGAAAACACTGACAAGCCATAAAATTAAATAATGTTATATTGATTTGTAATAAAGCTATTGGATTGGAACAGAAAACCTCAGTCACTAAGCCCCTGTCCTTGAGCCAGATTTTTCGGAGTAGTTTAACACAAAAGCAGTAGGGTTCCATCATTTTACAATACTAATATGATTTGTGTTTAATTTATCGTGTCCATAGATTCACAGACTGAAAACACTCTGTAAGTGGTCAAATCATGCTTAGGGACACCTACAGCATGTAAGTCCTTTAACGATCTGAAGTTGAAATGTCGAAGTCATCAAAATACTCTCCCTAAATATAGTGGAATGTGTGGTAGGCTTAATAAAAGAGAATAACATCAGACTGATAAATGTTTGGGACTGCTGGCCACCCTGTACTATTTGGTCCATATTACTGTACATGCTGAGGCTTACTTGGAGTGAATCCCAGGTGGCTTTGTGATGAGTTGGCACCACCTATTCAGTCTAATACTTTTGCTCCATTAATTCTTTTCAGATTCTAACCAGTCTATGCTCTTATGTTTTGTTTTACAGTGCATTCTGCTTCATTAATCAACTGACCACGTTTTCGTCATTTTCAAAAGTTCAAATAAAGCCATCCAGTAAAATGGGTTTGACACTTCCTCACCCATTCATAGTGCCTTTCATGATATGAATTCGTGACAAGTCACATTGATAAATCAAATCTAATGTTCTTCCAATTTGAATAGACGCCTTCACCTTTTATTGGGCTATGGATGTCACATTATAGTTTAAGAGAGGTCATTTGACCAGCAGTGGACCTAGGACACTGAGAAGAGGGCAAAATAGAGGCACAGTGGGTGTAAACAAGAGTGACACGATGTGGACTTGAGTCCAGTACATTTCTTTAAGGATGAGCAATTTTTATATAATACAAGGACCTAGCAGATCATGAAATGACTTATGTGTATGCACTAAAGTCATATACACTAAATTTGGTCAGACTGAAAAATGAGATTGGCATAATGATCAACTTGTTACCTTTGCTGCCTCACAGCTCCAGGAGACTTGATATGAATACCAACCTGTTCACTGGCTGCGTGGAGTTTACATGTTTCCCCTGTGTCCTTGTGTTTTTCTTCTCCACATATTCCAGTGTCTTTCCCATTCCAGAGACAATCCTAGTGACTTTAAACTTGCCCAGTTTTACTGTTCTCTACAAAGGTCTGGTGTGTCATCTGGGGTCTATTGCTGCTTTGCATCCACTTCTACAGTAGAGTTCTTCCTCCTCAGTTGTAGCACTAATATTAATATTTTGAATGCGAGCTACGAGTTAACTCATATCTCATTGAGCCTGTCATATATGAGATATGATATATGAGAAAACCCGTACTTCAGCATATAGCCATGATTGATGCAACCAGCTTTCTAATGATCTTTGCTGCCACCTCTCAGTTACCTACTATGACACTGCCATCAAAGGAAAGACAGAGAATTTTTTTTTTCAGTAGCAGATTGCACAAAATCTATATATATAAAATCCCTATGTGCGTCCAGGTGTCCGTGTGTGGGTGTCTTCTGATGAAGTGCACATGCGCGGGGCACGGTGCGATGCACGATATTACTGTCAGAGAAAGTTAGAGGCGTTTTACGGAAATACAAACCAATATTACTGCGAGAGGAAATTAAAGGTACACAATACAGTGACGCATATTACAGCCACATACAAGCCAGTATTACTGTCAGAGGAGATTAAAGGCATATTACCGACGCGCACGCCTGTATTACCGCCAGAGAAAATTAAAGCTATATTACGGACGTACAAGCCAGCGGACGTACAAGACGGTATCCTTCAATAAGGGCGCGCACAAAAAGGCGAGCCCTTATTCGCCGCGCTCAATTGAGGTCGCCCTTTTGAGGCTCGCCTTTTTGTGCGCGCCCTTATTGAATAGAGCCGTACAAGACAGTATTACTGTCACAGAAAATTAAAGACACACAATACACAGCGGCAGCCCACGAAGAACGGTCAGCTCAGCAAGTAAACATCAACAAAAGAAAGGCTGAAAGAAAGAAAAATACGACCAACAAAAAGAATGAGGTCAAAGTCCCTTGCCATTTAATATAGACTGTTCCTACTAATGTTTATGCACTACTGTTCTAGCGCCCGTTATTGTAACGGGCTAAATGACTAGTAGTATTATAAACAGAGAGTCCATAGTTATGTCATTGCAAAAAAAGAAGTAGAGCTGCTACTGTTTTGAAACAAGTAGATTTATGCATCATCAATATTTTGAAGATAATGATGGTGATCAAGATAGTGACATTCAATTGGATGATTTGCAACCTATTTGCTCTGGTATTGATGTGGATAGCTGGCCCATAGTTGTTTCTTCATTGCAAGGCTTGTCACGACTGACAGGACAGCGCTACATGGACATTCTGCCATCCACTGATAGCATGGTATGCAACAAGAAATGTGTCATAACTGCAGCATGTGTTTCTAAGCTTGTGCTCTACGTGGTGCCAAGCTTCTAGGATTCTCTTTCAAATGAAGACTTTTACATGTTGCTGTTGGAAATAAAGTATTTAACAGTTTCTTTGCATTTTGACATAGTTACTGGTGATAATAAAACCATTGCTTTCTTATACATCTCTTTACACTTTTACGAGTCGTGATAGAGATCATTACTTTCCATAGATTCATAGACATATGTCCTAGTAATAAATGGTACAGCAGCCAATGTGTTAAACAGCTTCTGAGAATGAGTGGATGATGCTCCTTAGAATTGTCTTTCATTAAGGAAAGGTACTGCACAAAACAAAGAAGGTTTCTTTGAGTGTGCTTCCCTAATGCCAGTGATCCATTCTGGCACACATACAGTCTGGTCCATAATTATTTGGACACTGACACAATTTTCATAAATTTGGCTCTGTACGTCACCACAATGGATTTGAAATAAAGCGATCATTATGTGATTGAAGTGTAGACTGTCAACTTTAATTTAAGGGTTTAATAAATATCACGAGCAGTTCAGAAATGACAGACAGGTTTATACATGGTCCCTCTATTTTAATGGGCTCAAAAGTATTTGGACAAACTGAAATAATCATAAATATAATGATCATCTTCAATATTTACACCCAAATAACATATGGGGACCGTGTATAAAAATGGTTGTCATTCCTAAACCGCTCATTCAATATTTTTGGTAAACCCCTTAAAGCTGAAAGTCTACCCTTCAATCACATAATGAACGCTTTATTTCACATCCATTGTGGTGGCATACAGAGCCAAAATTATGAAAATTTAGTCACTGTTCAAATACATATGGACCTGACGACAAAGTACACAGCATGCTGATGAGGTGCACACTGGACATTTTCATCTGAGTCCATGTAAGATACTACTAATTGGAATAAATATGGTCATTGCACAACACACCAAGGCCCCATTGGGGTTAAGACCATAGACTGTAAACCACAAGTATTATGGGTTCAGTCATCCATCTCTAACACGTAGGGTGAATTACTCTACCTGCTTCTGTTTACGTTTTAGGAACATGGAAGCAGTTGTGGTATTATTCAGCCCACATAAATGTTTTTTACCATGGCTGTCCTTAAAAGGGACGTCAGTTAGAGATTTTGTGGGTTGGTTAAATTTGGCAAAACTAGATGACGGATACCCCTGACCACTCCCACCCTCATAAGCTGGAATGGCGCATTAAGGAATGTGGACATTGTAAATCGCTCCAGGAGTCCTCTCGTCTGCCTAAAAACAAAAGCAAAGCCCCCACCCCTCCACCCCGTTTACAGGGAGCTCATTTGTTTCTGTGACAACAAAATATTGATCTGCGATTCTGTTTTCGATTGCCGTCCACGCCTGTTTGTTTTAACAGACCTTTTTTTTCTTTCTTTTTATGTTTTTCTGCTCCCAAATAGCTTTTTGTTTTGGGAATGTCCAAATGAGAGAAAAACTCTTGAAATAAAGCTTGAGGCAAACTTTGATGAGGAGGCCGAGAGTGAATCACTAAAGGCTGCACTTGGAATAGGAGGGTAAACAAGGCCCAGCAGACGCCCCTCTATGTGGAGGGGGCACAACGCACCGCCACTGACTTACCATCTGTGTTAAAAACAGAAAAGAAGCTGAATTAGCGATTAAGCAGAGCCAGATGCTGCTGATAGGTGTGCTCTGTAAGGAGCTTGAAGCGGGGATTTGGCAATGTTAACATGAGCCACAGAAGGATATACTTTTGTAATTGTCGCTGTAATTTTCTTGTTTCCTCTCATGTCAAGTCTGCGTGCCCCTCTGTTGTGATGTGGTGGGTTCCTCCACTTCTGCAAGCTATATTAAGAAGCTGAAAAAAAATCTCCCATTTGGAAGGAGGGGGCTTACCGCAGAAGCGGATTTTGAGCTTCTTATTAAAATCAGAATGACTGGGAGAATTCTTCCTTCTCGCCAGCTGGAGATTACAAGTGCCGCAGGCAAGAACGCAGCCATCAAAGAGGAAATCCGGGCTATGGGAATGAGATGCGAGAGCTTTGGCTATGCTCCAGAAGTGGCGGAGTTTGCAACCGAGGATCTTGTGTATATGGTTTTATATAGTATGGCCTACTCATTGACGGAACTACACTAGAAAAGAAGAGACCCCCAAATCTTAGAGTGTGACCCTGGGCCTTCATCAGGAAAAGTAAACTTTACTTTGTATTGGATCTTCCTCTGGTGAATGCCACTCCAAAGTGATTCACAGGTGCTTTCAAATATTTTGACATTTTGCGCACTGGCAGGCTTGGTGATCACTAAGGGTCTCTCATTGAGTAAGTGGAGGTTGAACCACAAGCACCTTTATCACTAGCAACCCAGTGCTCTTCTCCTACCTCCTCATTTTTGCATCTATAAAGTTTAATGGTTGTAAGAGACTTTGGCCTGCTGCCTAATCTGAAGTATCGCTTTGTATATTTTAGGACATGTTAATACATTGCCTTTAAAAACGATTCACCCCTCTGACAATTTTACATTTAATTATCATGAAGCACTACATTGAATCACAGTGGATTTACTTTGTCTTTCTTGTCAAGTCAGTATATACTGTATATTAGGTTTGTTTTTGTCAGCCATGACAGCCTTGCACATCTGGACACTGCCATGTTTTCCATCTTCTTTGCCCAACTGCTCAAGCTCTGTCAGATGTCATGGGGATGGTGAATGAACAGCCTTTGTCAAGTCCAGCAACACATTCTCTCATTGAGATATGAACTCTGGCTTGACCAGTCCTGTATATTCACATTGTTGTTTTTAAGACAATCCTGTGTAGCTTTTACTTAATGCTTGAGATTGTCTTACTGGAAAACAAAACATCTCCCAAGGCTCATGTTACTTGCAGCCCCATCAAATTTTCCTCCAGCATTCCTCTGGATTTTGTGGCATTCATTTTATCCTTACAGGCCTTCTATGGCGTGCTGCAGAGAAATGACATGTTGCTGCCACCATGCTTGACAGTGGGGATGGTTAATTTTTGGTAATGGGCATTATTTTGCTGTCTATTCTGATGACGAAAAGCTCAGTTTTGTTCTCATCAGACCATAGAACCTTCTTCCAGCTGACTTCACAGTCAAGTGGTGAGACACCTTGTGGCAACCTATTTCTTATGTATAGCTATTTATAGATTTTACATTTTGGTTTAAATAGTTATACTGGAGAAGTTGTCTTGAGCTCTGGAAAATAGTACTGATGATAGAGCTTCAGACAGAGAAACTGGAAGACTGCTACGCAGGTTTTTGCATATCCAAGACATTGCACCGGAGGTTAATGGAGCACTAAATACTTGTGTCGAGCCTGGGTATGAGGAGGCACCCCAGCACAAAGTACCGAGATGCAAGGGAGTGAATAAATTCAGTAAAGTCATTTCAGTGTGAGTAAAGGGCCTGAGAGAAAAAGAGAGAGCAGAGCGATTACCTCCTGAAGAGTAGTCAAGGTTGGAGTGTTCATGGCTGGACATGTACACGCCAGTGTGGGCACAGATTTCAAGGCTTCCTTCCAGGTTACATGATGTTGAGCAGAATACGTGAAGATGCGTTAGGTAATTGGAGGGGGCTCGGTGAGGCATCTGTCAGATCAGAGGGAGGGATTCAGAGGGTATTGTGAAAGCTCATGGAGGGCCAGAGAGCCACAAAGCCAAACATGAACATGCCAGCACTGTCCCGGGTTTAAATAAATGGGTGTTTATTACACAGATACATCACAAAAAGCACCAAAGCACAAGTTATCTCTAATCCACACACCTCACCTCTCCTCCAGTTGAGTGCTGCTCGCCCTCCTGCCAGCTTCGTCTTGCCTAAACAAAGCAATACGCCACCTTTTATTGAGGATCCAGGAGTACTTCCAGTGCCAGGGTTGTTACTCGTTGGAAGCACTTTGGGTCACAGAGAAAGCCCCACATAGCAGGGAGTACATCTCCCTGCAGTGAAGTGAAGTAAGTCTTGTTTATTCCTTAGAGTTCTGAGAGGTGAGGATAATGTAGTGAGCATAGACTTTAGTACAAGTTGATTCATGTTTCTTTGAAGAAGTCCAGTGTCTTCTAGAACAGCTTGCAAATGGGAGAATGGGCAAGGACTGGGTGTGTTTTGTCCTGTGTGTTTTTGATTTAGGTCTGCGATGTCCCTTCAAACAGAATGAATAAGGCAAAGGGAAAAGGACAAGAGTTAGTTTGGCTCTTTTTGGAGTATTTTCTGGGTTTTTTTCTCATCTTTGTTCATACATTTGAGAACTGTCATTTTGCCAAACTTGCTAGTGTCTTTGTTTTTTTTTTTTTTTTACTTACTTCAACATTTTGATATTTATTGATATTGCCTGTTTTTAATAAAGAACTGTCTGTTTTTGCACCCTTTTATCTGCTTTATCCTGTTAGATGCCCCTTGGTTAGAATGCTGAGAGGTATGGGGTGAATATGGGGCATCACAAGTCTCACTCAAATGAGCATTGTGCCAAACTCTAACTCCCCCATAAAGCTGCAACTGGTGAAGCACCGAGGCAGCAGTTGTTGTGTGAACAGTCTCTGCAGTCTTAGCCACTGTAACTTGTAACTCTTCCAGAGTTCTTTTAGTGGCCTCCATCACTTGCCTCCTTCTTGCGGATCACTGACCTGGTCCAGCCTATCAAGCCAGTCATGCACTCTTCAACACTCCCAGCCAATTCCAAGCCAACAGTCCACTGAAACAGACTGTCACTGAAGTCTCAGGATTAGCATCTTTTACTTCTGTTTATTTAGTAGTAACCTTTATTCAGAACAACTTAAAAATGATGACGTGTGCTACAAATGTAAGGCACAGGCAGGAAACAACAGGGAGAGCATGCAGTCTCCACTCAGAAGGATCTCAAGAAGGATTTGAACTGAGAACTAAGTGCAGCGCTATTGAATCACATTAAAGCATTTAATGCACTTTTAAATTTAAATGGTTTATGTTCAGTTTTGTATTAACGTAAAATTTCATTAAGAATTGTGTAAATAGTAAAAGTAAAATCTGCAAACACTTCACCATCTCACACCCTCACTCCAGAAACAGTGGCCAACAGAACATGCTGAGGATTGTTAATAATCCCCTCCCAACACCATCTCCTGTGCCGCAGCCCATCCTGCCCCTTTGCTGGAGTGCATTAGCCGTCAGATGGTTAGCAGCCAAGAACCTCTGGAGACCAGCATTTTTGCAAAGAATTGTAATCTGCCCATTTTTGGTGGTTGTATTCACTCGTTAAATGCAGCTCACTATACACAACTGCTCAGTATGTGTCTTTAGGAGTACAGGAAATTTGATGAAGACATCAGAAAATATAAGGAGAAAACTGGCTGTGCGCAGCAGGGTGGCACAATGTATAACACCATAGCCTCACAGTTCAAACGCCTCAGGCTCCTGGCCCTGCCACTGTCTCTGTAGATTATGCAGGTTCTGCTTGCCTGTGTTCGTTTTCTTCTACAGTCCAAGTAGAATGCCCTCTCACAGTCTTACATGTTACTTTCTGGGAATTGACATCAAATCATCTTCACAAAAGTACTTATTATGTAGGGACTGTATATTAAGACAGAATTTTGTTTAAACACACAGGAAAATTTCAGTATTCTTAGTAAACTTGTGAAAATTCAGATTCAATTGGTTAGACACTTGAAAAAGGCAGTTAAATGTAGAAAAGCGCAAAGTGCTACACATGGGCAAAATTAATGTCAGTTATAAATACAAGATAGGAGAAACTTCCTAAAAGGATTGAGAGTTTATATTGATATAACATTTTCGTCATCTAAACAATGTGCCGAAGCCATTTAAAGAGCAAATAAAATGTTAGATAATGTCATAAAAACTGTTGAATAGAATTGAAGGGACATTATACTTGGACTACATAATGCATTAGTGAGACCACATCTGGAGTATTGTGTGTGGGCCATGAGAATCTGGAACGAGCTACCGAGACATGTAGTTGAAGCAGAAACCTTGACAACCTTGAAGTAGAATCTGTATGAGATACTGGGACCACTTTGCTGCTATCTAAACTAACCTGCATGATGGACTGATTGTTTCCAATTGTTTCTCAAATTTCTTATGTTCTAAGAAAATGCAATTACAATCTGATGAACATAAATTGAACCTAACATTATAAGTCCATTGATAATATTGTTGAACTATGGCTGTGATCCTCCCTTTAGCCATTATATTACCTTACAGCAGCTCCACACAGAAAGATGGATTGTAAGTTTTTTCATTGTGGTAGTTATTGTGAAATAGCAGAGTACAAGCACTGTAGAAATAGTGAGCTTACAGTACTTAGCCTTAACTGTCCTCATAAGTGTATCAAGCATCACATCATTTTTCCCTTGTAGGCATCTGGTACTTTGTCTCTCTTAAGAGATGGCAGCACTGTGAGGTTTTTTAAATTTCTGCAGTCCTTCTGTACCATGTAGTCATCGCTGTTGAGGAGTAAGCTCATGGATATGCAAGTGCATGAGCCTGTGGTGTCCTGCCTTTTGGGCAGACCACAGCTTGTGAGGCCCTAGGATTCTGTGAGCAGCAGTGGAGGATCACAAGAAACAGTCCTGTCTCCTTTTCTCTTCATTCTGCACACCTCAGACGATAAATACAACACCAGGTCATGTCACATGGAGAGATTCTCAGATGACTCTTCACTTATAGGGTGTATTTATTAGAAACTTAACATCAACAAAACCAAAGAAGTGGTTATTGACTTTCACCGCACCAAAGGTCCTTTATGTCCGGTCACTCTTCAGGGAGTGGATGTGCTGATGGTGTACTCCTACAAGTGCTTGGGGCTCCACATCAGTAACGGGCTGAACTGGTCTCATAACATAGAGGAACTATAGAAGAAAGGGTAACCCAGCAGGCTTTATTTTTCCTTAGTCAACTCCTCCTTAGTGTTACATTTATCACTGGAAAATGAGTCAAAAATATTGATTTTTTTTTTTCAGCAAGAACAAAATGTTATTACAAGCAACAGAGACATGTAAATATCAAAACATCAACATAAACACAATAGGACCTGTATGTTGAGTGTCCACTGCTGTACTGATGCAGATTTAGTTCTTGTCCTTTATGTGACATGTTTTAAAACAGTCACCAGGGCACAGCCCAGTGTCTCACTTGGAACAGTAGAACTGTGTTACTTTGCACACTTATATTTTTTCTGTTGCTTGCACATGAGGGAGTGGAAATTGGCTCCCTGATCCACACTATTGTTGCACCCCTCACATGTCCTACAATTCTTTTCAAGGCCATTGCGATTTTCCATGCTGTGGTGTGCTGGGCTGGTACCATCTGTTCAACAGAGGCCCACTAAATCAACAGGCTAAGTAAAAGGGCAGGCTTAGTGCTTGGACACACACTGGACCCCCTTGGAGGTCGTAGCAAAGGAGTAATTTACTCAGAATGTCATTGTGAACAATGCTGATCATCTTCTCTCTGACACACCAACACTGTGGACTTTCAGTCAATGAATTATTCAGCAGTATTGTCTCAAGAAACGCTACTGGGACGCAGTAATACCAACAGCACTACACCTGCATAATGCCTTAATGCGACTGTGACAGCCAAGTCAGATGTTTTCTCTCTTTCTAGTCATTCTAGTGTGTGCGCAGACCTTAGTATGTGTGTGTATTTACTTTATATGTTTTTTTAATGGCATGTCTCAGTGAGTGATTTTTCACCCCAAAAATATAATGGTTCCAGTCAGTTTATCCTGAATCCTGTGGTTTGTACATAATGAGTTACATGACTGAACTCTAAGCTATGAAGTTAAAAGCAACTCCTTTAAGTCACTGTGGTACAGAGATGTTGAGGAGATGCAATGATCTGAGCATTGTGTTTTCTCTGCCAGGTCCTTTCTTTGTATTTTGTCTGTGTTGTGTGGTTCTCTATTTTGCATCTGTGAATGTGCTTTGATAGCACTGACCAACAACGTCACTTTCCTCTTTGAAGCCTGCAGTCTCAACAAGACACATCTCTCGTTCGTCATAACAATCTCTAGCTCTATACCACAGGGTTGGAAGCTTGTGAGTATCCCTGCAATCACCTGAGGCTTCTCCCATGGTTTAATTCCCAAACATAATAGAGACCACCTTTGATTGAGGAGTTTGGCTTTGGAGGCAGTGTTCAGCATAGAGATAAGTCTTAATTTATAAGGCCAGTATTTTCAACGTCTGGCATGAGTTCCAGTTTGTTCTCCACAGGAAAATTCGGCACTGCAACTGACAATCAACCTCAGTTGAGTCCGACTGAGCTACATGGATCACCTGATGTTCACTGGGGAACACCACTCCTCAGCCAGACTCCAAAAGTATCTTCTGGTGTCCCATTTTTTCAGTGTGGTTTAATTACAACATCCAGGAGGTTTATTTTTTTGTCTTGACATCTCTGCTTAGGCCAGCTTGCCATAGGTAACCCTACCAGAAGCACATATCTCCAGACAACATAGCATGGTGGGGACTTGCATTCCTTAATGGTTCCTACAATGAAGATCATATTCCTATGGGGGGTCATGATAATAAGTGTTAATTTAACCATCACAAAGCGTTTCATAAAGTGCACAAGAGGACTTTGGAAGTGTCGTCAGATTCCATTTGTCAGAAGGTCACATGAGATTTGAGGATTTGCAGAGCTGGCTACACTGTTTTCAGACTTCAAATATATTTGTTTTCATGAAAGACATTGACGTGATAAATACCCTTCACAGGGGTGCCAAATGTTCTGATCCCTCATAATGATTTCATTTTTTTTTTATTGTGATAATGGCTATTGGGCACGCAGCTGCATAGCAGCTTTTCTTTTTTATAGTTAATGATCTTTTTATCCTCCTTTTTGGCTCACTGACATCTTTTTTTCTCTTACAGAACCAGCATCCAGAAGCAGAGGAGTTGGTCTTCAGCCACTTTGTGATCTGTAATGACACACACGAGACACTGCGGTTTGGCCAGGTGGACACCGATGAAAATGTGCTGTTGGCAAGTCTTCACTGTCATCAGTACAGCTGGCGCTCACACAAGTCCCCACAGGTACTGGAAGCTCTGCTCTCACTCCGTTTTGTGATGTTTACTTCAACGTGCTCTGTTACCAGTTGTGCAGGTATTAAGTTGACAGGCATAGTCAGCGGCATCTCAAGATGCTTTATAGGAACTGTGCAGTACAATTGTAGAATCATTTCTACACCTGATAATGCCAGCAAAACATGTCAGTCCATCAGGGTCACTCGATCTCCCTAAGCTGGTGCTTTGCAGTTCCTTGTATGAGCCCCAAGATGGGGAGGGGGTAGGGGGCTAGGGAATCGCATGGTCCTAAAACGTTATCCAGTGATCTGGTATACTCACACCTGTAAACATGAATGCTGCAGTGCACAGTGTCCTCTGTAGAAGTTTCCAGGTCTGTTTTGGAGCTTGTCTCACTCTCTGTCAGGGGTTTCCTGTGGGGCTCTGAGTCTCTGTTAGGAAACATCTTGGAAAGTAAATTGCAACCACGGTGACAAATGATCCTGGCCAGCTCCAAATGGGATACTGCAGCCAAACAAGGCGTTAGTCTTTCAGCCACACCAGTTTTTACATGTCAAGGACTTTCATGGCTCTTTATTCTGCTTTTTAACTCTCATATGTGATATATTTTGATATTCATTATTTTTTTGCTGTGTCTGATGATTTTGTAAAATTCTGAACTATGCATGTCAGCATCAAGTGCTCTTTGCTTACGAGCATCTACTAAGCTAATGACTCATTTAACATAGTGCCCACCTCATCCAGGTTATAACTGCTGAAACTGCCTGTTCCAGTGTGGTTAGTTGTGATAAAACAGGAAGCTCTGCAGTTGACCTTCTGATTCAAGGTTATATAAAATCCTGATGCCTTCTGCACTGATTCCGGTATTGGAGCCGTGTAGCACCAGAACAGACATGGTGCTGGTCACAGATGATACCATTACTCATCCAGGCAGTGGTACTGTCCCAGTTAAAATTGGGCCTTGCATTCTCATCAGATTATGGCTGGCATTGGCAGCGTGTTGCAAATCATGTGCTGATTGGAGTTTGTATTTGTCTTGATGGGCACAGCATCAATATTCAGCCCGCCATTGATCCCACAAAGCACCAACACTGACACTGGAACTGGCCGCAGTCAGCTCTGAGATTTGTATTTACACCAGCTCCAGCAGTGTTATTAACATTGGCATCACATAACAGCGTAACAAATAAAAAACATTAGACTCACAGGGTGTCTGGTACCCATGCCAGCACCCGAAATGGCACCAGAACTAACAATGGCAAAGACGATGGTGCCAAATGGCAAATGCAAGTCCACCTCTTAATGTTGTTCTCTCTCTTTCTGTCTTGCAGGCTGTGTTGCCAGCACATAAAGTATTGACAAAGTATTAAAAGATCATGAGAGAAGGAACAGCCAAGTTAAAAATTACAGTAAACCTTGGTTTGCGAGTGTTTTGCAAGATGAGCTAAAAATTTTAATAAATTTTAACTTGATAAACGAGTGAGGTCTTGCAATACAAGTAATACACATAAGCTTTGTCTGCTGAGCGTCACGTGATCACAACTGATCTGATGGTTCTTCTCTCTCTCACTGCGGGATTGTGGGTAATCATCTCCCATGCTCATTCTCAGCCAGTGTGCCTCACTCATTTAGTTAACATCCGTACAAGAGTATACTGTTTACTGTTTACTATAGCATCGTGACCACGTGTGTGTGCTGTGACATGTGAGTCCTTGTCTTGCACCCCAAAACACGAAGCTGAGTCCCAATACTTTAGCAAAACCAGCTTTATTCAGCTTGAAACAGGAACAGCGCGGTTATTTATTGTAGTGGGGTCTGCCACACAGACACAGCAGTCAGGCAGGGTCATGGCCAGGTTAGTGGCCAAGTAATACTGTGCCCTGCACATTTATAATGTTCCTTGTATCACCCATCGACGGCAGGTGCTTATAGCATGACTGCAATCTTTTCGGATTCGCTTTTATGGCGAACTGCTACAGCTCTGGGAGCCTGCGTCTGCTTCGGGACGCTCTTCCATGTGTCGTCCCGTTGGGTGGAATCCCAAAAGAGTTTAGAAACCTTACAGTGCGTAAAGCATTTTTTTTATTTTGTGTCCAAGTGTGGTGACTCTTCAGGGTAAAGCAACTGTCATTGGATAGGTTACGTGTTAAAGTCGCAAAAAAAGAAGAAGATTCCAGTGAGCCAGCAGATAGCAGTGATTCTGTTAGAGTGAAAGTCGACCTACACAATAACCCTCTCGTCTCCCTCACACCAGCCATGATTCTTTTCAAAGGTAAAGTGCAGGTTAATTTGTTTTATGTATTTTACTTTATATTTTGTATTAATCATTTTTACATGGGTTTCCATTATTTCTTATGGGGAAATTCGCTTTGATATATGAGTGCTTTGGATTACAAGCATGTTTCCGGAATGAATTATGCTCACAATCCAAGGTTCCACTGTATTATAAATTAAAATGAATGTCCCTCAACCTAGAACTGGATATACAGAGGCATGTTTGAGATATTGCAATGAAAATAATCTTAAAAGGCAAGATAATGTGCACATAGATCAATGTGTCGCGTCTGTCTCTTTCCTCAGTTCTCCCTAGGTGGCATGTGCCCAAGAGGATGAGGGCACTGTACAGAATATTGACACTGCGCATACAGGACATAGGCATATATACCTCATCTGGCTCTCCCTAACCTACTGGGAGGCACTAAAGCTGATAACTTCCACATTTTGAGCACATCTGCCTTCTCTCTGCATTGTGTAGAGACTTTTGAAAACCTGTAAACCCTCTATGCACTGGCGCATGTTGAAAACAACAAACCAGAGAGTTGAGCAAGAGCGCTGTGGACACAGAGCTGTGATGATCTCATAATCGTTTACATGTCTCTTGCATCAAAATGTCAGCTCAGAGGCATGAAGGTGGACTACTTCTCAGAACTGTCAGATCAAGAAGGCCAGGCATGCTGACTTCATGCTTGTCCAATTATTTCATTTCTGCTGTTCACCCTTACTTGATTGCCTGCCAGATCAGAATGGGAGTGACGAGTGGTGGGTGGGTGTAAGTTAGATGGAGTGATAAATGTGAAATAATCCACCTTCAGCTGCTCTCAAGTGTCTTCTGGACATGAATTCATGTTTAATTGCCTTTTGGTAAAATGCCTGAGCAGGACGAGGCCTTTTTTGAGAAACTGAGAACAAAGCTGCATAAAAGCAGCTGGCTTGCACGCCTCACTGTGTGCAGACCGCCTGCCAGCAGAGTCGCTTCTATTTTACTTTGTTCAGTTACTTTGGCCAAGAAACAAACCATTTGAATGCTGAAACATCCTATAAACACTACAGGTGCCTTCAGATTGTGGTGTGTGAATTTTCCACATTGATGCTGCTGGATTGTTGTCCCTCCCATACCATCTGTGTTCATCACTACACTAAATTTGCATTGCCTAGTTTTTCCAGTATGGAGTCATTCTAAGCTTTATTAGTGACAGAGGACCCCAACTGTGCTTTTTGGGTATGTTATAGCTTGTTGAAAATGCAGCTTTTCCCACACAAATGTGACCAGACTAGTTGGTATATAGAGATGGAGACATTTTTGTTAAAAGTGTAACTGCAGATCCTTGGGTGACATTATCACTGGCTTGACAGTCATTCCTCGGTCCTTGGACTTTCTCTTGTGACAATCAGTACTCGTAACCCTCAAGAATAAGTGATTAGCTGTGCAAATAGCCAGCCCTGACCACTTAGAGCTGCCCACCCGCTCAGCCTCATACTTCATCCTTTGCTTTGAGCATCACCGTCACTCCACACTTCTACCCAGACAGTGACCATTAGTTAATCATGTCTGTTTTCAGGGTACTTCTAAACTACGATGTTTTCATTTAGAAACTGCATTTTTAAACAAAAACAATCCTGTCCACACTAGCGTTTTCACAAAGTTTGCGAAAGTATCTCCTTCTATACTAAAACAATCAAAACCACATATGATGTTGGCGATCACCTGCACTGGACATATACAGATTAATGAAAAACACTTAAAGGGTTTGTAACACCACTTGCTACAGGATTTATTGCAAAATTATTGTAAATTATTTATCTTTTGCGTGTATGTATGCAGCATTCAAACTGTACAAAACACAATTTAGATGTCTATAGGTAAGCAGCTCAACAAGCATCATTGAAAGGAACTCTTCTGTGTCCACTATTTTGGAATATGGTTTTCTTCTGTGAAGGGTAACCAGTCAGAAAATGAGACGTTGTCTTAAGCTGGAGCTAATCAGGTAAGGGCCACGTTAATATGCCTGAACAAATCAGAGCACATTTAGCACCTGTACTTTCAGATGTCTGCGTTTGTACCCATCATATTGTAATGCTGAGCCACTGGATAGTGTTTTCAAAAGTCTCCATTTTCTGAGATTAAAAATGCCAGCATAGTGTGGATGAAAGGCAAAAATTGAGACTCATGTCTGCACTTTCAAACAAAAGCATAGCAGTGTGGATGTGGTCTTAGTTTTGTGCCAAAGGAAGCAAACAGGAGGATACCCTTCAGGTCATAAAGTTTATTTGCTTAGCGAATCTTTTTGTTCCCTCAAGGTGTCACACAGACTTTAAAAAAAAAAAAATCCATTTGAGTCTCCACTTCAGTTTTTAAAAGCTGCTCTGCAGTTTGTCCGAATTTCTTTGACCCTTTGTGTGAAGGTGCACTTCCTTGTCTCTGCTTTGCATTTACTTTCCCTTGGTTATCAGTAAGTGGCCACAACTGCATCCATCCTCTCGTTTTAAAGGCTATTTAATTCAATATTGATGGTGGAGCCTATCATGGAAGCACCTGGTGCAAGGCAGGAATCAGGCCTGGATGTGTCACCAGTCCAGTCCAAGATTGAAAATGTTGAAGAAATGCATTTGGTCCTTATGTAGCCTTCTCAGCTCAAGAATAGAGAGATTTCATTCTGTCAGCCAGTGAAGGACAGAACAGCCAGAGTGTCTTATGTTTTATATTCAGCAATTTTTACAAGACGGCCTAACATTCTTTATGCCTTGTGGATGAGAAATACACATCAACCTAAACCTTGTAATCCTTTTTAGACATTACTCTGCATTGTTCACTTTGTTCTTATTACATTGCACAACATATTGTTTTCAAAAGTTGTGCTTTGTGAAAAAGTTTTGCTGATTGTGATAGCTAAAAACACAGTGAATCTGAAATTATATTTATCACATAGGAATTTGGAGGAACATGAAATAAACTTTTATTGAATTTAGCACGTTTAATCACTTAATGATGATGACACATTGTAGTAGTACAGTTTGCTGCTGATTTTCGTTTGTACAGCACATCTGATGATTCTTGTGTCAATGTCAGACAATCATCGGCCAGCATTGATGGCTTCCACTTGCCCTGATCCAGCCTTTCCATTGTTTCAATGTCCTGGTGAAATCCTTTACCGCATTCATCACTGACTGCACCAGGATTAGCAGAGAGAAATCTCAAGTATGAATGCAGAAAATGAATCTTGAGTGACATGTTGCACTTCACGGTTTTATATGCTTGAAGCTTGTTAACCAGCTGGATGTAGTTTTGTGCTCTGGAGTTGCCAAGAAAATCCTCAACAACATCTTTGAATGCCTTCCATGTGATTTCCTCCAGCCCCACAGGAGATCTTCAAACCGCTTGTCATTGGTGACGTGTCTGATTAGTGGACCAACAAAAATGTCTTCCTTAATCTTAGCATCAGTTATTTGTGGAAACATCTGTGTCAAATATCACAATACTTCACCTTCCTTGTTCATTACTGTTACAAAATTTTTCATCAGTCCAAGTTTGATATGAAGAGGGGGCTAAAATATCTTTGCTGTGTTGACAAGTGGTTTATGTGCCACCCTTCTCTGCTCTTACAATTTTTTTTAATGTAACAAGACTCGCAAATGGATCAACACCACTTAGGATATCTGATTTGCACTCCTAGTATCTGTGCCATCACATCACCACACATGCTCCAGTTGTACTTTATATATCTCTCTACTTTTAATATGAGAGGAAATTGTAAAAATAGGCAATTGCAATAAAATGGTACGTGATAGAAAAATTTAAAGGTTTTTTTGTGTTCAGCAGGGCAAAATCCATAAGACAAATCCAAAATTGTTCAGGAAACAAAATGTTCTTGTTCCCTTTTATTTGTGTTTAGTGCTGCCCCCTGCATTAAACTGCATTGTTCAAGTGATTTCAAAGTTTTGACGATTAGTCAAGTGTTTTTTAATCAATTTTGCTCCTATATTTAGTGTTTTATTTTTGTTGTCTTCTGCAAGTTTTACTGCTAATGTCAGAATTTATGTAATTAATTTGAATTCAGTTCCAGTGCAAGCACAGAATCATTGATTGACCCACTTGGGTGTTCTCTTCTTTGTATTCTACCAACTTATCAGATTTTACGAGTTGCCACTGATGCCAGTGTCTTCTAGCCTCAGGTTTAATCTGCGTGCAGTAAAGTCCTTCAAGTATGTCATGTGCTTGGCTTTCTGCTGTTCAAAGAAGTCTTAAAGTACTTTTTTGTCCTTCAAAATTTATACTCAGTGATGTTTAAAATTTTATTTCCATGCAAGTAGTCTCAGTCATTTATTTTTAATTGGCTGTCAAAAATCTTACAAAGGAAAGAAGTAAAACATACCAGTCTTGAGTTGTTAGAATGATGCCTTTTGATCTGGAGACAGTCTTCATCTTCCATTTGATTTGGGACTTTTATTTCCATGCACGAAGTGTCCAAACCTTTCCATTACTTGTGAGACAGGGACATGATAGAAAAAAAGTGAATTGAAACAGTGGGATGCTGAAGATTGTATTTAAGCATCAGTTTGAAAATTTGAAAGAATTTGAATCAAGTTGAATTTGAATCAGTTTGAAAGAATGAGGATACAGTGATCCCTCGCTATATTGCGCTTCGTCTTTCGCGGCTTCACTCCATCGCGGATTTTAAATGTAAGCATATGTGAATATATATCGTGGATTTTTTCACTGCTTCGCGGATGTCTGCGGTCTACAGTACGTGTGCTTCCTCAGTTGATTTGCCCATTTGAATTCAAACAAGGGACGCTATTGGCGGATGGCTGAGAAGCTACCCAATCAGAGCACGCAGTTAAGTTCCTGTGTGCTGCTGATTGGCTCAGCAACGGAGTGCTGCATTAACCAGGAAGTCTCATCTCACTCATTCAGCATTAATGCACGTTACTGCTAATGCTTCAGGATTGCAGAAAAGGTAAAAGTTTTGGATATGTTGTAGGAAGGAAACAGCTACACCGCTGTAGGACACAATTACAGCATCAATGAGTCCACGATTCTTTTTATTTAAAAAGGAGGAAAAGCATATAAGATCTACGGCCGCAGTGTCCTTTAATCAGGGCGCAAAACGAGTTGCAAGTGGACGTGATAAGGCAGTAGTCTGGATGGAATCTGCTTTAGGGATTTGGATTGAAGAGTGCTGGAAGAATAACAACGGCAGTGCTAAACAGTCGCCTGAAGAGGCTCCTTTAGAAGAGCTGTAACGCTATCCTTTGTTGTGCAGTAAAATTAAACTCATCGTTATCGGACAAGTCGCCGTGTCATTGTTGGTGAGTAACCATAATTAATTATTGACGTACAGTACTTATTACATGTACATAGTTTAGTGTCGCTGTACACACATTTTAATGTATACAATTTTTCTTGCATTGTACGTATTTATTGCTGGTGGCCTGTCTGTTGTAATGGCTGTAACGTATAATATCGGAGACGCTCGATATCTTTAAAATAATATTTAGGTTTTACTGTATGTAAACTGTGTTTACATACATAATTTCAACGAATCTTACCTAATATCTAAGAGAATACAAAGGGTTTATGCTGTATAACTGTGCGTGAAATGTTTATAATAGTGTGGGAGAGTTTGTAAGGGCTTAAAATATATAAAAATAACCATATAAACATATGGTTTCTACTTTAGCGGATTTTCTTATTTCGCGGGTGGCTCTGGAACGCAACCCCCGTGATGGAGGAGGGATTACTGTACACGAGCGTTTGAAGGTGTGGACTGGCACTAAGCGCTCTAACCTGCTGTTCTCTGTCCTAAAAGTCACTTTTCAGCCTGTACAGATGTCCATAGTGTGTCCCCTCACTGCTCACCCCCTAAGCCATCCATACACAAATACTTTCTCCTCAATCACTAAACGCTGCTGTCCCCTTTAAGAAATGCTTTATTAAGGCTGACGGGCACAGTGAAGAAAAGGCTCAGTTGTCACTGGAATACCATCCCCAAGTGTGCCTTCAGCCTGGTTGAAGCGCTGCAGTGACTTATTTCCTATAATATTGATTTTTATTAGACTGTGAGTTGCATTCACAGCATCTGTTTGTAATGATCACATTTGTGCGGAATGAAAGCTCTTCAGAATGCTCGAGATCTTTGTGGTATGTGCGGTTAGAGAAGAATGGCGCTGGAAGAACATGAAGAACTTAACAGGAATCTGTACAGGGTAGATGCCGTCTACATTCAGTCGCCGACAGCTCACCATGCTGCTGGCATCGTCCTCCATAAGAAGCACAATTAAGGCCATTAAAGCTCAGGGTCTAAGGCCATTTTTCTGTCATGTACCACAGAAGGTTATTTCAGGAGCATGGTGGCCCGTTTCTGTCTATGATTAACTGTTCTTACTGTCAGGCCACTCTGCCTTTGGTCTCATTCTTGACATACTGTAATAAGATTTAAGTGAGATATTGGAAGGAAAGTTCTTGTTTAAATGGGCGCTCGCCCTGACTGCCTTGCACTGACATTGTTATCTCAGGTACTTACCATGCCTTATTTTATGTAGTGCATTCAAAATCAGTACATTCTCTTAATAAAATATTAATGACACTGCCCTATTTCATATATTAAAACCAGTTTCTGTATATAGTGCCTTGTGATGTGAGCACCTTGTATTTTTCTTACATCCTGAGAGTTATTTTCCACTTGTTTTACAAATTGCCAAGTTGTATAACACATTACAAATAACTAGGACTCTTGTTATATAGTGCCTTTCCCAAGCATTTTTCAAATCTCTTTATCTGTTTTTTAGTATTTGTTAGTATCACACCCTGTGGCAGACGTAGGACACGCTGGAGGGTTTATATCTCTGAGGTAGCTTGGAATCTGTAGCTGCGGCAGGAAAGTCAGAGCTGACCTGCATGGCCTGATGCCACCACAACCCTCACCAGGAAAAGCGTTTTTAGAACATGAGATGAGTATAGCAGGGTACTGTACACATAACACACCTTGAATCAAATTTCCACCTGCCTGTCTTGCTAGAGCCATGTTAAGGTCCAGCACTGCCTCTCAGTTCTACTGCCTGTGGTCATTAGATACAAGTAAACTGGTGTGCCCCATGATTTTTATCTGCACTATACCAAATTTAATATATTTTTTCCCATATTTCCCATTGCCTGTAGTACACTTTAAGCACAGTATGTTTTTTTTTAGCTTCTTTCAATTACATTTTTTTAACCTTCCATGAAAAATAAAAAACACAACAACAGAAAATAAAGATCGTCAGGAGCATGCTAACCGGCGGATGACACCGCTGTTTACACCCAGTTGCGCGGGCATTCAGTAAACAGTGAAGAGAGCAACAACTATGTAACAAACAGCTAGCCAGTGCAGACTCCTTCCAAATGTTGACAAGGCAGTGGTAGCACTGGTGTGCGACCAACATGCAACACATGCTGGCAGTGATGGACTCACATTGCAGCTTTCCCATGAACTGAGTGAAATCGCTTAGAGGGCAGTGTGGCAGAATTTAGGTGCCAGAGTTGCCACCCAGTGAGCAAACCAAAGTTGTTGAGTCTAACAGAGGACCACAGTCACACTTGCTTGTACAGATTGTACGATGTGTGTCCAGCAAACATCTCTATCTAGACTTGACATAAACACCCAAAGACACTGAACAAACAATAAAATCATAAAACCAACAGTAAGAAAAAAACATACACATATCTATGAAACTGGAGATAAATAAAGTAAATAAAAATACAGCCTAAGGCCATACAGTGTAAGCCATTCTGAATAAGTGAGTCTTAAGATGGGATTTGAAAATAGACAAGGAATCGGTGTCCCGAGTGTGTTGTGGTAGACAGTTCCAGAGACGAGGAGCAGTACGACTAAATGCCCTGGAACCCATGATGATCAGGCGGGCAGGGGGGGCATGAGGAGGCCAGAAGTGGAAGACTTAGGAGTGCATTTGGGGGTATTGACATGAGTGAGGTCAGAGAGGTCTAGTGGAACGAAGTTATGGAGTGCTTTAAAGGAAAGTAAAAGAATTGTAAAATCAATGCAGAATTTTGCAGGAAGCCAAAGAAGCTGTTTAAGAGGTGGAGAGGGTCTGAGTTTTAATACGGGCAGCTGAGTTCTGAACAAGCTGGAGTTTGTGGAAAAGCTTATGCGACAGATCAAAGAGAAGAGAATTACAATAATGAATGAGTGAGTGAGGATAGCGGTGCTGTTTAGTGTGAGGGAAGGTCACAGGCATGCAGTGCTACGGAGATGTAAAAAAGATGACAATATAATAATTTTGATATGGGATTCAAAAGACTTCGCTTCCTGGGTCCTCCCTGCGTGGAGTTTGCATGTTCTCCCCGTGTCTGCATGGGTTTCCTCCGGGCGCTCCGGTTTCCTCCCACAGTCCAACGACATGCTGGTTAGGTGGATTGGCGATTCTAAATTGGTCCTAGTGTGTGCTTGGTGTGTGGGTGTGTTTGTGTGTGTCCTGTGGTGAGTTGGCACCCTGCCCGGGATTGGTTCCTGCCTTGTGCCCTGTGTTGGCTGGGATTGGCTCCAGCAGACCCCCGTGACCCTGTGTTCGGATTCAGCGGGTTGGAAAATGGATGGATGGATGGATTCAAAAGACAGGGTACTGTCAAAGATAACCCCCAAACTGTTAACCTGAGGGGAGGGAGAGACTGACATACCATCAATGTTAAACTATTACATTTCAAAAAAGTAGGCTTGGAGCCAATGAGGAGAACCAATGTCTTATGGCTATTGAGTTGGAGGAAATCCAAGATTTTATTTCAAGTAGACAGTCATTGAGGCAGGAAGGTCAGAATTGGGCTTTGTAGACATGTAGAGCTGAGCATCATCTGCATAGCAGTAGAAATTGATTCCAAATTTCTTACACCTAAAGGGCCAAGCACTGATACCTGGGGAGCACCACTAGTGACTGGGAGGGATCGTGATTGAGAGTTTTTTAGCTGAACAAACTGAGTACAGTTAGACAGGTATGAAGTAAACCAAATGTGGGGATGGCATCAGTAATGCTGGTGGTAGCTGACTGGTTCAACAGAATACTATGTGATGCTGCACTGAGATCGAGTAGGACAACGATTGTTAAAAGCCCAGCGTCAGCAGCCATTAATTGGTCATTAGGGATCTTTACCAAGGCTGTTTCCATGCTGTGTTTTGGATGGAAACCAAATTGAGACGTCTCAAACAGGCTGTCATCAGAGAGATGAGCTTTAACCTGTGATGCAACCACGTTTTCAAATTTTTTTTTAATGAATGGTAGATTTAATATAAGAAGATAATTTATTCAAGTTATGGAGGTTAGCACCAGGTATCTGTACATTGTATTTGATTTGAGAGATAAAAGAACAAAATCAGACTGACTGTGAAGTGATAAAAATGCCTCCATTATCATAACCCACTGATGGGTGAAACAGCATGTTTTGGTGACATCCCACTTTCACAGAAGCATGCTGGCATACCTGGGCATAGACGCTTGTTTCAGATATGTTTCATCTCCCTGCTAAAAATATTTGTGGAGGTTATAGTGACTATCATCATAAAGAAGTTCACAAAATGAACAAAAGGAGAACAGAATAGTTTCAGATATTTGTGCTCAAACTTTCGCCTCGTTTTAGGAGATCATTTGCTGTTGGACGGGCAGAAGATACACGGTTCCAAGTTGGAAATTTCACACGAACAGCCTAGAAACACACAGCCAAAACTGGGATGATTCAGCGAAAAACCAAAGTTACCTGAATGAGTTGTGACTTAACACTGACCTTTCAAATGGTCAGCAGGAAGTGATATGGTCCATAACAAACTTTCATATTTGCCACCCTGACTCAGACCACGATGTTGTGACATTGTGGCTGTATAGTTGCATTGTTTGCCCGGTCTCAGATTTACAATGAGGGACATTGTATAAATACAGAAGCAATACTGCATATCTAAGTCACAGCAGTCTATGATGACATGTTTGAATAAAGGAGGACCAGCATTCCTACAAAATTTGAATATTAGAAGAAAGTACAACAAACTGAGCTTGCTGGACTTTAGAAATTTGCTGGACTTTAGAAATTTGCAGTTCATTTGTGAGAGTGCGGCCCTCCATCACACTGCCTCTTTAGCTTTAGCTCCTTGTTAAGCCTCTAGGTGACATCATTCCTCACCACTGAGTAAACATCTAGGTCAGGGTTCAATAACATTGCATCAAAGCAAGCAGTTGTCCAGCCACATGATGTCACCCCATTATTGGGACAGCTGATTGTCATTCAGATGTTTACTTCATACAGCGCCTTTCAAAGTGAACTTCTGTCTTGTGGTAACAAACACACACACACACAAACAAAATGTATGTCAGCAACATCTCAAACAAGATGGTTCTTATTAAACTGTCGGCTTCTTCCAGAAAGTCTCTTTAGGGCTGCAAAACATGGGTGTGGTGAGCGAGTGCAGAACTCAAAGCATAACCGCGTGCATTGTTGGGCAGCCAAAAGCATCCGCCAGTTAGAGAAGTGGCCACGGTGGGACTGTTTGAGTGTGCAGTGGAAGTGCCGGGGGCTCCCAGCAGACACCACCATGACCAGCACCACCGCTGCTTATGGAGTGCATGCAGCCAGGGGATTAAAAGAGAGGTCGTGCTGGGGTCTCGTGCCCTGCTGGTGAGGGAATCATGTAGCAATACCAGCCGTAAGTAGCCTTCTCTCAGTCTACACACGAGCCGCATTTATCAGAGCCCTCAAGGTCAGGGTTTGCATTAGGACAACTAACAGCCATGCTCAGTCAGCATTGCAGGTCCACGCTGTGTGAAAGTCACAATATAAAATAAAGAGACTGCATGTTTATTCTAGCTTTTATAGGAAATTCTAGACCTTGTCCTTCATGCCATGGCCAATAACACCTTATGAAATGGTAGAAGATAGTATTGAATATATGTGGTCCCATTTTATGTCCACCTTTACTGGGTTTGTATTTCCAGACGTCTGTCTGCTTGTCCCTTCTCTGCCTTTCAGATGCTTGGTGCTTTTCTTCATCTTCTGACACACATCTGCACAGGCCGCATGCTTTGGTTGATAAGAATGTCGCCTCTGAACCCCACATTTTGTCTTTTAGCCCCCACCTTTGACTCACTGTAGTCGCTTTTCCACTGCAGGAGCTTCTTTCAGGAACTGGGGACTATTTAGAAATTCAGGAACTTTTGTAGCATTCCCATTGCAGGATCTTGGTCCTTTTACAGTTCCTAGTACTTTTTTATCTCCTACTCTGTAGTATGTACTTATTGTTCAACCAGGATCTGTCATGGGTGGGGCATGGCGATATATTGTGCTGATTGGTTGACCAGAAGCACTGGCGCCATCTTACAAGTTTGAGAGTTACCACTGAAGACAGAGCTGAATACGGCAAAATGGAAGGGTAACAAGGTTCAGGCTTTATTAACTGTGTCTGGGGTTGATGATATTCAAAAGGAATTGGAGGCATCCATCTGAAATGATAATTATTCACTGTCATTTTATCATATTATTATTTCAAAATTGCAGCACATTTCTCTAAACTGGAAATTAACCACAGTGCAAAGCAGAGGTCATGTCTAGAAATGCTTTGTCTTCAAGGCAGCAGAACTTCAGCACATGATTGTGGGAGTCGTGCTTATTATTATTTGGAAATAAAAGGAAAAACACACATGTAGACGTTTGCTATTAGTACTTTCACCTCATTACAGTTACTGTAGTTATAGCTTTGTGTGTGCGTCGTAAGCACAATGATGCCACTGATCAGATGTGAGTTGTAGTCTCACAAAGATGTAAGAGGAGACAAAGTCATCGTGTGAAGAATCACTTTTTAATGTCCTGCTCAGTCCCTGAAAAGGAGTGGAGACTTCACATTCATTTACTGTGCGTTCGTACACTTCACGGTTAAGCTGGGAAATGCTGCATGCGCTCTTAAGCATATAAGGCTGTGGACACTGACAGTGCTAACAGCTGTAGCAAGTAAAAATCGAGGCAGGCTTCAGACAAAGTGGCTATTAGGCTTACCGACACTTGCGATGAAGGCAGCAGCTCCATTTGTAAACAGCACAACAAAGAGCGTTTTACATGCTTGCCTCTTATTTTACAGTTCTTCTTTCACTGTGGGAGTGCAACACATGAAAGTGACAAGGGACCACAAGTGGCCCAGAGCCTTCATCACACAGGAACCCAATTTGGTTCTTGTGGTGGGAAAATGCCTTAAGTGCACCCACCTGTTGTGCTCAGTTTCCATGCTTGTAAAGTGTCTTGGATGGTCTTGTTTGATTATTGCCATTTCTGTGCATCATGGATCATGGACATGTTTGCTTTATATAGTGGCTTCTGTGCCTTTTGATGCTTAGCACAAAGAAGATCTTTCTAGCTATTGTGTGAAATCTGCCCATAACAAGTTTCTAACCCTGTTCTTGTTGATGAATTTATTTTAAAGTAACAGTGTAGATTTACTGCACTTATTATTTTCATCATTTAAACACTTCATTCCTGTCACATCTTGGTCTCCATTTGCCTTAATTTCTCTTCATAGCTCACACCTCTCAGTCCTGTAATCAGCCTCGTTGCTCTCCTCTGGGCTTCTCTAGTGTTGCTACATCTTTTTTGTAGTGACTGTCAACATTACGACTAGCAGTAATAGCATCAGTTGGCATTAACTTCATATTTCACCTTTAAAGATGAGAGAATCTGCTGTGAATCAGGAAGGTTCTCATCTTACTGCATTGTCGGATTCCGTGGTGAACGGCATACAAAATAATTAACTCCTTTAGTTGATGTTGCTTGAAAAAACTGAGTTGCACAAAAACCGGAGCTCTAGAGACGATGAATTACAGTATGGAGATTAAAAGACAGATTCAAACAAAGTGTTTCCAAAAGCAGAACAAAGGAGTGCTTCACTGGTCGCGTTTACCTGCACACACAAAAATGGGATAAGGTGAGTAGCCTTCATTTTTAAAAACCCCGTTTACATCCACAAGTCCACTTTTGGAGTTTTCTTTGGAAAAATTTAATCTGAAAACAAGCATGTCTCTCAAGCAGTGTGGAGAATGTAACTTTTAGAAATAACTGTGTTACGTGACTCATTACTTACAAAAAAGTAATCCTGTTATTCAAATACAAATAGCGCCTTACTTTTTTTTTTCTTTTGTATGAAACACAAAGGCATACACGAAAGTTTTCTTGTGTTTTATAAATATGTGCTGTGAAGTAAATGACATTCACCCCCTTTTTACATTGTCAGCCTTAACCCCTGAAGGTGTGCGTATGAACACTAGCCACTGCGCCCCCATCACACTGTTTCAGCATGCGTATCTGCAGCAGACGCTTCTGTTAAAGTTAAACTGACGCTTTATTTCTAGGGTTCTGTTAACGTGTTGCATACAGCGCACTTCTTTCTGTGTGACTAAGCCCTGCAAAGGAGTGATGTGCTGGTACTTGTGCTTCTTGCCTTTCACCCAGTGCTACTGGGATAATAATGGTATCTATATTTGAAGAGGAGTGTTGAGTTAGATTACTCGTTACTTTCAATGCGTTACTCCAGCGCTGCTCCCAAGGTTGTACTGCTGAGCTTAGCTGTGTACGGTCGGCTCATACAATAATCAATAATGTAGAGATTTCTGAAATACTGAGACAGATGATTTCAACCAGGAGAAGGAATAATGCCTTCCCCTGAGCATACACCGTTGTGGCCTCTGGAGTCGTGTTAAGTAAAGGCTGGTGGCCATGGGCATGTGCAGACTATAAAATCCTTTAGTGTAACCCAGCTAAGGTTTTACATGGCAAAATAACCAAGTTTCTCACAGAGAAATCAACACAAAGAGCGCAGATAAGGAGTTGTGGTTTCCACCCTGTATACGTGAAAATCACATTGAAAGAAATACGTCTTTACAGTCTGAGTTCAAAACAGAACTGAATACAATATGTGTGATGGCGGCTTATTTGGTGAGTGGACAGGAAGCAGAAGTGACGTCAGAGGGCTAGCGTTCAGTCTGCAGAGGGAAAAAGAGAGAAAGGGTCAGTGGACAGTGCCAACCCCTGGCTTGGCAGATAAGTACAATTATTTGAGCCCATAAGCTGTCACGTGTGTGGCAGTGTGTTAACCTGGTTGCTCTAGCCGGAATAAGGGTTTACATGGCATTTTTAAGACCGAGTTTCTGTGAGTAACTGGGTTAGTAAAGTTCATGTAAAGGAAAACTGGCACATCATCTTATAGAGTGCTACATGGCACCATTTAACTCCTGTTTGCTGCTAACATCTCAAAATGTTCAGCTCATCCTGCGGCACTTGGCATCCTAGAATGTTCCAGCATTGGTGATAATGTCATGCAGGCCACTGTGTTCATGGTCAGGCATTGCCCTGTTGGTCGACGGCACCAGGCAGCTTGTATTGTGGGTCCAGTCTAAGAGCTACAGGTGCCAGCCTCCCACATCATGCACATCCCATGGGGACTCCACATACAAACCCAGTGGTCTTCAGTCTCAAAGATGAAGCAGAATGTATTGATGGGGTCAGTGACACTTGAATGAATATGTACAGTGCCTGTAAAATTATTCACCCCCCCTTGGAAGTTTCCACATTTTATTACTATAAAACATTGAACCACAGTGGATTCAGTTTGGCTTTTTTGATGTTGACCAACAGGATAAAGGAACTTTAATGTCCAAGTGGAAACTGAGCATTCAGAGCAAACAAACAAAGCTGCAGAGACGGTGCTTTATAGACCTGGCGATGCTGTATAGTGCCTTTACTAGTAATGTAATCCATTGTTTAAATGAAACCTGTTTTGTACTGTATTTTAGCAGGAAAGACCATCTTTGAAAACGCCACTTCTGCTGGGAGAAGATGCACTTTCTTGAATGAGGCGTCGGCAACAAATTGGCTTATTGCCTGACTTGCCCATTTCTGGATAAGACAAAAATGAAATAAAGCTGCTTGTAAAAGCAACACTTGGACTTTAGTCTTGTTGGAGAGGTCATTGAACTGCCAACTGCCCGTGCTTAATTTGTGGACATTAAATGCGCACGCAGTTGTCGCCTCATTTAGTAAATCGTTTTCTAATTATGGGAGTGCAGGGCTGCTGGCAATGTGTCAGCACAAAATGGACTTTCTTTAAAAGAAGAGATGAAAAGCAGCTTATGCTGTTATTTCATTTCATTCTTGTATAAGATCAGAAAAGCCTTGACTTTAATTAGGATCTCATCCATATGGCTAACATGCTGCAGACATATTTAAAGTGCATTATTTAAAATAAAAAAAGGATGTGACCTTATCAGATTGGGGGGAAGGGGGGGTCTTGCCGCAGCTTCCAAGGCTATTTTCAGCTGATTGAATGAAAACAGTGTAATAAGTGCAACCAACGTGTGTTCTAAATCCTGCTGAGTTTTTCAAATGAAAACGGACAGATTAGCCTCTGGAGAATTGAGCAAAAAAATATCTATATATATGAGACGTGGCGTTGTTTTTCAGGCCTCCTCTTTAAAGGCATTTTTATGCTCAGCTTGTCTATTAAAGAAATAAATTTCTGTCAGGGTGTACAATGGTGTGCTTTGAAACATCGTTCTAGTTATTGGGACTTGAAACATAAGCCGAAAATAAAAATATCCTAATCATTAATAAGACTCAGCCAGTTTCTTTTCTCTCTTTTTTTTCTTATGCTTCAAAGAGCTGTAAGAAAGCTGTCCAAGTTTGGGCCATTAGTATTTTTCTTTCTTTCTGACTCACATTTGCACATTGGATGCATTCATGGTGCTACAGATGTTGTATGCCCTTTCTTTTCTATAGAAGCGTTGCAATTGTGGAACAACGCGGTCAGCTTTAAAGGTGTCCAGTGTTGGCGACCCCCAAATGCCGTGGGCTTTTCTGCTGTGTTCATTTGTGACCTGACTGCTATCCCACGTGTGAATTTCCTCCAAGAGAAGCTTCTTCTTTATGCTTGTTCCCGGAAAACGTAGGATGAGAAGAAAAACACGGCCAAGGTGCATGAGTGCTTTGTCCTGCTGTCCTCTGTGCCACACCCTGTCGTCCCCCTGAGCAATGAGCCCTGCTAGTCATTCATCTCAAGTGGCCAAGTAATGACGGAAGTGAAAAGAGCATCTGCACGTGGTGTGACTCAGCATCCTTTTGGAGCTTACCTCTCAAAACGATAAAATAATGAAATACTGTAAATGGATAATGCAAGGCAGTAAATAAATGGGATGTTAGGAAGATAATGAAAGGCACTATATAATAGATAGATAGATACATATGCAGCCAAAAATATATGAATCTGTCATTTTTTTCCTTAATTTTACTAATCCTCATATCCAGTTTAGGGTCGTGAGGAGTGCACCAGTCACAAGTCAGAGGCCAGCCAATTTAATTCCTTTTAACAATACAGACGTGATGCAGATGCACCCAATTGTATTGGAACCCTTCCATTATTCAAAAAGGAGCCACAAATTTCTGTGAAATAAGTTGAAACCAACAAAAGGAATTGGCATCCATCATTCTGTATTCCATACAGCAGGCACTTTGCTTTTCATTTAGGACTTCACATTATTTTATAAAATAAAACAAATGAAAACGGCGAGTACAAAATTATTGGGACCCCTAACCTAACATTTTGAAGCAATAACTAATCAAGCACTTTCTGTGTCTCTGAATGAGACTTCTACATCTCTCACCTGCCAATTTGGCCCACTCTTATTGAGCAAACTGCTTCAGTTTTGTTAGGTTTGATGGGTTCCTTCTCCTATCTATGAGTTTCTGCTGTTTTCTTAGTTGTCCAATTGGATCCAGATAAGGATTCATAGCAGGCCATCTCAGAATATTCCAGTGCTTTCTTCTCAGTCATTTTTGGGTGCTTTTTGAGGTCTGTTTTGGATCATTATCCTGCTGGAAGACCCATGTCCTGCGACTGAGACAGCACTTTCTGACACTTGGCAGTAGTTCTCGCTCCAGCATCACTTGATAATCTTCTGATTTTATTGTGCCATGCAGAGTTTCAAGGCAGCCTGTGCCAGAGGCCGCACAGCAATCCAATGACATTATTGAGCCTCCTCCATATTTCATGATTTTTTTCTTTGTAAACATAAAGATTCTGTGAGCTACCAAACATCTCTGATTTCAATCATCTGTCCAAAGCACATTCTCCCAGAAGGACTGTGGGTTGTCATCATGCATTTTAGCAACTCTACTAAGGCATTTTTGTGTCTGTCTTTCAGAGGTGGTGTCTTCTGCCGTGGAGCCCACTTTCATTCAGACAGTGACAGATGGTGCATCTTGAAACTGTTGTACCTTGATCTTGTAGACCATACTGAATCTGTCTTGATGTATTCATTGGGTACTTCTTCACCTTTCAAACTATCCTTCTGTTCAATCTACGGTCAATTTATCTCTTTCAGGAAGATGGCTATAGTCCTGTGGACCTTAAACTCTCTTATGATATTAGCTAACACAGTCACAGGCACATGAGGCTCTTTACCTTGCAGCCTTTAAACACGGCCATGCTTGACTATTACCTTCTTCCTTTCCTCCTCGGACAACTCTCTGGATATGTTAAGTGTGATACTCGCAATGACACAACACAGCTGAGTGAGGACTTGGCTCCATTCAAACAGGCTGAGTGACCAATTATAAGACTGAAGACTCTTGTAATACTAATTAGAGTAATTAGTCTGCTTGAGACGAAGAAGACATTGGATTTATGTTATGCTTTTCAGGACACTCAAAGTGGTTTACACAGAGAGGGGGAGCCACTTCAACCACCATCACTGTGCAGCATCCACCGTAATGATGCAACAGTAGACATTTCTTTGTGCCCTTATGCTCACTACACATCAGTAATAAGCTGGTGAAGGGGTGAAAAAGTTAGTTAGCCACATAGAGACAAGGGGTGATTTATTGGCCAGAATGACCAGGTTGTTCAGGGCAATTCAGATTGAACATCTAGAAACACCCTGCTTTTTTATGAAGGATGCCCAGGGATCTTTTGTGACCACAGAGTGTCTGGGCTTCGGTTTTACATCTCATCCAAAGGACAGTACAAGGACCCATCACCACTCTGTGGCATTGGGATCCACACACAGACTACAGGACAACCACTGCTGGCCTCACCAACATGTCTTCCAGCAGAAACCCAAGCGTTTTCCTTGGTGGGCTTCCATCCAAGTACTGGCCGGGCCTGAATATGTTTAGCTTCAGGTGGATTATCTGTTCTGAAGTGCTATGGCTGTTTGAGATGTCACTACAATTCAGTTTTGTGTCTTAACTTCTAAAGGTGTCCCTATAGTTTTGTCCATTCCATTTTCATTTGTTGTATTTTCTAATAATATGTTAAGTCCTAAATCACATATGGAATAAAGAATGGTGGATGCCATCTACTTTAGTCAGTTTCTACTTTTTTATGGAAAATTGTGATTCTTTTTTAGTGAAAGGGTACCAATACTCTTTTTTTAGCCCATACCGTTCTTTTCTTTTGGAAATGTGAGGACTATGTTTGATTAAACAAGTTTTCATAATAAAAATATAACATTCAAAGAACTGCACTAGCAGCACTTTACACGCCTAATAAGTTATGGACTGCATCACAGCAACTCTTGGCAGGCACCTGAACATTGAGTATGAATCCAAAGGAACAAAATCATATCCAAAAGAATTATGTCTGTTCATCGAAAAAGATACTTGAGAAGTATGAGCACAGAAAACCCACACAGGGAACAAACAGAGAGAAAAGTAGACGTTCTGCCTGCCCACTTTGCCACTCCAAAGTATTCATCCAAAAAAGAAGGTTGACTCGCTGCCCATTCTTGCTCCAATTTTCCTGGCTGCGTTACTGCCGTGCCAACTATACGTCACATGCCTCTTCTCCTGACTGTAACCACAACCAGGGTCTGTGTTAAAACAGCCTTATACCCCATTGACGGGTTACTTACTAGGCAATCCATTGGTACTGAATCTTGAGGACACAGCGCCTTCCACCTGGTATTGTCATTGGTGAGACATGGTGTGTCCAGAAGGACCGCTAATTGAGATATGGACCAGAGGGCTTAGCGATTGGAAAGTCGGGAGTCGCAACCAGAAATGCATAGCAAGAGCTGACATTGAAAAAGATCAAAAACGCAGGCTAAATCTGAATCTCCTAACTAATGATTTAGTACAAAGCAAGATATGTTTGTTTTTAATCCCAAAACCTGGACAATGAATGTTAAAAGAGACACCTGAATAGTGCAAGGATTGTAATAAACGTGCAGCACTATGCAATTCAAAAATGTGGTTGTTTTTATACTGAAAAAATGTATTTAACGTTGTTGAAAATTTTTGGGCCATTCTGACACATTTAGTTTAGTTATGGGTGCCGCCATTGTGTGAGTCTGTCGTCAAGATGCTTCTTTCTTCATTGTTGGGGGGGGCATGGTCTAAGAGGTCATGACCTACCACCAGTTATCAATGAAGTTGAAAGGTCGACTCTGACCGTCATTTCCTCCTGTGCCTGTGGATAAATTGCTAAAAACTATTCTGATTAGTTCTTTTCTTTCTCTCAGACATGCAACTTTTTGGCAGTGCATTTTGACCACAATGTTTTGTTGGCTTGTTGAAAGTGCAGTTTGACCTTTGGTTTCAGTCTCTGTGTGCTTTTTCTGGTCCTCCTCTTTCTAAGAATACTGTCACTCCATTTGAGTCTGCATATGTGGGACCTGCCACCCTGAAGGAATCACATTAGATGTTGCCAGTCCCTACTGGCTTTTCTCCCTGTAAGTTATGCTCACATAATCTCCTTTTGGGGAAACCGCTGTCTTTTTCTAAATACATGAGTGATATTTTCATCAAACAAAAGCCAGACCATTGGGTTTATGTCACAGTCCCTGGACAGGCCACCCTGTAACAGTACCCATCCATCCATCCATCCATTTTCCAACCCGCTATATCCTAACACAGGGTCACGGGGGTCTGCTGGAGCCAATCCCAGCCAACACAGGGCACAAGGCAGGAACCAATCCCGGGCAGGGTGCCAACCCACCGCAGGACACACACAAACACACCCACACACCAAGCACACACTAGGGCCGATTTAGAATCGCCAATCCACCTAACCTGCATGTCTTTGGACTGTGGGAGGAAACCGGAGCGCCCGGAGGAAACCCACGCAGACACGGGGAGAACATGCAAACTCCACGCAGGGAGGACCTGGGAAGCGAACCCAGGTCTCCTAACTGCGAGGCAGCAGCGCTACCCACTGCGCCACCGTGCCGCCCCCTGTAACAATACTTACAAAACTAACTAGAATGTTGCAATATTTGCACAAAATAATAAACACAAACATACCTAAAAATCCATAAGTAAATTGATGGGTATGTACACGTATAACAAGGTAAAATTAAGAGTCGATAAACTTTAAAAGTCTTAGCGGTTGCTGGTGCTCCAGAGCTATCCGTGGAGTTCTGACTGACACTCTGCATGAAGTGCTGTGTGCACACAGGCCGGTCAGTGGGCTCCATAGCCCACTCTGAGTTGGCCGCTGGTGTAAGTTTGGGGATTTTGAACCTGCGGAGAAGACATCTGTTAGCGCATGTACCCGCATTAAGTCAGTGTAGGGTATGTGAGTCGCAAAGGATGTGTAATCCAATTAAAATTGTATCTTTTTGGCATCAAAAACTTCGTTCACTTTTAAAGTTGCTTTTATGTTCATTTTTAAGTATCATAATGAGGTCTCGGCAAACCTGTTGCTCTACAGAGAATGATTCCTGTATACATCTAATGTTGGTGGAACCCCAAAGAACACTGTGTTCAGAAAAATTGGTGTGTGGAGGAGTTAAAGCTTGAGACAAAGTCTCCATTCAAAATGAGGAGCTGATCAAAGTTACTAAAATAAAAAAGTAGAACTGTTACACATTTGGCGATAGGCCATGCAATTGACAATGACATGAAACACTAGGGCCCATCACACTTCAGTGTTGTAAATTTCCTGCGTTTGTTGGCCATTTTTCAGACTTTTTAATGGCATTTTTGAGGTGTTTTCAAGGAATTTTTCATGTGATTTCAAAGAAGCATTTTGTAGGTAAAATATGATTGACATCGCTTCCTGTCACCATTGTATGGGACGTGAAGTGACTGTTGTGTTTCCAGAATGTCTTCTGTAAGTTTAGAGCTTTTAATCCTGATGATTGTAGTACTACAGAGGAGGTGCTGTCAGCGTCATGAGTGCGGTTATTTGTCACAGATTGGGTTCTGAGTTGCACAATAAAACTTAGCATAGACTGTTTAATAATCACAGTTGATTCTTGAACTTATAGAAGCAATATTACTATCTTTCAAAAGCAGACAGCAAACTTGATAAACTTCAAGGGACGTTTCTATCTCCCTGAAATAAAAAGAATTCAAAGCCATCATCTTCGGAGTTGTTGAGCTGCGGGGTCATAAGGCGAACATGCAGTCTGCTAGACACTAGAACCCCAGCCCGGGGAAGAACTACTTGTATTAGACAAGCAGTCACTAACAGTTTTTAATACCATGAGATATGAGACTTATACCGTGCATGTCCACAGTTAATCCAGTATTTGTCTGGCCCGATATGTCATACATTCCCACTCCGCTTTGTTCACTTAATGATGCAATTTTCTAACACCAGTTCTGTGAGTCAGGAATGAGCACCTGCATTAACGTGTTGTGTGCCGGGATGGTATTGAACAGAAAAATGAAAAGGCTGCAATTGAATAAATCACCTAGCGAGTCTTGAAGCCACGTTTTTTGGTCTTTAAATCCATTGTAGCAGCACGAGATTAGTTACCAATATAAAGGTAACAACAAAGTGCTTCAGCAGTCCATTTTACTGCCAAACCTTCCGTTACCATAGTGGAATAATTATGTTCCCTGAGCAATAATTTGTATCTTAAATCCATAAAGGGGAGTTCTTAATTATTAATAACCTAAGATAATACAGAATCCTTCAACTGGGTTCTACTGCTCAAAAAAATTTCAGGGCGCTGCTTAATGTCCGTCGCCATACTGTCCAACGGGTATGACATGTCGTTTCCCCCCTACGTACTTTAGATACTCCCTGTCTATCTCCTGGTTCATCCCTCAGAAAGAAGCAGTGACCTCCTCAACTCAGTGTTGTCAGAATGAGAAAGTTTTCCTTGAGAAACTGAAAGACTACCCGGAAAATCTGATGTAATTAATGATAAATGAGATCATGGAGTGTAAAAGAGTCTTTGATAACATACGATCAATCAATACATGTTTAGCCTTTTCCTCTGTGGGTGCTAAAGTTCCGCACCATCAGAGAGTGGACTGTGCTGTTTTGAAATTGCTGCTCAGAAATATCAGAGAACTGCATGCAGACGGATGTGGGTGATTGATCTGAATTAGCTGAAGCTTCAGCACTTAACGTCTAATGGTCCATAGTTCATTGTGGACCAGGCCAGCTAGTACTAAAGTAACATCCTCGTCTCTACCACTGCATGAGTGAGCAGTACAGAGGACACTACTGCGCTTTCCAGCACATTGTGTCAAGTTTGTGATCTTGAAATGCTTGATTTCTTATCTGAGAGTCAGCACATACCAGGCGTATTAAGTTGGACAGAAAAATGTACATTGCAGTGTGTACAGATGATAATCTCTTGAAGTGTTGAGGCAGCATTTTCTATCGTAACTTAAGATTCAGTATGGTAACAAAAAAAGACTCCAGTATTAGTAGAATATTTAAATTGAATACTCTGTGGTGAAAATTACAAAGAGGCAGTGAACTTCCAAACTGAATATCACATCAACATTAGCTTTAAGGGAGAACAAACTGAGAAAATAACTCACTATTACAATAAATATCTTTAATTAATGACACATTTAAGAAATTAGTGTTTAGGTGGGCTATATTGTGTTAAAGCAGGGATAATAAACCATAGGTACATTTTGACAGAGGCATGAGGTTAATTCAATAACAAGTAAGAAAATACAAAACTCTAAGAAAGCAATAGATTTGCTTCATAGCCCTCATTTTCAAAAGCTCATCAAAAGAATGATCCAGGCCTATAATGACCTCTTGGGCACGGCCAACAGCAGTGTGTCTGTCTGCGGAGAGAGTGTCGACCTTGTCGAGAAGTTTACTTACCTTGGCAGTGGCATTCATGTCTCTGGTGACTCTTCCTGTGAAGTCAGTAGACGGATTGGGAGAGCATGGGGGGGTCATGAAGTCGCTAGAAAGGGGTGTGTGGCGCTCCCGATATCTGCAAAAGGGCGAAGGTCCAAGTCTTTAGAGTCCTGGTGATTCCTGCCTTGCTATACGGCTGCGAGACATGGACACTATCCGGTGACCTGAGACAAAGACTGGACTCCTTTGGTACTGTGTCACTTCGGAAAATCGTTGGGTACCATTGGTTTGACTTTGTGTTGAATGAGCGGTTGCTCATGGAGTCCCAAATGAGGCACATTACCTGCATTGTGAGGGAGCGTCAGTTACGGCACTACGGCCATGTGGCATGTTTCCCCGAGGGTGATCCGGCTCGTAAGATCCTCATTGTTGGGGACCCGAGTGGCTGGACCAGGCCAAGGGGTCGCTCATGTAACACCTGGCTGGGGCAGATAGAGGGCCATTTCTGGACGGTAGGACTGGACTGCGTGTCTGCCTGGGGGGTTGTAAACCAGGATCCCGAGTTGTTTTGTCATGTAGTGTACCAGTGCATGCTCCCCAACTTGACTTGATCAAAAGAATCCTTGCATTTCCATGAAGAAACTTCAGGTTTACATTCCCCCATTTCTAGTCAGGGTTGCAGGTATCCACTTTAAGTGTATCACAGAGCTTCCTTTGCCAATCGTAGTCATTTTGAAATGCTTTGTTGGGTTGTTCAGATCCCTGGTTGTTATTCGCAGAGCTAACATCAGCTCATAGATACAGAAATAATAAGTGTATTAATACATGTAAGCGCTGTATTTCACTGTTGACGCCACATCAGATTCTGAAGAGGGTCTGCTTCCATTCTGAAATACTAAGACCAGATTAATAAGTGCTAGTATGGTGGAGAGTAGAACTTTAGAGACCTTCAACACAGTCTACTGTATGTGAATAGGATGGAGGAGCTTCTTGGGCCGAATGGCCTGTTATTGTCGTAGTTGTTCAGACAGAAAAATATGCACAAGTAGGCCATGACCTGCTCATTCTTGAACCTTTTTTAAATCCCTCAGACACTTAACAAAGAGAACTAGACTTAACTGAATGTTCCAGTTATTTAAGTGGAAACACTCCGTCATAGAAACTTGAGAAAAGGAAACACTTCTTTATGTAAAGGGAAGCAGGTTAGACACTCCAAGTGAAGTGAGATGTTACATTACTATACTACCATTTTATATCTGTCATGTCTTACAGGAAAAATTGAAATTGAAGCAACTCTGTTACAAACTGCTATCCAGTCATGAAGAAGAGGGGGATATTTGGCCACATTTATTGAGAGACTGGATGAGAACTTGAGATAAATTAAACTCTGCTCTTTAAGCCTCCACAGTGGCGCCTGGTTTTTAGTTCTAACAAATTATCTTAATTAAAGCAAAGCCCTGCCTTTATATGAACTCCCATTGTAATTGGGCTGCTTATTTTTGCTTTAAGTTTGCAGCCAGAAATATGAAGTACTGGAGATTTTATTTTTTCTTTTAAAAATATTGCAGATGTGTGTCGGCCGTTCTCATGGACAGGACCTTCTCTCTCTCTAACTCACTTGATGGTAAGCTGACGCGGGTGTTGATGACACAGAATTTGTGACTCATCTGTAGGTTTATTTGTTTCTGCTTGGAATAAAGTCACTGCGGTTAAGAGACAATGAGTGGCAACACCTAAACAGTCAAGCAAGAGTTTACTAAGGAGAAGCCGAAAAAAGGAAAAAAAGGATAATAAATGAGTTTGTTTTGAACAAATGACAGCATCCATCTATACATCATAGAGACATGAAACAGCATTGTGGTGCAGTCCTGACTTCAGAGAAGAAAACTGCAGTACGCTACATTTACTTCTTAAAATTTCTTCTGTTTGAGATCCAGTCAGCACTCTTTTTATTTCTATGAAATCTTCAAATATAGTACTTTAAATATCAAATTAAAGAACCCATCTGACAGAACGCACCCTTCTGACAACATTAAATATTGAACAACACCATTTTTCTTTTCTCAGAGCTTTTCACCAATCAGGCAGAGAGCATTACTAGTGCCACTCCAGATAGTCTAAACATGCATGGTCTCCACCAGCTGTGCCATTTGAGAAAGTACGGGGCAGGGCAGGGCAGTTAGAGGAGAATGCAGTGGCTTTTGGGACATGTTTAAGCAGCTAAAGTAACCCAAGGTTTTGTCAGTTCTCAAGCTCTTGCTGACCAAGCTCCTCCACTTTGATCTGTGGCAATTGGTACCTCACATTTGGCCCAGCACGGGTCTCTTGTGAAAGACTGGTGTCCCATCCAGGGGCTGCTTCATAGCTCTGGGTTTCCAAATCCATGTACTGGAAGAAGAGGGTTCAAAAATTGAGTGTATGGAAATGGAGTGGCCAGCCTCAATAACACCTTTCTTTTCTGCAGGCATATTTTATAAAGTGTTCACGTTTCATTTTTTCCAGCACCCTAATGCAACTGATCCAGAGCCAGTGGTATTTTCATTTAGCTTGAGTGAAGACACCCCCCCCCAAACACATACCCCACACTTCCCACATTGGCACAGCAATGGCAGCCTGTTTCAACTTAGCTGGAATGCACCTGGACTGAGTGCTGTTGTTAAACGTTCATGCAACTATGTGTGGCAAGGATTATGTTGATTCTTGTGGGAGAGAAGAATCTACAGTACGTACTTTTTAAAAAGTTTAGTCTGTGGCCGGTGCTTTGAAAATGTAAACAGAACAATGTTTTAGAGAACAATCAGTCTTGTAAACAGGAAGATTTGTATTTTTTTTCTCCAGCGAACAAAAGACCTTTAAACACAAAGCTGTCTGTTTACTTGCCATTTAAATAAGCATACATTTTAAAAGGTTGCCCTTGCTTCCGTGCAGCTGCTCCACATCTGTATAGAAGGCTGGGGGAACTGGCGATGGTCCGAGCCTTTCAGCGTGGACAACGTGGGCACCTTCATCCGAACAATCCAGTACAAGGGGCGGACGGCATCACTCATCATCAAGGTCCAACAGCTCAATGGTGTCCAGAAGCAAGTAAGTCACCTCCATCTGGTATGAAATCTAAAGCCCAGCCAATGGCTTTGCAGCACATTATGCTTGTTGTTTATAAAGTGGAACAAACAAACAAGAGTGTGTAATTTAATATAGCACTTTGTATGATTTCATGGTAGTCAGTATTTTAGAGCTGTTTTTAAAATGCAGTGTTTGAAGATAAACATGTTTTTAAAGTGCAGATACAGGCAGGTGACTTACATGGAGGTGGGAACTTGACCAGAGATCATGTAGTTTCTTTTCCACTTAAAGTCCGTTAACTTGCATCTTGCTGATGGAAGTGGAAAATGTTCCCGTGGGTCTCATTTCTAATCTCCCTTTAATGTTTCAATAAGATCAGTGCTGGTGAAGTAAGAATTCTAAGGCGTATGCAGAGCTCTGTTATTAGAAAGGTCAGGGAAAGGCAGACTGGGGCAGTGAGTTAGATGGGACTTTATCTGCCCCAAGGGAGAAATGTAGCTTTTTACTGAAGCTCAAGAAATGTTATAACAAACAAACAACACCCCCTCAAATACACACAAGAGTTACACACAAGAAGATAAACCTTTGAATCGCAGAGTGCAGTCACAGCGAGGCACTATACAGGCTGTTAGTGTGAAGGAGGCCCAGCAGAGTTTCCTGACACGCTTCACACATAATTTGTTGGCTAAAAGTACTTGATGCTACTGTGTCAGAGAGGATGTGCAGCATTATTCATAATGGCACTGAGTTTTATATTCATCCTCTCCTCCTTTACTACTTCCAAGAAGTTATGAGTGCATCCCATAACTAAGACTGCCTTCTCATACAGCTTTTTGATTTGATAGACCTCTCTTAAAAGAATAAGTTTGGTCAATTTTATGTCAAAGTTATTTCTGCCCAGTCATGGTATATATGCATTTTCAATGCGAAATTGTGTTTGTGTTCAAAATGTGTCCACTTTGAAGCAGCAAAACCTCTGATTGAAGAAAACACCCCATCCATGTTTCCAGTGCATGTTTGTGACAACAAAAGTGGTCTTGAAATAATCATTTTATTGCATATTCCTAGTACTATTTTTTTGTGTGATAGTAGGAGAAGATTTCACATAAACACGTAATTAAATCAATACAATAACCAAGCACACGATACGGAAGCTTTATTGTGATTTGGTCTTTTAAGAGGAAAGCACACCTCCAGGGGTGAGAGGTTATTGTAAAGAAAGACCAGCGTTGAGAAAGCATGCACAGCCGGTCTTCTGATAATATTGGTGTGTATACGCTGCTTTACAGTGTGTCTGTCATCTCAAGATGCGGACCAACGCTTGATAACTTTCTTGGCTTGAAAAATGGATGTACAGTATTCTGTGAGTTTTTTAAGCTTTTATTTTCTGGTGGTCCTCCAAGATATTTTTTTAAATTTATAGAAAACGTTTATGTTTAGATCATAGTCTCACGTGGCAAATGCATATATACTATGATTGTGAAGAAACAACTTGACTTGAATAAAGAAACTTATCCTTTAACGCAGTGTTACTAGCCCAGCACATCATAGTATAGAAAATCACACTGGCCATCATGGAGTTACAGAACACTTGAAGGATGTCACTACCCCCACTGAAAAAGTGCAGTCTCTTAAGAGTAGTCCGCTCTGTGCTTTCTTCTATAGTTCCTCTCTATTACAAGTCCAGCCCAACCTGTCATTAATGTGAACCCCCAAGTACTTGTATGGTAGCAGCGCACCACGTGCTCATCTGCTCACTGAATACTGATCAGGTGTAGGTTCTGTTAGGTGCGACCAAAGGCAATAGCCAGTTACTTAGTTTTTGCTAATGTTGAGTTGCAGACAGTTCTCTAAGTTCTCCACTTGTCTCCTATACTCCATCTCATCCCCCTAAGTGCAGAGTTATCTAAGAATTTCCACAAGTGACCTGACCTAGTATTGAATTTATAGTACGAGGTGAACAGCATGAAGAGTAAATGAGATAGGACTGTTGTCACAAACTGCTGGACACACAGTCCATTGTCCAGATCACCATTCCCAAGTTTACCCCTTAACAGGGATGGCTGGATGGTATTAGAGGCACAGGAGAAATCAAAAAACATCATACAATGCTGCCACATGCAAGAGAGAAGTGCAGTAACATGGGGTGAAGGTGGTCTTCCAGAATTGTTAAGCAGTGCTTTGTTTCCTAAGAGGACGAGTGCACATAATTCATGTCTGGAAAATGCACTCCTGCTCGTTACAAATTACTTTAAGTCTTTCAACATAAGAACAAATCATTTAGATCAGTAGGGTTGTCTTGATGTGCTAGGATACTATGGTGGTCAAATTTCCCACTTCTCCTCTGTCCACTGCTTTTGACAGGTGTAATGAGTACAGTATTTTGTGTCCTTCCTCATAACCTCAGCTGTGTTACGCCCCTCAGCAAAGAATTCTCCATGAACTGTGTTTAGTACTGTAGACTAAAGTTCGTGCTCAGCTGGTTTTGAGTTGCTGACCTGTTCTTCTGCATCTTGAACTAAAGCATGGGCATCATGATCCAGGATTGGGCACTGCTGACTCGGTCACTCTTTGTTAAAGATGGCTTTTTTTTCCTGAATTCCAAGTTTGTGTCACTTTATATGCTTGAGAAGGCTGAGATGTTTTCACTACTACTGAGGCTCCTACCTCATGTGACCCATCATCACGCCTCATTCAAAGTCTCTTCCCTCCAGTTTCATATTTTCAAAGTATCGCAGGCTGACCTGTTTTTCTTGATGTACAAACATGGTTGAAAATACTGGATTAGGTTGGCATATATTTTATGTAGTACCTTTGATGATAACTGGCATCCTCTGTAGCTTTATGCAGGTCATACAGAACCAGTTAAAGAATCGCCACGCTTCAGAATTGTTTTTTGAAAAAGTGGCATACAGGTAAGTGACACGTTGTAAGGTTTGAGCTAATCTAGCTGATTGTCACATATGCAACACTGCTGCCCCTTTTGTATCTTTAATGTTAAAATTGTAGAGAAACATTCCAACTTTTTAATTACAGCAGTAACCTCGAGCACCGGGAAACCGTGTTGGTGGAATGTTAGTAGGACTGGCCTTTAAGTGTGCACATGTTTGTCAGCGTGGCTGAAGTTTTATATCAGATAATCGGTCTGTTGATAGGAAAACAATAAGAGACATGTGGGCATATGGAGTCCCTGCAGCCGGGACCTCGACTTGACTTGAGCATTGCTATGTAGTAAAAAAATGACAGTAATGGTTCCTATTTTGTTGAGGTCTGAAGTACAATGCAGTGACGGCTGACCACATGTATCACATTCTCTTCATTCAGCAAGTGGCTTTTTTTATACTCGCTCTCATTTTTACACAGTTAGTGAGGTGATCAGGAGTTGCAGTCAAAAAAAGATATCTGTCTGAAATGGCGTTGGACAATCCAGGCCATCAAGTGAACTGCTTTCCAGACTTTCAGACTTTTGAGCAGCTTGTGTCGAACCAGCCTGTTAGTAAAACAACAATAGTGACATTTCACAACTTCTAGTCAAACTTGATGACTACAGTTGCTGATCTTGTCACCAGAGCATATCGGCTTACATGCCTGGCAGGTCAAATTAAGTGACTCTGTGACAGCATTCCAGCATAGATTTGCATTTCCAGAGTATCACCAGTGAGCCCCTTTTATGTCAGCCAGTAACATGTTGCATGACCATAAAGGTGTGCTGTGTGAAGACTTTACAGTTGTGGCGAGTTGAGCCGCGATCTAAGCCTTTTTTTTTCTTTTCCCATTCTGTCACGATACATAAAGCACAAGACATCAGACAGATGAACTTCTCTTCTTTTTTGCGGTGTCCAGAACACCCGTGTTCCTTGTTCCTTGTAGCTGCACTGTATGTATTGTATTTCTGGGTGAGCACTCATTGGTTATCAGCTCTCATGCACGCAGAGCCCACCCCTACGGCTTCTGACAAAATCAAATTAGTTTGCGTTTGTTGGGTACGTCACATTACACAGCTGGCAGTCACGTCAGTGCGCTGCTGCTGTCCTCAATTCACTGCAATTACGTAAATGAGGTCTGTGAGTGAAAATTGCTAGAAGTCGTGTAATGAGACATGGCCTTTAGACTCCTAACTGAGATAAAATCCTGGCAAGAGGGACACTGAGTGGTCTCAAAGCTTCCTAACCTTGACCACTACAAACAACTCAAAATGATAAATCCTTTACTGTTGGCTTGCGCCATGTTTGTACCATTAATAGTGAATTTCATGCTGTTTGGATTTTTGGACACTTTTTTTTCTGAAGAGTTTCATATCACCTGGTCTCACTTTAAGGACACATCCATCCATTTTCAAACCAGCTTAGCCAGTACAGAGTAATGGGATGGCTGCACAGTGACACATGCATTGAAATAAACATGAACTTAATGCTGGCTTGATAGCCTGCAGCTCCTCGTCACCTTAAATTGAGACTGTGATGATATTTCAGAGGTAAAGTTCTGCAGGATTACATAGCTGCTGTAAGATGAAGTATTTTCTCACATCCTCTGTAAGCTGCCTGTATCTGCACCCCATTAGGACAAGTGTAGACGGCAGGCAGAAAACATCTGCTGGTACCCAGACAAGCCGCACACGTCTGTAGATGTGGATTTAAAACACATGCAAGACATGCTGTACAGATTCATGTCTGGTTAGCTAGTCGTCCATTTTGATCTGACAGCCACTCTGTAGCCACAATGTATTCTTCATTTTCAATATTCCATTTATTTTGAAATTTATGTATAAAAAACTTTAGAAAATATTCCATAGTACATAATGTAATCTCTCTAAAAATGGATTTTAAAAGCATGAATTAATCTCACTACTTACAACTAAAGTATAGTATATTAAAGAGAGCATAGTGCAGTATATAAAGAAAGATGATTCTAAATGCATTTCCAATTGAGCTTCCTCATTGCAGTGTTGGACAAATGGCAACTGGGTCACCTACCCGAGCGCTACAGGGCCTATAAAAAGTATTCACCCCCTGTCACATTTTACTGTTACACAGAAATCCTCTTAGATTATTTTAAACATGGTGATTGTTGTTATTCAGAGTCACAAACATGCGAGGCCTCCAAAGTGCCAGGGTCTTAACCAGCTGGCCCAGAAGGAGCCCACCCCTACCCAGCTTACTCCAGCTGCTAACTCCTCTCAGGTCTTAAAAGTGGGAAGCTTTTAAAAAGAACAAAAAATAAGGAAAAGTTTGGAAAATATCGGAAAACATTGCAGTGAGGATGATAACCATAAACCTCTGGCTTGTGCACAAAAGGACAACCAAAGAATCTTCATAAATAATGTAGTTATCAAAATCTGACATAAATGATCTAAAGAGCAAAAAGGAGTTGCCTAAAAGGCAGTTTAAAGCAAACAAAAACAGAATACAAAAAGAGCAGAACTTTCAAAAACATGAAAATTCCCAAGAAAACAATACGTACAAACAACTTCAATACTCAACTTCAGTGGAAATAAACTGCCAGCAGTCATGACATCAGAGTGAGCCGCCTCGTGGGGCTCCACTCGGAATACGGGGGGAATAACAAATGATAAGTGAAACTAACATGAAAATATGAAGAATAATAACTCACAGCACTAACTGCAACAAAACAATAACTAAACACAAATACAGGCCGATACGCCCGCATCTCCAAAGTCAGGCTGCTTAAGTGCAGTGTGAGTGAGTGTGTCCTGCGGTAGACCAGCATCCCATCCTGGGCCGTTTCCTGTCTTGTGCCGTGTGTGACCCAAACTGGATTATGAGGGTTGAGAGTGCACATAGTGTGTACCCATCCATCCATTTTCCAACCCGCTGAATCCGAACACAGGGTCACGGGGGTCTGCTGGAGCCAATCCCAGCCAACACAGGGCATAAGGCAGGAACGAATCCCAGGCAGGGTGCCAACCCACCTAGTGTGTATACAGTGTGTATGTAAGTAGCGTGATATACTCGTGTCGTTGATGTGCTGTGCAGGGACCTTTTCCACATTTTGCGTTCTGCAGTAGATAAATCATGACACAAAGTGCAGCGGAAAGTGAACAAAATGATAAAATCTTGAGAGACAACTCAAAGGCATTATAAACAGCATGACATGAGTGGGCCTAGTGGGTCATCTGTGGCCACCCACAGCCCTGAATCAGATTAACTGGGTTTACATTATCTACAGCCGGGTCCTCCCTGTGTGGAGTTTGCATGTTCTCCCCGTGTCTGCGGGTACTCCGGTTTCCTCCCACAGTCCAAAGGCAGATTAGGGCATTGGCGATTCTAAATTGTCCCTAGTGTGTGTGTGTGTGTGCGTGTGTGCCCTGCGGTGGGCTGGCACCCTTCCCGGTGTTTGTTTCCTGCCTTGCGCCCTGTGTTGGCTGGGATTGGCTCCAGCAGACCCCCGTGACCCTGTAGTTAGGAATATAGCGGGTTGGATAATGGATGGATGGACATTATCTACAGTGTGTAATAAACAGTGTCCAGTGTAGCAGCAAGGAGCAAACGCGCTTCACAAAACTACACTCGCTGCGCTGGAGTGCCTCACAATGCTCAAAACGCACACTTAAAGAGGTCTTTACCATTTAGGAGTTTATGAATGTTGTTGAGCTGATGACTCAGAGTGTTTTGGTAAAAACAAATTCCCTCCATTAGCAGTCCCTGTGTCTGTCATGGAGAGGCAGAATGATGTCACACTTATTAAAAGTAATTACTAATACATAAAAAGCAGAAACTCAACAAAGAGCAGCACCAGCACAGCTTGAACAAGTGCTGTGGGACTGATCATGTCAGACATTTACACAACGACCACCTCCTTGGTACTCGCCCTGAGCCTGCTACTGTAACTCCATTAATTCTCATGGAGTGTTGGGTGAAGATTTCAAAAGAAACTCACTGGGCCGTCTGTCTTTTTCTAATTTTCTGCAAAGTTGTGTGTGTCATGATGATTTTTCTCAGATCTTTAAATAGGCTGGAACAGTATTTAGGGGGCAGCATAAACCAAAAAATAGCCCATAATTGAGCATTTCTGCAATATGTTTATTGTGCCAAGCAATGAGACAGTTGTGAAAAAGTAAATACCCCCCACCTTCACTGATTTCCTCCCAGCTAAAGTGATAATTCCAGTCAGACATTTGATTATTTTTGTTAACAATGCAGGCTTATTTAAGACAGCCCACCCAAAAATAAATGTCATGATCCTTGGCACTTACCAAACTGAAATTATCAGCAGTTGCATTCTAAAGACACATCGCATGCCAAGAGCAAGGTCTTCTGGAAACCAAGATGGATGCTGATGTCTGACAGCCTGGGAAAAGTTACAGAGAAGCCTGTGAGGATCTGCCACAGCCTGGTCTGTAGTTTGCAGAGAGAACATCTCTGTCTTCCCAAGTGTGACTTTCCTATCAAAAGCTCACCAAGAGCGGACCGTAAGATTTGTATGAGTGACAACGAAAAGTAACATTTATGACCGGGGTTCTCTGGTTCAGTTCCAGAAGTACCATTGTGGCTGCAGGGTTTCATTCCAGCCAGTTTCACAAATCAGTGGGTCAGGCTTGCAGTTAATAGTCCTGCTTTGCTGTCTTTTTCTTTTATTTTTAATTTTAAAAATGTGCTCGTATGATATATAGAAAATAGTAAGAAAAGGCTTAAATGAGTCCTGTCAGGGGTTTTGTCTTTGTTAAGTAGTCACTTGTAGGTCTGGATGATTTCAGGGTTCCTTCATTTATGCCCAGGGGCCCAGCACAGTTACCATAAGCAGGTTTCAGGTTGAACTGAGACAGTATGGAATACAGTAATCCCTCCTCCATCGCGGGGGTTGCGTTCCAGACCCCCCCCACGAAAGGTGAAAATCCGCGAAGTAGAAACCATATGTTTATTTTTATACTGTCATGCTTGGGTCACAGATTTGCGCAGAAACACAGGAGGTTGTATAGAGACAGGAACGTTATTCAAACACTGCAAACAAACATTTGTCTCTTTTTCAAAAGTTTAAACTGTGCTCCATGACAAGACAGAGATGACAGTTCCGTCTCACAATTAAAAGAATGCAAACATATCTTCCTCTTCAAAGGAGTGCGCGTCAGGAGCAGATAATGTCAGAGAGAGAGAGAGAGAGAGACAAAAGCAAACAAATCAATAGGGCTGTTTGGCTTAAGTATGCGAAGCACTGCGGCACAAAGCTGTTGAAGGCGGCAGCTCACACCCCCTCTGTCAGGAGCAGAGAGAGAGAGAAAGAGAGATAAAAACAAACAAGCACAAATCAATACCCTTTGAGCTTTTAAGTATGCGAAGCACCGTGCAGCATGTCGCTTCACGAAGCAGCTGCACAGAAGGTAGCAACGTGAAAATAATCTTTCAGCATTTTTAGACGAGCGTCCGTATTGTCTAGGTATGCGAACAGCCCCCCTGCTCAATCCCCCTACGTCAGGATCAGAGAAAGTCAGCGCAAGAGAGAGACAGAGAAAAGTAAGCTGGGTAGCTTCTCAGCCATCTGCCAATAGCGTCCCTTGTATGAAATCAACTGGGCAAACCAACTGAGGAAGCATGTACCAGAAATTAAAAGACCCATTGTCCTCAGAAATCCGCGAACCAGCAAAAAATCCACGATATATATTTAAATATGCTTACATATAAAATCTGCGATAGAGTGAAGCCGCGAAAGGCGAAGCGCGATATAGCGAGGGATTACTGTACGTGAGTTTTTATAATTCTTTGACATCCATCTGGCACTCGGGAGTAATCAGTGTGTAACTGGAAGTTAAGGGCGCTTCTTTGATTCTATCTCTCTGGCCTGGGCAAATAATTCACTAAGCCTGATTAAATAAATCTAAAGTAGGACTTCGTACTGAAGAGTCCACATATGAGCTTAAAGTCAGATGTTGTTAATTTAAAACATTTCTCCTTCAGTGGCTCTCAAGTTCTGTCTTGTGGACCCCCATAACTGCACTTGTTCATCCCACCTAGCTTCTGCTTTTAAATGGGCGCCTGCCTTCATTGAGTTACTTCCCAGTTCTTCTTGCCTCCTTTGTGTCCATCAGAAATGACTACATTATAATTAGAATGTGGCGAGCATTTAAGTTGGTTACGTTGAGTGAATAATTTCATACTTTCTTGCACTTGACGGTTTTGTTCTGTATTAATGTTCTGGTTCTTTCAGTCTTTTCTTCCTAACTAACAAAGTGAATGACCCTGAAGTAGCTGCTTCTCTTTAATCTTCAGTGTCATTTGCATGAGGGTCAGCACTGCTCATCACTAATTGGCAGCATCTGCATATAATTAAGGGGCCAAATACAACTTAAAATGGCAAATTGGAATGAAAGTTAAACATTTAAAGCTATGGGAAGAATATACATTTCTGAATTACTTTTTAAATATCATACTGGCAGCCAATTGAACGATCAGATCATTTAGAAGTAAGGCTGACCCATTGTTTTGGGAATCTGGCTGCAATGATAAACCTCAGCCAAAATGGTCCCCCAACTGGACTTGAGGACCCCTGATAGGTCCTTGACTTACAATCAGTATTTATGATTTCACTGTCAAAAAGATACTGGATAGGAATGATCCACGGCACAGTAGGTAAGCATAGCGAAAACTGCCGTTTACTGAAAGGACACAAGGGCTCTCTGTAAATCTGCCAAAAAGCTCTTGGATGTTCATCAAGTGTCTTGAAGGAGTGCTGTACAGAGAGATGAGTGAGTCAAAAATGGAACTTTTTTGTCAGCACTGGCCCTGTCGTAACTGATGAAAAGCTAACTCTGTATTTTACATTAAAAATCTCAGGCCAGCAGTCACACATGGAGAGGTTTAGTGTCACAACTGGGGAATACTTGTCAATAAGCACTTGAGCAACTTGCCACCATAGATGGAACTATGAACTGAGCTTTAAGAAGTTCATCAGTTATAGCTGATGCAGTCAGGAAATGACACCAAACACATAAGCAAGTCTACATGAGATTAGTTGATGTAAAACAAAAAGGGTTTTGAAATGGCTGAGTCAAAGTTAAGACATAAATCCCAACGAGATGATGCGACAGGACCTAAATGGAGCAACCGATATCGGTCAGGTAATGCAGAATTATAAGGACAGGTGGGCCACAACTCCTCCACAGTGCTGTGAGTGGAGAATATTCATCTACAGTAAACATCTGAATGCTGCTCTTGCTGTTTAAGGGGGTCATGATCTCTTGTCGAGCCAAAGGGGCAATTACACTTTAACATAAGATATTAGATATTGGTTTACTTTATAAATAAATAATATCATTTGTGTATTATTTGTTCTGTTCTTTCTGGCTCCTTTGTATCTAATATGCAGTAAAGGATAAACTCAGATGGTGTGGTCTTCTTGAAAACCTTTTTTGTTTGCAGTCTGCACACTGCTGTCAAGAAAAAGGTTTGAAGACAGTAGGTGACCTCAGTAAATGACATCAAATGTAACCCTCAGGTACAGCAGTTTAAATACTTGGGATCAACAGTACAGAGGAATGGGGATTGTGGAAGAGAGGTGAAGAAGAGAGTGCTGGCAGGGTGGAATGGGTGGAGAAGAGTGTCAGGAGTAATTTGTGACAGACGGGTATCAGCAAGAGTGAAAGGGAAGGTCTACAGGACGGTAGTGAGACCAGCTATTATATATGGGTTGGAGACGGTGGCACTGACCAGAAAGCAGGAGACAAAGCTGGAGGCGGCAGAGTTAAAGATGCTAAGATTTGCACTGAGTGTGACGAGGATGGATAGGATTAGAAACGAGGACATTAGAGGGTCAGCTCAGGTTGGACGGTTGGGACACAAAGTCAGAGAGACGAGCTTGTGTTGATTTGGACATGTGCAGAGGAGAGATGGTGGGTATATTGGGAGAAGGATGCTAAGGATAGAGCTGCCAGGGAAGAGGAAAAGAGGAAGGCCTAAGAGGAGGTTTATGGATGTGGTGAGAGAGGACATGCAGGTGATGGGTGTAACAGAACAACCCCTAATGGGAGCAGCCGAAAGAAGAAGAAGTACAGCTTATGTGATTGTAACGCTTGTTTTAGACAGGACAAGGTCATCAAAGGGGTTTGGATTATTTTGCAAAGTGAATTCAATAAAGGTTTCTTTTATGTACTGTCTTGTAACGGTGTGCATCTGTTTTTAAGATCATCATCTGTGGCCGACAAATCATGTGCAGCTACCTGAGCCAGGACATTGAACTAAGGGTAGTGCAGCACTACATCGCCGCTGATGGGCAAACTGTGGTAAAGGAGCACATCGATTGTCTTAGTGCTGGGCAGAAGCTGGCTTCCTATGTCCTCGAGAACTTGGAGCTGACTGAGCTGTGCGTTCGGGCTAAAGGAGATGAAGAGTGGTCAAGAGATGTGCACCTGGAGTCCACGCTGACAGACAGCAGCTGCATCATCCAGGTGAGAAACCTCTGTGAGGCTTTACCACTTATTCTAGCGTCATGCTTAGCTTCACTTTGACTCTTCTGTGTGTTCTTTAGTTTATTTCACCTAAGCAGACACACACATGGAGGAAGGCTCAGCCCTGCTGCATTAGGCTTTTAACATTTCAAGGAAGGTAAACTGTCAAATACAATTCCACAATGTAACTTGGTGCTGAAAGTGCTGCGTGCAGTCGTCAGCGTCCTCAACCAGACAGTGTTAAGAAATGAAGAAGGCGTACAGAGTGGACAGTTAGATGTAGAGTACAGTTTCACTTAAACTGTATACAGTGGTACCTTGAGATACGAGTGCCCCAACGTATGAGTTTTTTGAGATACAAGCCATCACTAGGTCGATTTTTTTGCCTTGAGTTACGAGCCAAAATTCAAAATACGAGCCATCAAAGAGCTTGTCGCCGCACATTCCGAGGAACTGACGACGGAGGAGTTGACGGAACTACAGACGCAGCAACACACAGAGGTGCTGCAGGAGATCGGTATCGCGGAGGAGGTTATCTCTTAAAGTGAGATAAAGGAAGTGTTTGCAATGTGGGAAAAAGTTTCGAACTTTAAAGAAAAGAAACACCCTGAAAAAGTTACAACTATTCATGCAGCGGCGCTCTTTAATGACACTTGCCTAACTCATTTCAGAAACATTCTGAAGGGGAGGACTAAACAAAGCTCCTTGGACAGTTTCTATTCAAACGCCTTGAGAATGAAAGTGACGAAAGTGTGGCAAAAAGAGAAAAACTAGTGAAGAAGAAATTAAGTTAAGCAAAAGTGAAGTGAAAGAAATAAACATTACAATACGCTAATCAGCTTCACCAACATCTGTTTATTTCTTTAGATTCTCTTTTATGTATTAGGTTTTACTTTGTTTGTATACAATATTTGTTCATTATAAATACATTTTTCTTATGTTGAAAACATTGGGGTGGTTTTTTGGGGGCTGCACGAATTAATCTCATTTCAATTAATTTCAATGGGGAAAACTGATTTGAGATCCAAGCATTTTGACTTACGAACTCGGTCACGGAACGAATTAAACTCGTATCTCAAGGTATCACTGTAATAAATTTGGGAGGTTCTATCTGGAATCTCCAGTCAGGCCTAGTCACCATGTGGGCTTTGAAAGAAGAGTAACTTGAAGGTTTATTTACACACCAGCAGTGTTACTGGTGCCCTCATCACTCCTGCCTCTCTTCTTGTTTTTGTTGTGTTGTCAAACATGGCGACTGCCCTGATCGTCCTTCAGTACAGCATGTGGTCACAGTGACTTGAATGTTGCTTTGTGTGTTTGTTTTTTAACCATATTATATCTGCAAACAGGAACGGTGCTCTGGGCCATGTGTGATATAAAAGTGATTAGTGAATTATATTTTCATATTATATTATCATATTTTTATGTTATACAACACTGAATAATAGTGGGCTTAATTTGGCTTTTCTGACACTGAGAAACAGAAAAAAAAAAGACTCTGACGTCAAAATGAAAACCGTTCTTTGCACGGTGGTCCAAATTAATTACAATTGTCAAACACTAAATAATCAATCATACTACGTTTTCTCCAGTTTAAAATTACACACCTGAATTGGTCCAGTGGAGATGATCGGCTCATTCAGTGTATAATCGCACCTTATCTGGAAGTTCCACGCTGTGCTGAGTCAGTATGGTGGCTTGATGCACACAATGAAGGCAAAAGAAAACACTCTGTGTAAAGGCGACTGAAACTGACGTCAGCAGAAGGAGACGAGAAAATATCCAACTCACTGAATATCCAGTTAAATGAATCATTAAGGAAGGGAAGGAGTATGGAAGAGCTGAGGGATCATCCAAGAAGACGACGAGTGAGAGACCTAGGAGAACTCTGAAGGAGATAGAAACTGGTAATCAAAAAGGAAAGTGTAGGGTTACAATCAAAAGGGCATAAATATACATATAACAGGAATAAACACATGTAACAATTATGTAAAAGTAAACTAACAAAGTGTACGGATTTACTAAATGTAATTAGAATTAAACATACGTATGAGTTGTCCTAGTGCAGGATGTCAGTCATTGACACAGTGTATTGCACGTAACGTCATTGTCTGCTCGACCAGCTCAGTGCCATTCAGCAGACCAGGGTGGTGACTCATTACAGAGGCTGATGGCTGAGGGTAGAAATGTCGTAAATAGCACTCCATGGAGCAAAGCAGTTGTCTCAGTCTGTTACTGAATTGACTCCTCTGTTTAGCCAAAACCTCGTGCAGGTGGTGAGAGTCACTGTCAAGGATAGACAGTGACAGTGGTGAGTCCAGCCTGACTGTGAGATTGAAGTAGCCTTTTAAATCAGTGTGTTTAATCAGTTGGCATCAACGTGCACTAACGCCATTTCCTCGGCACACTAATGCAGAGACAAATAAACTGGCCACTACAGACTAATACAAAACACATAAGAGGGTGCCTACATAAACCGAAATGCCTCGGACTCCTCAGGAAGTATGGGTGACTCTGACCCTGCTTGTAATCAGCTTCTGTGTTGGTACTGTTGTTCAGGCTCAGTTTGGAGAGACATTGCAGACAGGGTGCTTCACAAGTCACGGCTTCATGGGAGAGTGGTAAAATGAAACAGTGCACATGACATCTTGGTTATAGTGGGCCACAAGGCACATGGTAGACTCTGAAGTCACCAGAAAGGTTTTTGGGCGAACACTTTGTTATCAGAAACACTCCATCCCCACTGTTAGTCATGGTGGAGGGAGCATCACACTTGGGGATGCTTCTCCACAGCAGGCTCTGAAAGACTTGTGAGGGTATAATGAATGTCGGAAAACCCTGAGAAATCCTGGACGAAAACCTGATGCAGTCTGCAAGAAGCCTGCACTTTGAGAGCCTGATACGGTGTAGAGATTCCCAACACATCCTGGCTTTAGATTATTTATTTATACTTTCATACTAGAAGGTAAAGTTAAGTTGGGTTTCATGTTAACAGGAGTAAAAATAGCCCAACTAGCTAAGAAAGAGATGAGGCTGCGGTCTTGAGACCCCCAGTGTCTCAGCCTAATACGTGAAGGCCGCCATTTGTCAGAAGGATGGCCGAAACGGAGTCCTGCAAGGAGGTAATAATCCCTCATTGTTTAGCTGTTGCTCAAAGTCAGTATTTTCCCCTTCCTCTTCTTCTTCTTGTACTTCTTTATTTAGCAAATCCCGTTACTCAAAGCATTTTTCAAAAAGTAATTGTGCATACCATTTGTCTGAGAGTTTAAGAGACCACAAAATACAAATAGTTCGTTTAGAGTAGAGCACAAAAAGCGTAGTGCTGCACTTACGCCAGCTGTGGACAGGTCATAGGGTCAGCACAATCTGTAGATATCCAGGAGCAAACAAGTAGAAATCTAAGCAGTGTCTGTTTAGGGGTCGCTTCATGATGACGGACTTCTTCAAGGCCTCTGAGACTCCGTAGATTGAGCCTCTCTGGTCACTGTCTCATTAACATTTCTTGCTTCTCTGTAAGGTCCCATGTTCCAGTGGCTCACTGCTGTATGTCTGGTGCACCATCCTGATCCTTGAACCAGAGTCTCAGATTCAGCAACGAATGGTAAGTGGAAATCATAGAGCTGTATGCAGCACCTTCAAGAGTGCTCTTTATTCTCCTAACATTGATCTTTCAAATTTTTAATGTGCTGTCAAATCTTCTCCATTTTGCCAGCCCAGGCTTCATCTTCTTATTATGGTTAAGCCGCCATGCTGCATCAGTACTTTATATTGTTGTACTTGATTTTAATGCCTAGACAGGGGAAGGTGTAGGTGTGGTGTAATAAATTAATGCATTAATTATTAAATAATATTATTATATTATGACGAACAACAAATCACTCTCAAATATACACCAGTATGTCTAAAAAAAGAAAAACTGCTAGCTTAGCAGTCCCAGTGAGGCATTTATACAGGCGGTTATTGCCCACCGGTATGAAGAAGCGCCAATGTCGTTTCCTGACACACTTATGCTGAAAGTCCTCAGTGTTGGTGTGTCAGAGACAGGGTGTGCAGCGTTGTTCATAATGCCACTCAGTTTTGTTTTAATTCTCTCCCTCACTACAACCTCCAATGAGTCAAGAAAGTGCCCCTTAACTGAGTCTGTGCTTTTTAATGAAGTTTTCAATTTGGTGGGCCGTTCTTGAAGTGATGTTACCAGCCCAGCACACCACAACATAAAAGATCACACTGGCCATGGTGGAGTTGTAGAAGATGTGAAGGATGTCACTACCCTCATTAAGGGAACACAGTGCCCTAAGGAAAATGAGTCTGCTCTGCCCTTACTTCTATCGTTTTTCTGTGTTTAGAGACCAGTCTAACCTGTCTTGATGTGGACCCCTAAGGACCTGTAGGAGTGGACCACAACGACATCCACTCCCTGAGTACTCCCTGCCACTGGATGTAGAGCTGGTGTTGGTGCTGAGAAGGTCAATAAGCAGCTCCTTGGTTTTGCTGATGTTCATTTGACGGCAGTTTATTCTACACCAAGAAACAAAGTGCTGCACCCGACTCCTCTCCTCTGTCTCATGCCCCTTATCAATACACCCCATAAGTGCAGAATCATCTGAGAATTTCTGCAGCTGACATGACCTGCTGTTATATTATAGCCTGACATGTGTGATGTAAAGAGAAGAGGAGTCAGGGCTGTTCCTTGTGTTGCTCACATCCGTATCAGAAGCCATTCCTTGAGTCTCACAAACTGCAGATACAGTAGTCCATTATCTAGCACATCACAGGCACAACCTGCTTATCTCCGAGTTTGGTGGTTTTGGGGGTGCTGGAGGTAATCCTCACAGGGCTGCCAGCTCTGTCCAGGTGACCACAAGCCTTGTGGAGCAGACAGACAATTGCATCCTCTACTCCAGCATTTGCCCGATAGGCAAACTGTGGTGGGTCCTTGTGATCTACCACAAAATAACTGATATGATGCAATCAACAGATTTTGGTGACTTAGTCTTCCTAAAAACTGAAGGGCTGAACGATGTGATTGTTCATTCAACAAAACTCATGAGACATGCACCTCTCATCGGGCAAAAAACGGAAGAGAGAAGGCCATGGGTTCAGACTTCAGGCAGTCATTGACTGTAAAGGATTTACAACCAAGTATTAAAAATGATCGTTACAGTTATGATTATGTTAGTTTGTCCAAATACGTTTGAGCCCCTCAAAATGGGGGGGGGGGGGTATGAAGAAAAATGGCTGTCATTCCTAAACGGCTCATACGATATTTTTGGTAAGCCCCTTAAATTAAAGCTGAAAGTCTACACTTGAGTCTCAATGCTTGCTTTATTTCAAATCCATTGTGGTGGCATACAGAGCCAAAATGATGAAAATTATGTGAGTGTCCAAGTACTTACGGAGCTGACTGTAAGCCTTATTTTGTGGTGCGTCACCGTTCCGGGGTTTTGTTTTCATGTTTGTACAATGGGAGTGCTGGCAGAATGAAGAACTCTCCCAGGGTCACCGAGTGAGTCAGTTTGTCATGTCTGAATCAGAAACCTTGTGTTATGATCCAAAGTTTATTTTGTACTAGGTGAGTAACCCTGCATCACTCAGAAAAGCCATTATCGTGCAGTGTTGGTTCATTCTAGAACCGGAGATGAACGCAGACATTTTTTCCACATCACTGTTAATCATGTTAAGTAAGGTGAACTGCGAGCAAACAAGCAGCCTGAATGTGTAGTACTTGACAAGTGAAGTCACATTCTGAGGGCTTCATGAACATGGAGGACAAATACAAGGTGACCAAGGAACTACAGGCCTGTTTAGACTAAAACACCAGGGCAACAGGAGAGGAAAACAACTGGAATTATCCAAAATTTGAATTGAGTTAAAAAAAAAATGTGTTTTTTGATAATGAAAGGAATATTAGAGATTTCAAATACATCATATGGCTGCCCCAACAACATTCATACGGGTTTTAAATTGACAGAGACGCCTTCAGGGGATTCCTAGCTGAGCCTGTGCTGCAGCAACTGCTTTGGTGACTGACTGGCGCACAATGACTGGTGGAGCTGATTATGGCACCAAAGAGCTTCTGTGGCCTGGTCACTGTTGAGAGACCGGATGTGGAGTTCTTGGGGGTCCACATCAGTGACAGGCTGGACTGGTCTAATAACACCAAGGAGCTGCTTAAAAAGGACCGAGCAGGCTCTGTGCACCTTTAGTGTCAGTTGTGACATCCATTACATGTTCTTCATCTCTGTGATAGCCAGAGCTGTACGTTGAACCGGTAACATCACTTCAAGAGAGGCCCACCGATTCGACGGTGATCTGCTGTCTGACCCACATTTCGATATTTTTCCAGTGTTTCATTTGTTCTTTTTAGCGTCTTTTCTCTCAATGCATGAGCTTTGGACATATGAGATAATGGGCCATGACCCCCATGAGCACTCATTTTCATGGACTCTCTATCCTGATATTAAAAAAAAAGAAAGCCATTCATGTTTGTAGTGAAGGGTAACACACAAGAATAAAGATACCCGCTGTTGTGTACTGTTCTTATGTACCTTCAGGGCTGAGTTAACGTCTTTATTTTCTGTTTTCACGTATTTTCAGCTACGATAAGCTATTTCTTGTACCTCACTATTACTGTTCTGAAGAATTCTAAAATCAGCCTGTTTATTATTCCATTCTGAAGTTCGATTAAGCAGCTTTGAATGATGGACACCAGAAGTTGTCCTTTGGCCTCTTGAGAATTGAAACCTTTGAGTATTTTGATTGTAGAAGCAGCCGATGGTCTTCCTCGAGACAAATCAAGCTGCATTGTACAGTGCGTCCAGAAAGTATTCACAGCGCATCACTTTATCCACATTTTGTTATGATACAGCCTTATTCCAGAATGGATTAAATTCATTTTTTTCCTCAGAATTCTACACACAACACCCCATAATAACAACGTGAAAAAAGTTTACTTGAAATTTTTGCAAATCTATTAAAAAATAAAAAAACAGAGAAAGCACATGTACATAAGTATTCACAGCCTTTGCCATGAAGCTCAAAATTGAGCTCAGGTGCATCCTGTTTCCCCTGATCATCCTTGAGATGTTTCTGCAGCTTCACTGGAGTCCACCTGTGGTAAATTCAGTTGATTGGACATGATTTGGAAAGGCACACACCTGTCTATATAAGGTCCCACAGTTGACAGTTCATGTCAGAGCACAAACCAAGCATGAAGTCAAAGGAATTGTCTGTAGACCTCTGAAACAGGATTGTCTCGAGGCACAAATCTGGGGAAGGTTACAGAAAAATTTCTGCTGCTTTGAAGGTCCCAATGAGCACAGTGGCCTCCATCATCCGTAAGTGGAAGAAGTTCGAAACCACCAGGACTCTTCCTATAGCTGGCCGGCCATCTAAACTGAGCGATTGGGGGAGAAAGGCCTTAGTCAGGGAGGTGACCATGAACCCTATGGTCACTCTGTCAGAGCTCCAGAGGTCCTCTGTGGAGAGAGGAGAACCTTCCAGAAGGACAACCATCTCTGCAGCAATCCACCAATCAGGCCTGTATGATAGAGTGGCCAGATGGAAGCCACTCCTTAGTAAAAGGCACATGACAGCCCGCCTGGAGTTTGCCAAAAGGCACCTGAAGGACTCTCAGACCATGAGAAAGAAAATTCTCTGGTCTGATGAGACAAAGATTGAACTCTTTGGTGTGAATGCCAGGCGTCACGTTTGGAGGAAACCAGGCACCGCTCATCACCAGGCCAATACCATCCCTACAGTGAAGCATGGTGGTGGCAGCATCATGCTGTGGGGATGTTTTTCAGTGGCAGGGACTGGGAGACTAGTCAGGATAAAGGGAAAGATGACTGCAGCAATGTACAGAGACATCCTGGATGAAAACCTGCTCCAGAGCGCTCTTGACCTCAGACTGGGGTGACGGTTCATCTTTCAGCAGGCCAACGACCCTAAGCACACAGCCAAGATAACAAAGGAGTGGCTTCAGGACAACTCTGTGAATGTCCTTGAGTGGCCCAGCCACAGCCCAGACTTGAATCTGATTGAACATCTCTGGAGAGATCATAAAATGGCTGTGCACCGACGCTTCCCATCCAACCTGATGGAGCCTGAGAGGTGCTGCAAAGAGGAATGGGCAAAACTGGCCAAGGATAGGTGTGCCAAGCTTGTGGCATCATATTCAAAAGGACTTGAGGCTGTAATTGCTGCCAAAGGTGCATCGACAAAGTATTGAGCAAAGGCTCTGAATACTTATATACATGGGATTTCTCAGTTTTTTTATTTTTAATAAATTTGCAAAAACCTCAAGTAAACTTTTTTCACGTTGTCATTATGGGGTGTTGTGTGTAGAATTCTGAGGAAAAAAATGAATTGAATCCATTTTGGAATAAGGCTGTAACATAACAAAATGTGGAAAAAGTGATGCGCTGTGAATACTTTCCGGATGCACTGTATGTAAGTGGGGCGAGTGACATGTCTATCTACAGTTGTGTAAAGTTTTCAGATTTTGGATGTGAAACATCATAAGTAATTTACACAGGTTAATGCAAAATGTAAAGAAAAATGTACAATGGATAAACAAAATATCATTCATTCACTTCTTGAGCACCACTGCTCACCACTGGGCAGTTTTTAGGTTCACAGGGTGGTCCGGTCACATGTAGAGTAGAGTGAAATTCTCGACACATAAAGACCCCAGCAGTCTCAAGACGCTGTGAACGATTACAGAGTATGACAGCCTTACCTCACAGCGTTGGTCTTTCTTGTCTGAGCTAATGAAGTCAGTTTCCATAGTAGTGCATTGTGGGTACCAGCAGACTCGGTCAGGGTCACACAGGGAATCCCAGTCAAAACTGAAGCAGAAGCCTAGTGGCGTTGTGTCTTTGTTTTTTTCCCCCTCTATCAAGAGCTGGTGATTTGTGCACATTGTAGTCTGTTAAGTTGTTGAGTTTCCAGCATGCATCTCAACTCCAAAGAGACCGCATTACGTTGGCCTCTTACTGTAGAAGAAAAGATTTTTTAACACCCAACCCCCTCAAACTTGACTCCCTCAGTCCAGTGAGTTGGGACCACCGTGTTTTTAGATGCCTTCATTGGTTTATGCCTTGACTGCTGTCCTCTGGGCACCTCTTCCTCTGGTTTTACTCCACTTGCAACTCTACAGTTTTGGGAGTCGCGACTCCCTGCTAAGGAATGAGTACGTTGAACACTCAGACTCCTTTACCAGTTCTGTGGGATTCCACAAAACAGAATCGGATGCTTTTATTTTCTACCAAGTTCCTTATAATGATGGCTGTCATATCTCTTTCCCCTCTTTCTTCTTCTAGGTGGTCTTCTGTCCCCTCTTTATTATGAGAAGTCACCTCCCAGATCCAGTTATCATTCACATTGAAAAGAGAAGTCTGGGACTGAAGGATTCTCAGATCATACCGGGCCAAGGCCAAGAGGAGCCGCTGCTCAACGTGGAGTCGGACCTGATGCACCACTTGACTTTCCAAGCCAGGTACCCTACTCCAGTCTCGCTTCCTCTGTCTGACACATGAGTTTGTGTAACAGCTGCTTCCTCTTTTGCTGTTTTTAAATTAGTCCTGTGATATTCTACGGCCCTGTGGCCACTGGAACACGGTAGACAATGACCAGAATGCATTGGGCACAACGCTAGCAAGACGTCTCCCACCCTGTGCTTGTTTCCTATCAAGCAGATGTACCCCAGCCTGTGCCTTGTCTTCCTCCCTTACTTCACAGGCCGAGCAAACTCAGATGAACTGTGGCGCTGCACCGACGCTGCCGTTCACTGTGCGCTTGGCTGAGTGGTCCCCACAAGTGTGTGTGATTCAAATGTTTACTGGTCACCAGATCTTATTCATTCCTTCAGATATAAATAGTTGTGGTTGTCTTCCCTCGGGGCGGAGGATGGGGGGTTAAACATTTACAATGTGGTTCTTCAGGGTAGACAGAAAGAAACGTTAGCAAACCAAAGCTGTTTTGTCCCTTTTTTGTCTGTTTGCACTCCGTGAAAACCTCAAACCAAGAACGAGACGAGTCTCACATGGCCGAGCTGAAATGCCTTGCATAGCCACGTAGCCTCCTGCTGCTGACCGAATCACCTTATGGTGTTGTGCTCAAGACGCACAAAGCAGGCACATCGGCGCAGTTAGACATGTCTGTGCACAATTAGCAGCTCGGCTGGCACTTTTGTTCAAAGCGTCTCACGCCGAGCGGTGGATTGATTGTTGAATCCTTGTGTGAAGTTTTTACGAATGCAGAACTGGACGTTTAACTGGTGCATTGAGGGTCACTCAGAGCATCGGGGCTGGCAATTTTACACTGGGGGGGCAGACACGCTTGGTCCTGTACATTTTTTTCTTTTTTTAATAAATGTCAGAAGAAGTAAATGTACTCGATTCTAGCATTTGGGGCTAATGATATTAGACATGCCAGTGAATTAGCACACGGCTGTTAAATTCCTAAACCCATCTTGTTTAGGCTGCTGGGACACTTGTTTTAGGTTTTAGTCTGTGGACCCCTTGTAGACTTTGAAGCGGCTGTGCTGTTCTTTATCGTCTACTGAGATATGACATTCGACACACAAGATGGAGCACAAGATCTGGGAGTTTATCTTTCTTAATTTCTTTTTTTTTTTGCTCTGTAAATGTATTTGATTTTAATTGTATGATATTGTGCGGTGTTCGTATTAAATGTGTCTTCAACTGCCCATCTTCTTGCAGTCGCTCTTTTCAAGGCATATTGATGATGGACACGGGCATTAGGGAACAGAGAAGATTTATTGGTAGCCCTGCACTGAACTGGCGCCCCCTCCAGGGTGGTGTCCTGCCTTACGCCCAGTGATGCCAGGGTGGGCTCCCTGCAACAGTCAATTGGATTAAATGGGACTGGCAGTGTTATGTTATGAGCCAACAGTATCAGGCATTCGTTTAATCAAACTACATCCGAACGCAGGATTGCAAAGTCAGGTACATTTAAGCAGACTTGGTGGGAATTCGTGTTTTGAGATGGCTGTGGCCACTTATGCACAACGTGCCCCACCGTGTTATGAAGTCACTTGTGTACGTTGCAATGAAGCCACGAGTGATTCAAAAGCAATCATGTTATTTTTTCATACCCAAAGGCGGCGTCTTTGCAATATCTGTGAGGTGTCCACGTTGTCTGCTCTCTTTTATTATTGCAGTATGTGATTTGCACAAGTGTACGCTGAGGCAGGCAGCACGTCAAGCTGAGGGAATCTGCTAAGCCCACCTAAGTCAGGTTAGTGTGGATAGTCGAGGTTCAGATCATTCGAGTGATGCGTCGTTGTCCATGACTGCGCATTCATTTTACATGTCACAGCTGTGCTTAAAAGGCAGCAGCACATAAGTTGCACGAGCGACTGCTAATCTTTACACATCTTTACATACAAAGGTGCTTTCAGTGTGCATGAGGAGTGTTTGGTTGACACGCAGTAAGACTTGAAGAAGAAGTCCTTAGAATGTGTGTGAAAAGGAAAACAAAGGCCTTGAGCCCCAGGTTTGATTCTGTTAAGGATGACGCGTTTGCTGAAGGAGTCAATGACGTGAAAGTATAAGTTTGTAGTGTCGCAGCAAGCAGTTTTACAAGTGAAGCGTCATGGCTTCAGTTTCCGTGCCCGGAGGCTGTCTGCTGTACGCTCTCCTCGTGTTTGTGCTCCTCCTGTTTGCGCTTATAGTGCCGACACCGTACCTGCTCACAGTTTCACGTGGGAACCCCCCCCCCCTCAAATCACGCGGTGCGAACTTTGCCGGGGGAGCAGAGTCTTCAATCAAATGTACTTGTATCAGGTCATCCCCCCCAAAAACTCAACCAAAGGTCACTGAATGATGCGAAAATTACTTCCATAACGCCCATGCAGATTAAGTTAAACACAATGAAACAAAGCAATTCAAACCATCGAGAGGGCCCAACAGTGTAAGTCTGTGTAGCGTCACATGTGCAGAGTGCAGTGAAATTATCAACATGGAGATCACGAACAACAGAGGAGAGGAAAACAAAAACTCCACTCAGCAACGTCCCTGGAGAGAATAAAGCGCTGGGGCGTACGGATTACAGTTCTGGTGACCTGGGGCCCACACCGTGTGCCAGTCAGTATGGGGCGATTGTTTTGTGTGGTATTGTGCAGGAACTGCTCTGATACTGAAAAGTCTTTCTCTTTATGAAGAACGTCTGTGTTTTACATTATTTAGTAGGTTGTACAGGTGAATTAGATCAGCCTAAGTATTTGTGCATTGTACTTTTCTTTTCATTCAATTTGTTAGTCTTCATTTGTAGAGTGTCATGTGAGATGTCTTCATAACTATTCCATACTTAAAGTATACCATCATCATCATCATCCTGCTTGAACTAACATGAGGTTTAGAAAGAGTGGGCTTTGAGTCCAACTTTATTTGTGCCGATATGCGTTACGCCCCTCAGTGCTGTTTGTGGTTGTGTTTCTCAACAGGGAGGAAGATGAAGCCTCTCGGTGTGCTGTTCCTGTCTCTACTGCTCTGATCAAGCAAATTGTGTCAAAGACTCAAGCAGCCGGGAGTTGCGCTCAGATCCTTTCAGACTTTTTTGCAGCAGGACATTCCTCCCTCTTTCCGTGGCCTTATGTCAAGAAAGACATTGACAGGTAAAGTGAATAAAGCACTCGGTGCGTTCCTGTTTGATTGTCGTCATTTTCTACTCTAAGGCCAGCATCCTGCCAACCGCTCTGTTTCTGGTAAGGTTACTAAAGGTTACTAGAGACACAGGATGAGCAATAGGTCCAAAAAAGGGATGGAAGGAATTGAGAATCTCATCGAATATAATTTACAGTCATTTCAATGATGACTTTTAAATCCAGAATTAAACATCACTTTTATTTTATAGGAAATACTAACATCAAATCATAACTGATCTCCCATAAATTGCAGTTCATCGAGCTGTGCCTCCACTAGAGCTCCTGTCTGAAGGGTGTCCAGTGAGTGTGAAGGACGGTTATTACTCATTTTACAGAGGTCTTTGCACTGGAAATTTGTTTTCAAGCTGACATGACTTCATAAAGCTTGTCAGCAATCCTTGCTATACCAGGTAGGCTAAAAACATTGGAGTTCTGACAAATTGCCATACAACACTCGTTATATTTGGACGTATGTTTGAAATCCCAGCCGTCTCTCTAAGTAACACCGTGTAATATAATACGATATAATCCTATAAATACGTTACAAATTTTCATTGTAAAGTGAAATCAAGTGGCAGCATACGGTGCTTCCCAGGACTGCAGTGCAACATACCGTATGTACTCTCGTAGAAGTCGGGTCTTGAAACCCAAAAAATCGATCATAAAATCAGACCCCGACTTATACGCCCGTTCAAATGTGACACTAACATTTTTTTTTTTTTTTTTTTTTACATCTTCTTGCCTCCTCCAACCTCTCATCAGTTTCTCAGACACATTGAATTTTGTTGCAGCAGCACAGTTAGCAATTTCTTTCGCTACTTCAATGACATTTAATTTAAAACCAGCTTCATATTTTCTTCTGATCGAGCGCTCTATCGTAGATAAAAGTGTATGAGGGTGTGAGACACAAAAAACACAAAACAGTGCAGACGTCACTTCAGAATAGTTCAGGCATCACCGTGTGGTCACGTAGGCACAATACTAGGTGGTGTGCTCCCCCCCGTGGTTACTCTCTCAGGTGGACATTAGCATATCAGAATCTCTTGGACCAATGGCGTGAGTTTTCCACATTCGACTTATATGACCAACATTATAAATACCAGAATTTATACGGTAAACTCAAGTCCTGACTTATCTGTGAGTATATACGGTATACGTAAACAGTACAGTACAAGTGAAAGACGAGTGCGGAGTTATAGTATAAATAGATTAATAAATAATAGGTCATTTTATAGATAGTAATAAATAGATAATAACAAAAAACAACAGTAATAACTAGTGTAACACGTACTGCGTAAAAGTGAACTACTGGGAGCAGATCTGAGGGGCAGCACAGAGTTTAGAGTCCGGACAGTTGAGGGGCAGAGCCTGGCAGGAGTGGTTTGGATGGCACAGAACCGTCTGTCAGTTTGAAGGCTGTAGGCCTTAACGGATACAAGGCTTGATAAAGAGGGCACAGCGGTCCCAATGATCTCCTCTGTGGTGTACCCTAACCACTGTAGTGCAGTCTCCACACCACCCGGTGATGCAGCTGGTCCGGACACTTGTGCTGAGAATGGAGGGGGGAGACAGGCTTGCCTTTCAGAGGCCGCCATAATGCTTTATCTGTGCATTGCATTCAGAATTATTAATGAAAATGTTTTGTCCTTCACCGTAGTTCAGTTTCCTTGTTAGTACCAGCGTCATTGCAAGGCGCGTATGTTCCAGAACGAGACATATTGACGAACTGATTTTGCTCATCGTAATGTCAGGCCTACAGCTGGTGCTTCTTCTCCACGCCAAGTGATGTTTGTCATTTTCTCTGAGGGGCCTCAAGGTTTGTTGTAAGTGATTGTAGCTTTGTCGGCTCTCCGTCCTCCTAGCACAAAGCACATCTTGATTAAACATGACCTGGTTCACGTTGCCACGGCTGTGGAGTGCACAGACTCGGCATGGCAGCCATATGCATGTTTGTGGCTGTGCAGCTCCACTGTACTTCTGGAGTCGGTATCTAGTGGTTTGCTATTGAATTACTCTTGTCACTCATTACTTTCTCTCTCTTGTGATCCTCAGCTTTAAAACAAAGCACAAATCGGCCAAATCCGTTTTCCCATATATGTGGGCAAGCCGTAGGAAACTGAAAAACTGTGAGCGGGTGCCAAAATATGCAAGAAACGGGGATTATGAGCACAGTGATTTGTATCTTCAAAGGGCGGCTTGTTTAGTTTGACTTTTTAATAGCGTGTAGTTTTTCTGCAGATAAATGGCATGTCATTTATGGCGTCTTGACAAACATTTGCAATGTCTTTATCGCACCACTTGCCTTTTGAAATCTAAATATTGCATCCTTTCGCTCACAGGAAGTTTTATGGGTAAATACTCGGTTTTGTTGTGCTAGCAACTCTTGTCAAGATACTGAAACATTTTAGTAATCTGCAGAACAAATGCCCTGTTTATTCAAAAGGAGAAGAGAATGTCTTGTCCTACAGTGTGCACACCAACAAAGCAACATTAAAAAAAAAGATAAAAACAATTAATGGCAAGGATCCTAAATTCTCTCAGTGTTATCCAGTTAAGTCCTCGTTTTCTGTTTGCCTCCATAAAAAGTTGGAAGGGGGTTTTTAAATGCCACTTTTATCTTAGACTTAAATTATGGGGTTCTGTCTTTTATGAATGTGGTCCAAAATGTCTGCTCACCCCTTATATGCTGAAATTTCTGTTTGCATGTATTTATTTGTTTGATAGTTCCGAATCGCAGCGGTATACTGTACTTACTTCTGCATTTTTACAACTAGATGGCGAGAGGTTCACCTGCTCCCTCAGGGCTTGTAGTTTTCAGTCTAATAGCTCAGCCTTCTGGGCCCTTCTGTTTTTAGACAGCCACCTCATTTTCACGTTTTCATTCTGCCACAGAAGTGCCAGTGAGCAGCTGGCACAATGGGATAGCCCCATGCAGGTGAAGCTCTCCGCCTGGAAGCCCTGCCTGAACACCATCCTCATCGAGCTGCTGCCGTGGGCCCTGCTTGTCAACCAGTCCAAGTGGGACCTCTGGCTCTTCGAAGGCGAGAAAATCGTCCTACTGATCCCTGCAGGAAAAGTCATTGTCCCGCCCAACTTCAAGGTCAGCACCTTATTTTTAGAAGAACCATCCATCCTACCTTTGTTTTTGAAGCCCCTTTGACGTCTCTGTTTTGCACTCGATTATGGAGCGCCCGGTGGTTTGAGGTGCCACGATTTGTGTTACGTCACAACACCACAGTCTCCTGGGTGCTCACTTTCTGCATTTTCTTTCTCACCCAGGAACCTTTTCAAATTGGAATCTACTGGGCTGACAGCAACACGGTGCACAAGTCAAGCGCCCTGAAGCTGGAGCATGACCTTATGTCTCCTAAGTGGAAGGATGGCACCAGCACAGAGGTGGTCTCACTTGATGAGGAGGGATTTGTGCATGTTGATATCAAGCTGGGCGCCTTCCCAGGCCATCAGAAAGTAGGTTTACTTGTCTGTACCTGCCGTCGTGAGTTGGCACATTGCACTGCATGTGTTTTTTTTTTCCTTTCTTCCTGCCCAGTTTCACTGCCATCTGTTTCGAAACTTGGCTGGTGCCCAACTGGTCACCCCTGTATGGTCTCACGATTTCTTATTTTATGCCTGCGTCTGTGCACTGACATTCTTTTTAAGTTACCCTGGTGTTTGGGGGAAAAAGCTCTCATGTTGGAATTCTGGGTACTTTATGTCAAATTGTAATGGAAAACATAAGAAAATAAAAAGCTTGTGCAGTGAAAATTAAAGAGCAGCAGAGCCCTCACGTTGTAAAACAGTCAGAGAGGTCTCATTTACATCAGAGGAGATGAGATGCCACCCTGCTCTCCTCCTTGTAAACTCTGGTGGTGTTACGTCTAGGCCCAGTCTCTGTGAGTCATGGACATCCCATCTTGTACTATTTTAACTGCCCGTAATTTGCCTAATTAAATCCGTTGAAGCTTATTTAAAAAAAAATTAAAAAGGTGCTCTTTGTGCTGAGACGAGGAGCCTGTTGTGAGGTCAGGTGCGCACGTTGTTTGTGTGAAATCACATCTCCTCTGTCTGTCTGTTTACAGCTTTGCCAGTTCTGCATTTCTTCGGTGGTGAGGCATGGAATTCAAATACTGCAGATTGAAGACAGGACGATTGTACTGAACAACACTCCGTACCAGATCTTTTACCAAGCTGTGATGTCTACTGATGTGGACATTTCGTCACTAACGGCAGATGAGGTATGGCTGTTTTCTGATATTGGGTCCCCCGAGAATTGCTCTGGAGGGCTCGTGTGTGTGAATCACTCATGTGGTCAATGTGCTGTACACTGACACATAATTACGAAATAATCGTGGTACCGCTTTAACCACAAGGCTTAGTAGCTTCAGATTTTTGCCACACATGGCCGAGATAGTGTGGCAATGCCCATGACTCACTGTGGTGCAGCAACAAGAAACTTTTGAAATACCTGATAAAATAGGCGGGCGCAACGGGCATGATGAGGCTGTTTTTAAAGAGTGAAGCCAACTTATGCCATGTGACCTGCTCTAGTGCTTCAAACATCTAACCAACTTCTGTCAAGCACCGTTAGTCATATAAAATGGACCTTTCTCAATAAATCCGTCAGATTCTCATATCTGCCTAAGCTTATCATAATACTAAACTACACAAGACAACGGTTAAGCTTGTAAGAAGAGACAAATGACAACCTCAGATCCGCGACTATAATGACGTTATAAAAAGTGGCAGCTCACCTCGGTCAGCTGCAGGATGATTGGTGCAAAAGAACCAGCCGTATGAGAATGAAGTGCGGGCCACTGAGTTGGAAGATGGTGGGCAGGCGGCCAGTGAGATCTGAATATTCTGATGAGTTTAGACTCATGGACAGATCTGGATAGAGATGTGAAATAATTTAAGAAGCAGTGGCCGCCAAGAACTCCCTGGAGTGGACAACAGCAGCGTATCTTAAATACTTTGTGAGTTTCTGTGGAGTAGCATAGTTGGGTTTTAAGCCGATGCCATCCCCTCATAGCCGTGATTGGCTTTGTATAAAATAAATACGTACGTACAGTACCAAGCGGTGCCATTAGCAACACTAGTAACATCTGGGCTGTATTTTAAACTTAATTTAATTGCATCTTAATTAAAAATATCAATTTCTATCAAATGCAGGAAAGTTTTGACTGGTACTGTGCATTCTAATTTCTTAATGATACGTTTGTGTGAGCGCCAGCAACAATGTGGATGATAAAAAATATGCCTAAATAGGAGAATTAATAACGTATTGCACATTGAGATCCTTGGTTAGAACAATCAATTGATGCTTAACAGGTAATTGGAAATCTATGTGAGAAACGTAGCTTAATAGATGAGTGGTCACAATTTAGAAATCAAACAAGTGGTGGTGAGGGGCAACACCGCCAGCTTCAGCCCTTATTATGGGCTCAGACCCCTCATCCTGATAACACCTTTACCTCAGGATACGTTTTGGATTGAAAGACGGGGATCCCATGGTTTTGTACTATGATGGGCGCCGACCCATTCAGGGATCACAAGGAAGAAGGTCCTGACGTGGCTTGTTAGTCTACACTGAACTGTAAGGATTTTGATTCCTGGACATGTTTTGTGTATCTTAAGGATTTTGGCCTTCTTGATCACAAGAACTGCCTTTGCATTTTCCTATCGTTAACCATTTTGTTGTAGTCACCTATTTGTGCAGGTTCCTCTCCTAAGTATGTACAGTATACTGTATGTCCAGTTCAACAACCACCACTGGAAGAGCTGTGGTGACCTAAGCACCATGGCACCGCTCCTAGGAATGCAGCTCAGATATCCCGAGTCCTGTTGTTTCATCTGCGAATGGGACAGCCACGCTACAGAGTCTCATTACACTTAAAACAAACTGGCTGCACCATAACATTTGATTGCAAGTCACATAAACCACTTGTCAAAACAACGAAAGCTATTTTTTCCTCCTCTTCATATAAAACGTAGATTAATGAAATCTATCTTGATGGCCATGAACAGGGAAGGTGAAGGGTTTTGATATTTGAGAGAGCTAGGATTAAGGAAGGCTTTTATTGTTGGTCCACACCTCAGACATGTCATTGGGGATTTGAATATCTGCTAGGGTTTGAGGAAATCAAATCAAAGTTGTTCGAGGATGTTGTTGAGAATTTCCTTGAAACCCACAGAGCACCAAACTGCATCCACGCGGTTGACGACAGAAGTGCAACATGTTGGTGAAGATGTGGTTTCTGCACTCACACTTAGAGTTCCTCCTTGCTGCTCTCGGTGTAATCAGCAATGAACGTGGCGAGTGGTTTCACCAGGACATTGCAGCAATGGAAATGTGGCATCAGGGCAAGTGGAATCCATTAATGATGGCCGACTATTATCTGACATTGAAACAAGAAGCGTCAGATGATGAGTACAAATGAAAATCAGCAGCAAAACGTTTCTAGCTCAGCTGAACTAATGCAATGTGTCGCCATCATTCATTATGAGAGTAGACACACTCCACTGTGATACAGTCGATCTGAAATGACATTTGTGTTCGGCTTTAAGTTGTCTATCATAATCATCAAAAAATTTAGGAAGCAAAACTTTTGAAAGAAAAGTAAAAGTATTGTCCAGTGTTGTGGATCTGCTTGCTGCTCGTCAGTCTAATGTTTGACAAGCCCAGCCTGGCTCTCCTTCACTCCTAACCAGTGAGCCCTCTTTGAACTGATGTGACGATGTTTCTAAGGCGCTATATAAGATGAAGACCCTGTTTTTTCTTTTTTTGCAGCGGTGAGACCTGTGATCTTACAGCCCAGTTGCTTAATGTGGTTTCTCTTAATTCTTTCTCTAGCGTGTGTCCACACCAGACATCTCTGTGTTCCCCCTCAGCCCAGATGGCAGCCAAGTCCCTTCACAGCCCAGTTCAGTTCCATGCTGGGATTTGCTCAGTGATACCAGCCAGTGTGATGTTGAAGCTCCACTCCTCCGCAAACACATGCTTCTGAGCTTCTCAGCTGCCTCTAGAGCCGCCGGCACAGGAGGCCTTAGTGACTGCTGGAGTCTGCCAGCTCCGATTAGACAAGATTTTCCAAGGCAGAGCGTGGCCGTGCCCATCCAACCCTGCATGGAGAGTGAATTCTGCACCAGGTGCGTATCAATTGTGTGTGAAGGCCTTCATCTTTTACCCTCTGGGCTTTGGAGGACATGCCCCGTTAAATCTGAACATTTATGTTTTCCCCTCTTGAGTGCCCTCAGGTTTTCCTTTGCAAATGGAACAGATTTTAACACTCCCGGCACACGAGAGGTGCCCACTGGTGAGCACATATGGCGCTACAAAGCGGGAGGAATACATGTTGAGCGTGGCCCACCCTTGTCAGCGTTAACCACAAGCAACAAATCAGCATCAATGCTGCCCTCTTTATTGCTCCTTTGAATGCCGCTTGTTTTGCTATTAAACTGGCTTGGTTTTTCGTTCTGTCGGGAGGAATGAATGTTTGCTGCAGCCTGCTTTCATTTAACAATCCCCCAATGACACCCAAAGCATCAAAACAAAGTGGAATAAAAGGCAAGTCATAAGGCAGATTAACTAGAGCCTGGCACCAAGCATTCACCCCAAACTGCCAGAACCTGCATCCAAACCCCACGCAGCTTGCTGAGTCCATGCTGTCCGTTGGTTTTTCTGTGACTAATCTATTTACCTCCACGTGTTTTAGTGTTCATTTGCTTTAACTCTTTTATTCTTATTAACTCCTGGTTAAATACAATCACTCATCACTCATCATTCATATCATTGGACCGCACACCACTATGGCATTGGGCACATGGCCTTTCCCAGGCTGGAGGGCTAGTTGGCGATGCCTTGCGGGCTTGGAGGGTCCCTGAGCATTTTAGATGAAGAAAGGTGCCTAGCAGTGGAAACCCAGTTAAAGTCATTATTATACGTAGGCTGGCGTCAAATTGTTATACTACAGAAGAAATCTGCTTACCTTTATAATGAGGGTGGCCGTTTATTGAGCTCTTTACTTTGTTTCTGGTTCCCTCACCACTCTAATGGCCTTTCAATGACTTCCACTTTGTTTTGTGCAGCCATCTCACTCCAATTCCATTAACCTTTCTGAACATCACACTTAACAAGTTACCAGATGAAGACTTACATGTGCATCAGTTGGGGATTGTCACTTTCAAAAGTAACTTAATTACGTTACTTTATATAAATAAAAGAAACTAAATATGTAGTTATGTATGTAGATGATAAATATGTAGTTCCTTATTGTAAAAATTAATTTGTTACAGGCAGTGCAGTACTTTTGAGTTCCTTTTTCTTCTTTTCAATGAAAAAACTGCACACGTCACTGGCCAGCATTTCTTATTAAATCCTAGTCCTATATGAACCTTCAAACTGACCAGAAACGCAGCAAAACGTAATCATTTTCTTGTGTTTTATGAACGTGTTCAGTCCTTTATGAGCTATAAAGTACACAACATCCATCTCCAGTACAAGCCCCCAAAGATCTGCAGCATGAACACTGGCCGCTGCACCACCCGGTCACACTCTTTCCGCGGATTACAGCTAAGCTGGCTGTGTCTTTGGAGGGTCCTGTTACTGACTCTTTTCTGCTTGGTTTGCTTCTTTCCTGACACCCAGTGGTGCTGCTGTGATGACCACTGGCTCCCTGTGTTACTAAGCTGGGCAGACTAAGGGCTCGTTTATACTTCGCGCTCAGAACGCCTACACATACACACATCATGGCTGCCACGCGTTCCCAGCATTCATTTGATGCGTCCTCTGAGCAGGTCCTCAGAAATTAACACGACGCGTGCGCGAGCTGCAGTACCAGAAAAAAAAAGTCGGTTTTTGCAGTGTGCTAAAAGTCGGAATGTGACGTCACAGTCTCTGTTTACTAGCTACATGTGACAGAAAGCCACTCTGTGGATCCTACGAGATCGGTGTGCGCGCTTCGATGTTTGATGAATGGTTTGATGTGGTGAAGCAAAATGCTGACATACAGATGTATATGTGGTGATTTTATTTTAGATAGATAGATAGATAGATAGATAGATAGATAGATAGATAGATAGATAGATAGATAGATAGATACTTTATTAATCCCAAGGGGAAATTCACATACTGCAGCAGCAGCATACTGATAAAGAAACAATATTAAATTAAAGAGTGATAACAATGCAGGTATAACAGACAATATCTTTGAATAATGTTAACGTTTACCCCCCCGGTGTAATTGGAGAGTCGCATATTCCTGATCGTAATGACATGATACATTTTAAAAGTCTCACATACCATCTTTTGTGCTGTCTTTTTTTCTGGGGCTTCCTCCTGACCAAACAGCAATAGATCACCACACGGAACACATTAAATGTATGATATTCCAACTCTCTGCGCATTTAGAATCCTTAGATTTATACTTGATATCACTTTCATGATGAAATGCATTAAAGTATGTATGTTACATTTTACAGACAAATCGTTAATTTCGTTTAAATAATGAATATTGTTAATGATTACACACATGGGGTGATACGGTGGCGAAGCGGTAGCACTGATGTCTCGCAATGAGTCACGTCGCCGGTGTTCATGCATGGAGTTCACATGTTTTCCTGCTGGGTTTCCAGTGTTCTCCCGTTTCCTTCCAAAGATATGCAGATTTGGTGACACAATAATGACGCTAGTGTGTGTGAGTGCTTGTATTCACCTTGCGATGAGCTGATGCCCCATTCAGGGATTGTTTCTGCCTTGTGCCCAATATGCCTGCTGGAATGGAAACATCCCTGGATTGATGGATTTAATCATTAAACATCCTTTTCAGAGATATTTTCGGTAAGGTATCATCGGAATTTAATGGGTGTTCCAGGCAATTCACAACACAGCGAAGCTGAACCTGTACTTGCCGTGATAATATCTCACACTGCCACCTGCTGGATTCTTCCAGATTTACGTAAAGTACACGCGCAAGTATAAACAGTAAAACACTTGTGTAGCAGGAGTGTCCGCTGGAGTATGCGTCGTGTGAAGTATAAACCCGGCCTAATTGTACCCCTCAGCACAGGCAGCATTAAATGTATACTTAGAACTTCTGGTTCAGTTTATTTCACTTGACTGCATGCTACGCACGCACTTGAGCTCTTCCTCACTAGCTGTCACCGGGTGGCTGGAGCACAAATATTCACATTACAAAATAAACGCAATACTTCTGTGAAATAACGCAGTGAATTTTTTTCTTTTTTGCCGTATCAGGAATACCCTTTGGTAGTAATGCAGTCACACATTTGTTTGTTTTTAAGTAATGCAGCTCTTTTATCTTCAATAAAAAATGTATTGCATTACGTTCCTCTTCACTTTAAACAGTAATGTGGTTACGTAATAAACATCACTTTTAATTCGTTACCCTCAACACTGTTCTTCAATGTTCATCCATTTCTTTCCTTAGTTCAAGTTGGAAAAAATTTTTTTTTTCCTTGTCTGAATGAAATGAAACAAATAAACATTAAGGCCATCCAGCTGGCACATAAGTGCTGCTCAGTCAAACCCTAAATACTGTGGCCAGTCAGGACAAATAAGAAGTGCCGACATCACTGGTAGAGCCTGAGCACCACTTACTGAAACCATTCAGAGAGTTAATACAGCGGTGACTGAAGGGGCCTGAAAAAGAGCAACCCATCTGGACAATCTGGAGCCAGAAGGCCACACAAAGCAGAGACGTGACAGACGGAGGCGTCTGTAGGGTTGCATCTCTTGAAGAGTACGGACGTTCTTAATTCTCTGAAGGCCAGGTGCCAATAGATGAGAGGAAAATGATGACTTTGACTTTAGAATTTTCTAGAAAATAAACCTGGGCAAGTCGGGCATACTTGGGTGATGTTACGTCTGCAATAAAGAATAAGCACCCTGACACCTGCAAACCACAGGCCCACATAAATGTGGCATTTCATTTGTTCTTTTATGCTCTCCTTGTTTCAGTCTTTACCTTTTATTTTTTAAATAAGTAACTTTATATTTTAAACCTTCTCAGTTGTAATTCTTACGTGAGATATCACTTTTTTATGATAGTTTATGAATATTCCTGATTCTTTTTAAAACTGCTACTTCAAAGTTTGCCAGTCACTGAAGAGCCTTGTAGGCGGTCGATACCAATTACGAATGACCTGCCACGGTGATTTGACCCAAAGCAGCCGACTGTGGTTAGCTAAGCAGGAGTCATGGAGAGAAGGCTGTGCAAGGGATGGATCACATCTGGACATCACTTAGCCAACCAGCTTGGAATAATAAACTATAAGAGATACCTCCATGCTGCCTCATTCTCCTTCTTTATCTCTTATCTGTGTAATAATCTTCTCTTCTGGTCCATGAAAAGGTCTTAAAGGTACCTGACTGTTTTCTGACCGTATTCCCCGCCCTGCTAATTAAGGCCAGTGTTTATTAGATTTAGCACAGCGCCATGACTGTAATGGCCATTTCATACTCTGACTGACTGTATCCTCTTACCCGTTGTATTCTCTTCACGTGCTCAATAATGTAGAGTATGCTTTTGAAATGGAAATGCAGTACAACTGCAGTAAAAGGAAAAAAAAAATGAGATTATGCGTCCTACGTGGCTGTAAAGACATTAACGTATATTTATACAAATATTTGTTAGTTTGGTTTTTTTTATTATAAGTCTAAAAACCAAAAAACACTTTACATGTTGCCAAGCATCACCCTCCAGATTCCTGTAAAAGTGATAAAAGACCATCTAGTAGAAAGAGAACAGAAAAAATAAATCAGGAGAGCCCATCCGAGCCCAGTTTGTCTTAAAGACTGGTTACTATATTAAGTAACAAACATAAAACGGAAATATAATTTATACAGCTGTGCAAAACCGAATGGCATTATTTGGTATTCAAACGTTGGCTACGTGTTCTGTTTTTTCCTGCATCTTGTAATCATAAAAGTTCCAATTATTCCTGCTTCATTGTCTGCATGGCCTGACCAACGACTGTAACTCAGCAAAGGCCCGGCACAGACGTGAAAGAGCATTGGCAGTGAGGGTCGGTAAACTGCACAGCACCTCCAAATCAGTACAGTAGGGGGAGAAAAGAAAATAAGAAACACACAGAGAGGCTCCGCCATGAAGGAAAAAGAAGTGGTGGGACTTCAGGTGCAATTTGAACATTACGATCAACAGAGCCTCATGGGAAGACTGTGTTGTGCCAGGGTTAAGAGCAGAATTAAATTACACATTTCTGAAAGGCCAGCAGCTGTTCAAGATTGAATTCACATGTTCCTGTACTCGTTCCACTTCTCGGTTCTGTGCATGAAAGGACTGCTGCTGAACAGCTGCCATGTTTTTGCTTTCTTTCAGAGCTATCATCCTGACCAAACAAGAACATCTGGGAGTCGACTACATCCTGCTAAAAGAAGACCCCAGCCCCCGGATGATAATCACCAATAGGTGCTCGGTGCCATTCCTGCTGAAGGAGAACCTTAGAGGTGTTTGGTGACCTTTGTCTTTTCTTTTGTCTGGTCAGCTCTATAAGTCTAAGCCAGTGTGGGGACCCTTCAGACACCTTGAGCAGTCATGCGTTTTGAAGTAAATGTGTTGAGAACGTAAACATTTTCTATTATCTGGCTGTGGTACCTACAGAAATTTAAGACAGTCAAGTATTTCTCATTCCCCAACAGGCAGAACATTTAACATCTGATCTTCATGGCCAGCGTCCTCGAAGTCCTGATAATCTGCTCACCCTCATCGAGTTCATTGTTTTTTTTTGAGTGTTTGTTCGTGTAAAATTGACTGTCGGGAAGCACGTGTCTGACCGTGAACCGTAATCTCCAACGTGGTTACAGTCCCACATGTCTGTTGTGCACCAAGCCACAACGTTCAGAGGTTTTCAATATTACTGAAGAGGAAATGGAATCGTATTTGTTTTTTTATTTTTTTCAGTAAGAAAAATGCTGACAGTCCTTAAAGTTGCATACTTGACTGTCTTTTTACTTTTATATTAGATATATATACAGTAGAACCTCGAGATACGATCACCTCTGTATACGAGAAATTCAAAATACGAGGAAAGTATGAGCGAAAAATTGAGATCTAAATACGAGCATTGGCTCGCGTAACGAGCCACGAGCCAGGCTGTGGGTATAGCTCGCGGCTTAGCGAGGGGGCGTGGTAGCAGTTGCGAGCCGCGATCTGCGGTGTCTGCGTTTCTCACTTAAGTGCACAGGTGGGAAACTGCCCACATCCATGATTGTTCCTGTGGCTGATGGGCTGCAGCTGCCATGTCCTCCCCGCATATATAGAGAAGCGCGAGCCGGTTAAGGGGGAGAAAAAAAGAGAGAGAGAGAGAGAGAGAAGGCAGGCAGGCAGGAAGTCGGTGCAGGAGAGCGAGCGAGTGCAGGCTCGCGTGTAGCTGAACAGGCGAGCCAAACAGCTGAAGCAGGACGGTGTAGAGAAGGTCAGCTGCATTAAGAGTGTCTCGCCTGTTGCAGAGCCCGCAGGTGAGACGCTAACAGAGAAGAAGCACCGGGGATTGTCGTCTGTTTTTTAAAGACTGCATCCTTTTGACGTTTTAACCTCGTGTTAAAGGATTGTTATTCTTGTGTATTTTAAACCTCCACTTCACAACTGTTTTAAGGATTATTTATTTAAAGATTTATTGAATGCTCTACTGCACTTTGGACACCTGTTTTGATTCTTTTAATAATCAGTTATATTATTTACCAGTGTTATTTATTAAAGGTAGACTACAGTATATATAATTTATCAGTGTTATTTGTTAGGAAAATTGATTTTTATGTTAATATATTTGGGGTGCAGAACGGATTAACTGGATTTCCATTATTTTCAATGGGGAAGTTTGTTCTAGATACGAGAAATTCGCTATACAAGCTCAGTGCTGGAACGAATTAAACTCGTATCTAGAGGTTCCACTGTATATTTTATTAATTTATAAATTTGCCTAAGCTGAATGAGAACTGATCACACAGGCGGCGTGGTGGCTCTGAGACTAGGGATCTGCACTGGCAATCAGAAGGTTGCCGGTTTGAATCCCATAAATGCCAATAGGGACTCTGCTCTGTTGGGCCCTTGAGCCAGGCCCTTAACCTGCAATTGCTGAGCGCTTTGAGTAGTGAGAAAAGCGCTATATAAATGCAAAGAATTATTATTATTATTACTGTCACGCTGACACATTTCACAGACTGGTATTATACATATTTAAAGCCAATGGCATGTTAGGTGACTTCTAGCCATGGGCTTTGTCAGAAGAGCCGACTGCATGCGCTGATCTCGTTGCCCGCCCGTGTCAGTTTACTCAAATTCAGGTCACATTATGAGCCCGACACACTCGCCCCGAAGTTCAGCCAGTCTCGGCCACGTTTTTCTTTTTTCCATTCTGTTGTGGTATGTAAAAAGTAGTTGCTTTTTGATACATTTGAGAAAAATCTTCAAATCCTGTTTTTACTTTCTCATTCCAGGGTATTGAGTGTTGCTTTGATGAGGGAAAAAGTAAAGTGAAGTGATTTTAGTATAAGGCTGCAATATAACAAAATGTGAAGGGGCCTGAATAGTTTCTGAGGGCGCTGTATCTTATTCGTTTGCAGTACATTATATTAAGTACAACTTAATAGCAGAGTGGTATAAATGTGTTCTTCTTAGTTGTCCACATTGCTGTCATGTTGGACTGACTTAACACCTCAGATGTGTAATAATGCTTGTAATTCCGCTCTTTGCAGACTCGCCCAAGTTCAACATTCATTGCCGAACACTTCTGTCCAACTCCTCCGTACACTACGAGCTCTACCATCATGCCTCCAGCTTCCCAGACTGCAAGAGCAAGGATACTTTGCCTAGCATCTTGTTGAAAACTCCTTGCGCAGACAAAGAAGACTGGAGTAACGCCATCGACATCAACTGCCCCGGAACTCAGGTTAAGCAGGCTTTTGAGTTTGTTCATTTTTAACACACTGCTGCAGCAAAATGCAAATGTTAAAATCAAAATCAGAGCTTTAATTTCATTCAGGGAGGGACGAAAAGCGCTCCATCTTAAAAAGTAGCACATAGTGGGTGATCGTAGTGTGTTGGGGGCATATGGAGGGGACTGTGCGGTGTGGCATGGCGGTTGGGGCTTTGGGCTTCCAATCTTGAGGCTGTAGGTTCAAATCCAGCTGCTAACGCTGTGTGACCATGAGTGTGTCACGTCATCTGCCTCTTTGGACAAACAAAAGAAATGCAACCACTTGTATCTCAAATGTAAGTCGCCTTGGATAAAGGTGTCAGGCAAATAATAAGTAATAAGTTATACTAAAATAATGTACAGAATGCAAAACCAGCGATTGCAGTGTCTATGAACAGAGTGTCGACCTCAAGTGTCCTCCCTTTATTTTATGCTGTGTTTCTTGCCGTAGTCTCGCCTCTTGTCCGACATCAGGACCGTCTATTACCTTTATATCATTTAAGATGAACTCAGTCTTGCCCTGTCCACTCTCTCCTTTTCTTCATTTGTTTCCGCTTTACAAGTGCTCGCTATTCTTGAGAAGGCCCAATCTCTACAAGTCTTTTTAGTTTTGCTGTTTTTGTCAGGTTTGTATTATTCAAAGAATTTCTAGATTTTGTTTTGTGTACTGAATCCAAGTTCACATGAGACACTTGAAACTGGTTATGGCTGTTTGGAGGACCTTCTCCATTTGAGGTAACTCACCATGATGCCCACGCAGTGCATTCTCTGCAAACCGCTGTTAGGGAAATAAAGCGTTCAAGTCATTTTCTGACCTAGACTGTGAGAAGAATATCAGCAAGTTTTCAAGCTTCTCGTGACCAAAAAGGCTGACATTTTCTCTGAACTGTTTGGGAGCTGCAGCTTTCGTTTGGTTAGCCAAGTATGAAGATCCATGGAAGTAGTAGCCACGCTTTCTTTGACATCTCTCATGTCTTTTAGTGGAATCAGGAGGCTGAAAAAATGCCAGTGCTGAATCTCCCAGCTGCTTCTGTAATTCCAGACACTTAGTGTTTCTACTAGCAAAGATGCTGATAAAAATAAATCAAACTGCCATGGAGTCTTGTTGGAGTTAGTTTAGGTGTTGTGGAGATGCGACTTGCTGTGCAGTGAACTCCAATCAGCCCTCTTCTCACATTTCAGAGGTGACACACTGACGGGTAAATCTGCTTCCTGCTAGTCAGCCAGCAATGGATCTCGTTTATTCCACTGCTCTCCTTTCACTTCCAAAAATCGATTTTAGTGATGTAAGAGATATTGTCGAAAAGCACTACAGAACTAAAGCTTCAAAACTGTACAAAGGCTCGCCATTTTCTGTTAAAGAAGACCTTTAGAATTACCAATGTAATAAGCTTGTTAACGTTCTAATGGCAGTATGTTCAATTTCAGCTAGCCTGTCTTTTTATATTTTACTGGCTCCATTTTGACAGATCTATTTGATCTATATTTATCTATTCATCATTTATCTATGTATTGTTTCATTGTGTATAGGAATTAAGTTCCTGCCTTAAATCACACGATTATACAGCATTAGACGTTTATTAGAACTTAATTGTTATTTGAGCACATCATAGGTGTGTTGAGTTAAGCAGGTGCCATTGAATCGCTGTGTCTTCTTGAGTAGTGCCGACTCTCACACATGAACTCCGAGACCCTTTGGTAAGCTGTGCACGGATTTCAAGTGCCAACAACAAATAAATACGCTGCTAGAAATGCAAAGATAATTTGGTCACTCATCTCTTTTGATGGCTTGGATCCATTTACTTCATCAGTCAGAAAGCTGTGAAAAATCAAGTAAGGCTGTCTGTTTTGAATTTGAACACAGATGGCACCACAGAAGCTCCTGTTTCTCCATTGTCTTATATAATCAGAAGAGGCTTTGCCCTTTTGATGATGCCTCCCAGAACAAAAATCACAAAGGTGTGAAAATGGCTAATTCTGGATTCTCGAATGCTTCCCTGTGTTTTTCTGCAGCTCCATCTGCACAAACGGCTGCTTTTTTGCTGACATTCATTTTTCTTCACTTGGTGTGTGTTTCTCTGTCCCTCCGTCCACCGCGCACAGCCTGCCCCACCACTGAAAACAGGGAGCGAGGTGCGGACTCTGCTGGGTATGTCAGACTATGTGATTGCTCGTTAAGATTATGAAAATGGAGGCTATGACTGAATGTGTCATGGCCTTTAGTAGCCCTACTTTATCTTCCTAAAATATTTTATTTTTGTGTAGGAAGATGGTGTTTTGCCATATGTAGCCTTCCTTTTCAGCAAAATCAGACAATTTCCAAAACTGGAGGTTGCTTCTCAAACTGACGTCACATACCAAAGTGTGTGGACACGTGTCCTACTAAACAGATGAAAGGATAAAATAACTTGTAAGTAACAAGTTAGTCAAAGTTAAAAAGTTGAACAAAACTGGTAAATGTGCTTAGAACCTGACAGAGGGATTTGCTTGGCAATGAACTTGAACAGGAAGTTCTCCCATGACGGACACTGGCCGTGCAGGAATAACTGGAAGTTTGTGGGACCCTGAGGATGCTTGTGCGCAGGCCGAGTTTCCTGTATTATTTATTTTCCCGTCTGTGTGACAGGGCACTGGCATCTAATGACCCTAAATGACACAGAAATGAATTTTGTCAGTGGATTTCAATTAAGACGTTTTGTTGCTGTTTGCCAGGTGGTCTTTCTAACGGGATACGGCTGCCTGTATGTGGATGTGCTTCACCACTGCAGCACAGTGACGCTCATCCTGTCACCCAAGGGACGGGCAGAGGCAGCCATCACTACCTTTCCCAGGTAAGCTACCAAACTATCTTGCTATTTTGTGAAGCACCAAACAACAAATGTTAGATAAGGTAGGCCTGGCATAACAGTCGGGTCCAGTCAGCGACTAACTTAACTGATATGAAAGTCAAACGCATTTCACATTTTTCATTTACTGCCAACGCTACATACAGGGTCTATAAAAAGTATTCACTGCATGGGAAGTTTTCATATTTTATTGATTTACTGCACGGTTTCTTAAACTATGGGTCGCAACCCAAAATGGGGTGCCACCATTGGGTCACAGTTATGGTTAGTGAAGTGGGTTGCTGTGGGTTGTTTCAGCAATCGATATTGTTCTGATGATCATTCATGAATCCCCCCCCAAATCGATGGATCACAAATCTCCAACAGGGATTTGCTACAGGGAACCAAATACCTGACAATCATCTGTGCGTCAAAAAAGGAATGGTCTCAAAGACTGAATCACAACCAAAACACAAAGCTTAAGAAGCCCTGATTTACAACATTGAACCACTGACACTGATCAGCAGAAAATGACTCTTTAATGTCAACTTGAAAACAGATCTCTGTATAGGGGTCCAAATTAATTAATTCTATAGAAAACACAAAATAAGTGACGACGTACAAATCCAACCCCTTCAAGTCCACACCTTTGGCAGCCATGCCAGGCTTGAGTCTGTGTGCCCAGGTCAATCTCTCTCTGTCAGTTTTGCACGTCTCCATTCTGACATTTCTTCTTTGTAAGACTGCGGGGGGGATTGAGAGTTAAGACCCCCTGTCATGTCCAGCCAGACTCTTCACAGGGTTGACATCTGGGCTCTGACTCGGCCACTTATGGACACGGGCATTGTTGTTTTAAAGCCATTCCTGCACAGCTTTGGCTTATGTTTGAGGTTGTTGTTTTACTGAAAAACAAATCTTCTCCCAAGGTGCAGGTTTTCCTCCAGACTTTTCCTGTATTTTTCTTCCTTAAATGTACCCTCACAAGCCTTACACGGCCTGGTGCGGCGTAGAATCCCCACATCATGATGATGCCACCCCCATGCTTCACAGTGGAGATGACATTTTTTGACAATGTGCAGTGTTCAAACATGGCATTTATTCTGAGGGCCAAAGCTCTTCTCAAGCCGTAGAACTTCAGTGTCCCATGTATCTTCTGACAAATTCTGGCCGAGATGTAATGTGCATTTTTCTCTTTGTCCTTCTCCCATAAATCTGTGACTAGTGAAGCAACCAGAGAACAGTTGTTTGCACAGTCTCTCCAACCTCAGCCACTGTAGCTCGTAGCTCCTTCTGAAGTCTTGTAGGTCTCATTTGCTCATTGGTCTTCATGCAGTTTTTGTGGAGAGCCTGCACTGAGCAGATTAACAGCTGCCCCGTACTCTTTTGTCTTTTCCTCATTTTAGCTGGATATTCAGTGACTTGGATATTTTCGTGTCTCCATCTCCTAACTTGTGCTTTTCAATCACCTTTACATGAAGTTGCTTGGGATGTTCTTTTGTCTTCATTGTGTAGGTGAGGCCACCATACTGACTTGCCATAAGCATGACCTTCTAGGAAAGGCGGCATTTATACTGAAGTCAACTGAAACCCCAAACAGGTGATCTAAACCCATCTGCCTTCACCACAGACGATTTAGGGCTGTCATATTAAAGGGGTGGTGTGTACGGGATCAGTTATTTTGTTTTATAAAGCTTGTGGTCCCACACAATTTCACATTAAAGAGTCTTTTTCTGTTGATCAATGTCCAAAAAGTCAAATTAAATTCACTGTGATGCAATGTTTTATAACAAATAACAATAAAATCTGCAAACTTCCCAGGGGTGAGTTCTTATTATGAGAACTGTAAACACTCCTGTAGGAACACTTTAAAGGTCCACCGTACAATCCTGGCTTGGTGTCAGTGGAATATCCGACGTGTGTAACAGGACATCTCTTTGCACAGTTAATTCATTAGTTTTCAGAGCAGTCCATATACCAAATCAATAATGTGCTCTCCAAGTGGTGCTTTTGATGCTAATCACATTTTTGCCGATTGCAGTGTTGTCCAGTGTAGAGGTCTCGTACACAAAGTGTCATTGTTACCAAACTCTGCCCTTGCAGTCGTAGTTCTTTGTGTCAGACCTCTGTGCCGCTCTTCTCAGTCCTCTCAGGTGTTTGTGTCCTAATGTTTATGAGGGTCTGCAGTACCTGAGCACACACCACACCCTGACTGGCCGTTCTAAGGCTCCCCCACATTGCTTGTTTACCAGCAAACAGGTTGAAAATGAACGGGGGGTGTCTGTCCTCGAAGCAGTAGTAGGAGTTGTGTTATATTATTAAAATCTGATCTCTCTGACCAACAGCACTGTGTATTCTGTTTTTTTTTTTTTTTTTCACCCCCAGAGCTATGAAGCCAGTGGTTGCATTCAGGGTGCTTTTCAGCGAGGTGGGTCTGGTGGTGCGCGATGACATCACGAACCATAAGGTGTCAACTGAGCTGCTACGGCTGACCCTCGCCAAGATCCTGCTCAACATGACCCCAGCACCAGAAAGCTCCAAGTTCTCCCCACCAGAATTTAGCGTGGTGGCCTCAGAGGTGCTCTCTGAACTGTACACATTGGAGGTGTGCATTGGAAGCCTACAGTTGGACAATCAGCTCTACAACCGAGCCAGCTTTCATTTTCCTGTGTTACTCTGCCAGGAGCAGAAAGCCGACATCACACAATGGACTCGTGACTCCAATCCAGCTCTCTCTCTGAGGGGTCTCCAGGAGTACAGGGAAAGTTGCTTTATGCAGGTGTGCCTCATGCTCTCTCACACTTGCAGCTTTGCTTACGGTGTCGACGAAGTGACATTTGAGCTGAAGCCCGCCAGGCTTTATGTGGAAGACACCTTTGTTTACTATATCAAGACGCTTTTCCACACATACATCCCTGACAGACTGCTTCACGGTAACCCAGGGAAGGTTTCTGGCTCTTCAGCATGGCTGCAATGTCCTGAGCAAGTAGAGCAGTCCCTCAGAGCACTGGTCCACCCTGTGAAGCTACAGAAGTTAACTCTTCAACCAGTCAACCTTCTGGTTAGCATTCATGCCTCGCTGAAGCTCTACATTGCCTCTGATCACACGCCCCTGTCTTTCTCTGTGTTTGAAAGAGGGCCCATCTTCACCACTGCCCGGCAGCTCATCCATGCCCTTGTGATGCACTATGCAGCAGGAGCGTTGTTCCGTGCCGGTAAGTCCCACCCTTCTGCTAATCATTCAGGAATAACTGCTTCAGAAAGGCTTGTGTGCCACCAAGGACAGCACCATACGTCTAAAGGGTTGTGGATGCTGCTGGTCATGTTGTGTAGGAGCTGCGCATGGTGGAAGAAGCTAGATTGTTCTTTTGATTGGAACAAACCTTTCCTGTTTTATTGTCCTTTCATGATTTTGAATTCTCCCATAGAGATTTGCAGTGATTGCTGACTTTGAAACTGTGTTAAACTTTTAAACTGCATAACATTTGTTTATACATTTCACTGTAAACCACCTGCAGTCATCTTGGACAAACAGAGTAACATTCTGGTGTTCCAGCTTATCTTGTTGTGCTCTGGATAGTGTCCAGTAAATGCACGGCCCTAAAAGTCAGTGACGGACATTGAGTAACAGAAAAAAAATGTTTATTCCGCCTTATTTCCTGGAGTCATTTTTGTCGACTTTTCCTCCTAACTTTGTCAGGGCTTCTTTGCCAGTTCCCTGTCACGTTGTGTTAGACTGCTTGGTGTGAGTGGACAGCGTGTGGCTTCGGGTAGACTGAATAAAGACCGTACAAAAGTGAGGGTGGAATCCTTGTATTGGATATTACATTTTGGAGAAGAAGGTGCAAGCATTAAGAACTTTAAAAATTTAGTGAACAACAGAAGAGCCTTCAGTCCATCAGGCTTGTTCGTTTAGCTAAGCGGTCCCAATGTCTCACGCAGGTACTTTTAGTAAAAGCTATTTGTGGCATTATTTCTAGAAGCGTGACTGCTTTACAGCATTTGTTTTGCAAGAGCCCAAGAATTTGGCACAGCACTGTTTGTTTCATATGCTGTTATGTCCGCCTCATGAGTAATGTTACATATATAGCAACAGAAAAATTTAATGGAACATAAAGGCTCTCCTGAGCATTTCATGCAGAATCCTCTAACAGTGGTCCTCCTTGATATAAAATGTTGATTGTGAGGAGATTCAAGCCATCAGCTTGAGATAGAAATTAATGTTGACATTCTGGTCATAGCATTGTAAGTCATGTGGAGTTTTTTTACTGTTTGAAATTTGTAGCTCTAAAAATCCCAAAAACACACAACGCGGTTTTTACTTAGTAAATCTCAGTTATTACAGGCATGATTTTGTTCTTTTGAAATGATATCCAAAATTGAAGTTGTAACACAGAATGATCAGTGTTTTTGATAGTCATACAGATACTGTGAAAATGTAATAAACGCTTTCTGCACTGAGCAGAAGACTCACATCTGCATCACAATCTGCGGCATTTATGCACACCACTGGTCCATCCTGACCTCAACAAGTTTATTTGAGCTCAATTTATTTTTTCTTCTTTATTTCCCAATTCCAGGCTGGGTTGTTGGCTCTCTAGAAATCTTGGGGAGCCCGGCGAGTCTAGTCAGGAGTATAGGCAACGGTATTGCGGACTTCTTCAGGCTTCCTTATGAAGGGCTGACTCGAGGCCCGGGGGCTTTTGTGAGTGGAGTGTCCCGGGGCACCACATCCTTCGTGAAGCACATATCCAAAGGTACGACTTCATGAATCAAGAGGAGCTCATTGTTGTGTCTGTTACACAGATGGGTGGGCAAAGTGCTGAGAGAGCTGTGTGTCATTTTCAGGCACCTTGACATCAATTACCAACTTGGCCACCAGTCTGGCACGAAACATGGACCGTCTGTCTCTGGATGAGGAACATTACAACCGGCAGGAGGAGTGGCGACGGCATCTCCCGGAGAGCCTGGGAGACGGCTTGCGGCAGGGCCTGTCTCGTCTAGGGATCAGTTTGTTAGGTCAGTCCTTGTAACCTCATTGGGATTTACAGGTTAAAGCATTTGGTGTGCGGTAGAATCTTAAAAATCAGACGAGAGCCAAAGCAGGTAAATCATGTTGAAAAGACCAAACAAACTGACATGTGCTTTGCTTTGCTTTAGGAGCGATTGCCGGAATCGTAGATCAGCCCATGCAGAACTTCCAGAGGACCTCTGAGACACAAGGATCAGCAGGTAGCAAAGCCAAAGGCGTCATCTCAGGAGTCGGGAAAGGAATTGTTGGTGTTTTCACCAAACCGATTGGAGGGGCAGCGGAGTTAGTCTCCCAGACAGGATATGGTGAGTGCATTTCAGTTCTTATACAGGGGAACAACGCTCCACCCTTGTGACTTCCCAAAAACCCACTCCAATACTGCCAAAGCACAAGGAATGACCAATAAGTGTTACATAATCCCAGAGTTTCCAGTGCTATTGAAACAATACAGGCAATTTAAAGAATGGGGTAAGCAGACAGTGACGCCTTTATGAGGAGAGACAACATTTCTTTTGACAACTTTGGCCAGTTTAATCTCTGAAGGCGATGGCACAATTATGCGTACCACTTTAAAAGCCCTTCTACAGTTGTGCTCATTATTATTGGCACCCTTACATTTTAGGTATTTCACGTACAGCGTCTCAAAAAAGTGGGCAGAAAGTTAGAAGAAATAGGTAGTCTGCCCTGCAGTAAACTGGCCTGGCCTCACATGACAGGAATGAACTAATAAATGACGTGAGTTAACCAATACAAGATGGTGTTATTCTCTTAATAATTATTATTTTCCTTCCCTGTTCTTTACTGACAATTCCAAAGGACCATCAGTAAAATTATTATCACCAACATAGAGAGAACTTGCCAATCCTGTTTTCACAGTTAGCAATGTTATCAAGAAATGTGCTGCTTATGGAATTGTCAAAAACTGCCTAGGATGTGATGTAATATGAATATTGATCAAAAAAAATCTTTGAAGGTTGGTGCGAACTGTTGGGAAAAACAGCACATAAAACATCTAGAGGTTTAAACCAATCAGAAGTAGTCTAGAGTGATGGGTTCAACCAATGCCATAATCAGCACACAACACCAAGAAAAGCTTTAGGGGCATTTGGGCCAATGAGGACCTGACAGTTGAAAGACAAACCTAACATTACATGACTGATCTTTGCCCAGGCCTACAATGAAACCAAAATACAGCTGTTTGGCAATACAAACTAGATTTTGTTTATAGGTGATGAAAAGTACGGCCTGCCTACAGTTTAAATGTAGTGGAGGTTCCATAATGTGGCGCTGCTTCTGGTGGCTGAAAGCCTTGAAAGTATCAAGAGATCAAGATGATCATGAGGGCATTTTAGGGCAGAACATGCTACCTACTGTTTGGCTGAAAGATCAGGGTCCCCAGCAGGGAAGTGACTCGAAACACACATCCCAAAGCACAAAAGAATCATTAAAAAAAGTTAAAGTAATTGAAATGTAAAAGTAATCCAGCAGACATTCAAAAGCTTGAACAAACTGCAATGGGAAGAGTGAGAAGCTAACAGCTGAAAAGTGCATGAAGGTTATAGATTGCTACACGAAACATTCGAAGGCTGCTGTCATTGAAAGTGTTGTGCAGCCAAGTATTAAGGAATAGTACCTTTAATACTGAAAAGGTCTTATTTTGATTTTTGTCTGTGTAAAAAATAAATGCAGTCTGATCGGGCGTTTTTTGCTGTATAATTTTGGACATCCTATTAAAATATTCTGATGATCAAAGGTTGTTATATTTCCTATTGTTTTAGATGATATTGTACATGGTATAACTAAAATGAGAGGGTGTCAATAATGTTGACCACAACTGTATAACCCAAAAGTGTGTCTCTGACCCTGGTCCATCTGGTTTGGGGATCACAGTTGAAGGACTCGTTAGAAATGAGACAAAATTTAATTGTACCAAAGTTCATGATAGAAAATATTGTCAATATGAAATCTTGTCTTGTGTATTGAATGACATAACCACTGACTGAACTGAAACACAAAGGCAATCCAAAGCATCTTTTGTTGAAAGCAGTTGATGTACAATTCTAATTAAAAAACAGAACTAGGGTACAGCATGGCCAGTTACGTGAAAGTGAAACAGACGCCATGAAGGTTTAGTGCTTTGTACTTGCACTTCATTTAGTGAGTTGCATCATCTGTCAGGTACCGCAAACCACAACATTGTTTCTTAGGTGCACCACTCCACCCACAGGATTGTTTCAGATTGAAATTTATCGGGACCACCAAAAGAGAAACTTATTTTATGGGAACAGTTCTCATGATGCCCTCTAATGCTACTGAGAGCAGCAAGCTGAAGTTAATGACACTCTCACAAGCCACTGATGTGAAAACGAGTGGTGGAGACACTGATGACATCTGTGACCCGTTAAAGCAAGAAGGAATTACTGAGTAGAGGACCTCCCATTGCTCTCAATAGGTGGACAGAGAAAGCCGCCAAGTGCCCAGTGCTTGCCTTTTTGGTCAGATGACATCTCTGGTGTCTGTAGCCAGCGAGTCAGGGGGTCTCAGCTTCTTGTTGACATTCACATTTTTTTTTTTAATTAAATACTGTATATAACATTATAAGTTCTTCTTAGATCTGGTCAGGACGCACAGCTAACAGGTCAGTAAGGTGTTCAAGCAGGAAGTTAAAGAAGTGCCATTGTTGGAGCAGTGTGTGACATTAACTCGGAAAACAAAAACATGCATTCACATTTGGATGGTTTGGCACTGCAGTAACTTTAAAATTACATTATTACAGTGCAAAGATTGTTTTACATTAAAACTTGTGTATTTGTGCACTGAGTTCCATTGACTTTGCAGTGATTTATGAATATCTAATAGCCCATTTATTTTATGAAAATTTCTTCTCTTGGGAATATTGTAGGATTAAGCCTGAATTAAAATAAAATTTTTTATCTTGTCCTTACCTGTCATTCATGTTTATTTTTCCATACCTTTTTTTTGTTGTGACCATTTAAAATATTTTAAAGCTAATTTGCTCTTATTTTATACAGAAAATGTTTTTTTTCTGACACTCCTGTACTGCTGGTTGTGCCCACAGCTGAACATCAGAGCCCCTCACTCTTTGGCACAAGCACTGGCTCAGTGTTGTTTATTTCCTGTCGTGTGTCACCAGCACCGTGTGATTGTGATAATGTAAATGACGACGGCGGCGGTGTGTTTTGTCATTGTGCACAGGTATTTTACATGGGGCAGGACTCTGTCAGCTTCCCAAGCAGCTCTACCTACCGATTGAAGGGCAGGCCACACAAGCCTCAAACAGCCATTTGAAATACGTCTGGTAAGCTCTCATTGCCTTTGATATCCACATAAAAGCAATTTGTGTGCAGGCTCACCAAGATCTACCACGGTTGAGCAGTGAAGCTCCTGTGGGAAGACCGGCTAGTGTTGAAAACCCTGTGTCAAGCGCCACATTTGATCGGGTCCAGTCAAGAGTAAAGTGGATGGTAATTGACAGCTTCTGAATGCGCATCTTATGAACGTCTATTAATATTGTCAAGTAAGTTAAGACCCCAGTTAACATGAGGGCATCTCCATTTGTATGTTTCAGTCCTCACTCTGCAGTGACAAATGGCAGTTTTCGCAGACCTTCATATTGCTGTGAGCATTCGTTGCCATGTGAGGGGTGCCAGAGGGGTTCAGGTCAAAATAGCCCAAAGTCCGTCCTGTAGAAATAAGATAAAAAAAATAATAATGCATCACCATGCCATTGCTTGCTTCTCCACCTACAATGGGGAGGATGGAGGGGGGGGGGGGGGCTACGTTCATTTTACATTTCCTTGAATTTTCTTGCTTCTTATTCTGCTGTTCAAATTCAGCATATATTTCTGGGAAAGGAATATCACCAGAAAATGCAGCCCAGGTGAGCTGGAAACGTCACCTCTGCCAGTCATCTGCATTTGTAAGAGAATAGGTACCCCTCTCGTTTGCTTAAGGAGCGCCGTCTGCTGTGTTCCCTGCTTGGTTAGACTGTATGTTGCAGTAAATGTATTTTGTGTCAAACAGGAAAATGCTGCAGTCCTTGGGGAGGCCAGAGGTGTCCATGGCCCTCGACGTGATGATCGTCAGCGGCTCGGGTCAGGAACACGAGGGATGTCTGCTGCTAACTTCAGAGGTGCTTTTTGTGGTCAGCCTCAGCGAGGACACACAACAGCAGGCCTTCCCAGTCACGGAGGTTGATTGTTTCCAGGACCCAGACCAGGACACTCAGCTTAGGGTGGTGCTAAAGCAGCAGCGAGTGGCGTGTGACGTGGAGGTAAGTAATAAAGGCCTACACCCTGCTGGTGATAACCTGAGTAGTTTTTGGGTCACCTGTTTGCCCCCTCAATCATATACATATGAAGCCAAGTGGTTTGGCCTGTTATGGCAGAGTGCATGCAACACACAAGCACTCTCAGGCGCTGTGTCGTGATCAGCAAGTACTCCTATTCTAACGGATTAAATCATTAGCTTCCATTGTGTGTTCTTCCCATAGGTTGAGGGTGCAAGAGAGAAACTTTCTGAACAGCAGTATAACCGACTTGTGGACTACGTGACCAGGACAAGCCAGCACATGGTGCACGGCAGCAGCTGTAGCCTCCCTTCAGAGCAGTCTCCGCTGGCGCCTGTTGAACCCCCGCCTAACACCATCAAGACATACAAATATCTAGTGGAGCCGCACTGTGCAACAGTCTTTGTCAACAAGTTTGCAATGGTCAAGAACAAGGCCCTGAGGAAAGGGTTCAACTAAATGAACTTGTTCTTTCAATTCAAACAAACTACAAAAAAACACGAGAATGAGCTCTGCAGGCCTAGGAAAAAGTGAAACCACCAAGGGTTTTAGAATGGGGCTTGTGGTGGGAGTAGTGAACAGTGGCCACCCAAGAGCTCAGGATCTTTTAACAGTTTCTTCTGCAGTATGACTGTGCTGAAGTCGCCAGCCGTCACATATGTATCAGGTGGGAGGCGGTGCGCTGATTCACAGACGTCATTCATACAGTTTTTAGTTGCTGCTGTCAGGTTTTTAACTCACTGAACTTGTAAAGAAGATTCCAAAGGAACAAAACTAGTGTGTAATAACAGAATATGTGGCCGTTTGTGGGGCTGCATTATTTTTTAAATAATCTATTGAGGTTTACTGCTTTTTGAATTGAAGAAAATGAAGAATGAAATGAGTGCCTTTCCTGTAACCTTCACTTTGTACAAATGTGGGACTGCCCTTCCAGATCATGTATAACTCAAGTTTGTTTTATAATTCTAAAAAGAGTCAGAGATATTTAAAAGAAATCACTAATAAATGGTAAGAATGACCCTTGTGTGTCCACTTTTTCATTTATGCAGGAGTCATTTATCTTAGATGAATATGGTGTGTCTGTCCATCGAGTACACACTTCCAAGGTTACAGGGTGTTGCCTAAAGAGCCAATAACAACAGCGGCAGGCCCCAGCACTGAAGCGCCAGCCTTGGAATGATGGGACAGTTGCTGTGACGCCATCTGACATTTACAAGTGTCACCCTATCAGATAAATCAAGAAAATCACTTGAATAGCTGTCTGTCATCAAAGGTGCCCCAAAAAGCGTCAATGATATTTAGGTTTCATGTCCCATCTAGGATTTTTTTTTTCTTGACACTGTTGGGTTTCGGCTATTTGTTGTCCTGAATTGGAATAAACAGGTTCAGAAAATGGTTGTTGATTTAGTAAGCACTGAAAGGATCTGCCAGCAGGCGTGTATTTGCAGCCCTCAATGACTGACTGACTGACTGACATTTTCTGCTGTGCACCATTCCAGAAATGTTTGCTGCCCTCTTGTGAAAGAATCAAGCAAGTAGCTCTTCAGTTGAAACCTACATCATTGTTTTTTCACGAAGTGTGATTAACTCCAAATTGTACAGCAGAATTGCTAAAGACGAAAGTCTCCGATAGTGTAGTGTTGTTGTGTTAGACCCTTGCTGTTTCTAGTTATTCAAAGCAAACTGGCATCAGCAGAATTGAACTATGACTGTGGACTGACGTAGGTCAACTTATACAGCGTTTCTTTTTCATGTGCTGTAAGCTGAAGTGCACTGAACAAAAAACAAAAAAAGAACTCTCTACCAGGGTTCAAATTAAGCAGGTCACTCTGCCCAATGTAGAGTGGACTACAATCCAACAATCACTCGTGCCATTTTTTCCCCCCACTAAAGGCAGAAACCAGAAGCATGCTACAGTTACACGTTTTCAAAAGTAGTATTTGTCACATCTTTGTTAAAGGCAATGAAAACAAATAGCATGCAACACTTGTTTACTTCACCTTCTTGCTCTAATGAAATGTCAAGCTCAGACTACATTGTCCACCATGATATAATTTTGCATAAAAAGCAACTACTGCACTAAAAGTTGATTGTACTATCAAGAGTATGTAAAAGGCATGCAGAATACAAAGCTTTAAATAGATTAGAAAATCTGAATCAGTTTTGCTCAGCGCAGAGGAAAACACTTCAGCGGATCGTAAAGACTGCCCAGCAGATCATCGGCTGCTCTTTACCCTCTCTGGATGTACTGCACAGCTCTCGCAGCATAAAGAAAGCAGAAAATATCTTAAAAGACTCCTCACATCCCGCTCATGACATATTCCAACTGTTGCCTATACGAGCCTCAAAACAAAGACTAACAGACTGAAAAACAGTTTCTACCCTGTTACTATTAGGGTACTGAATGCCACCTCAACACCTCCAATGCAGCAGTGCAATAGATGACATCTTTGTGCAATTAAGGTCTTATGTTGAATGTTTGTGTTCTACCTTATTTCTTCTTATCCTTTTGTAATTATATTTATTTATATTTTGACACCGCTGGGATTGCACCTAATTTTGTTGTATTTGTTACAATGACAATAAAGATATTCTGATTTTGCAAGACTGACATAAAAACACAAAAGAGCTACGAGACTGACAGTAAGACGTAGTGCAACAAGCAGTGAGAAGAGAAAAAAAAACAGTGGAGTGGGGCTCAGTTAAGTGAAAAATAAAAAGGTGCAACGGAAGAGTTTAACAAAATAAGGGGAGGAGGTGCCCATGCTTTAAAATGTACATATGCTGGCAGACAGAATGTAAATGTCACGCTGGCACTGAACCACTGAAGGAGAACTCAGAATCGCCAATAAATGTCACCTGTGGACACTTTAACCCATACAAGTCTGGGTGCAAGTGAGTCCTGTGATGGACTGGCATCCCATCCAGGGCTGACACTGCTGGTGATGCTATAGATGGCCTATTGTTGTCATGTTTTGACTCTCACCATGTTTGGTACATGCAGCAGAGTTGATACTCATGGCATATTGAAAGGATTTTGCAGCAAGGTCAGGGTTTTCTCATCCATATTTTTTGGGATACTTGCATAATCCATCTGATTCTCGCACGGTTTAGTGTTTTGTTTTTTTAAGAAAATTAACCTACAGTGTGATGAGTAGTAGAACCACAATGTCTGTAGTTATAATTTAGTTTATTAATCTGCTTATACAGTCCTGACACAAAAGGTACACAAGAGAAAAAACATTTCACATATCTTGGGGAATTTTTTTAACACACGTTTTGTTGATTTTGGCTGCAGTACCAAGAGTGTCCACAAGGTGTCTCTATAACCCATGCATTGCATGGAGACCCTCGGCATATTGCTTTCAGAATACTTTTGCATTATATTATTCTGTTGAATCATGTACATTTGTATTACTTGTTAACGTGTTTGTGATTTTTTTTTAAACTTATTAATGCTGCAATAAAACGCAAGACATAACATTATTTAAAATTTTTTCATTTCTATTCTGAACCACTAAATAAAACACTACAGTTTTTAATTGTTGCCATATTTACCAGTATTTTATGGGTATACCCTTGCCAGGTTTTGAAGGCCCAGAATAAATTATCTCTTCATTTCCAGCTTATTTGCCCTTCCACATGAACAAGAAAAGTTTTTTGCTTAAGGGTCACCTTCTTTTTATACCAAAAGCCACAGAAGTCACAATGCAGCGTTAACATGCATAATATTGTCAGCCCATTATCCCAGTACAGTGTCACAGGGCATAAAGTAGAAACCAACTCTAGAAGGGATGGTAGTCTACCGCAGGACCCACACCCCTCGACACTAAGATGAGGACAGTTTAGAATTACCAATTCACCTAACACACAAGTAAGGGGGATATGGCAAAACACAGCCTGTGCGGGTTATTCACAGGATCCTAACAGGGATGACAATTAGCCAGCAGAGAGGACATTAAGATTCAGAAACTTGCCTGCACTATTTGGGTAACAGTAGAAAACAGCACTGGACAAGAAGAGCCAGTCCCACAGATATTAATGCTTAAAATTTTATTTTGGTTAATTTTATATAGTTCTTTTCACTTTTGTTTCTGGAAAGAAAAAAAACTACCCAATGAGACTACAGCAACCCAGTGTGCCCTGCTGGTGTGTGCATGACTGCACCTGTCCAGGAACACTGCCACATACTGTATCTGGGGGAGCATACAGTCTTTAAAGGTGGACTCCCCTGGTCCACCCATTTTATAGTCCAGTGTCCTCTCCCATACTCTCACTATCTGCCTATAGCCAGACAGATAAACATACACACTGTATATAATACATATATACTCTTTATCAGATTTGTCCAAGTTAACTTTGCATACTGGACAGAACTTCCTAGAAAAATAACCAAGACAAACTCATTATCTTTTTGCTGCCCTAGCCTAAACTAAGCATAAATGAAAAAACAGTAACATGCAGCCTCCTTGGTTACACATCCTCCGTTATGCGACTTCTGACTAATGTGACCACATGACAGTACTCTTCCACTAAATGACGAACTTGCCACTCTACAGTTATGTGTGTGTCACTTTCAAGGAAATATCCACATAAAAAAATGATTCCAAACAAAGAGCACAGCCTCGAATAAACAGCACCCTCAACCTGTAGCCATTAAACCGGGAGCAAAAATACTGCTCACTTTGTCATTCAACTCATGCTACGTAAACTTGTTATGTTTGAACTTTGCAGACTTTAAGCATGGATATTTTTTTTCTTCCAAAATGCAACTTTTTGCATTTCCCTTTACACAGACATGGTGAAGGGCCAAAGTCATGCACCAGGTTAACATAAACGACACAGAAGAGATGATGGCCTAATTCAAGCACACTCTGTTACAATTTATAGACTTTAAACCGAGAAGCCAATAACAATCCACAGCATTCATTTTTTTCTGATGAACATTATAAATTTAACAGGTTTGTTAAATACTGTTAGTCTTCTCACTGATTTCCTCTATTGTGGCAAATGCTTGGCCCTGAAAGTTTTCAGGGTTTTTTTAATTATAGAAAAGGGTACTTAAATGAACAAATACATATTTACCTTACTTATCTAATGAACAAACCTATCCACTACTAGTGGGCACAGTGAAAAAGTATTTGCCCCGTTATGCTTAACAACTGAGCTACATTTAGCTGTTAATGACTCCAACTACATATAGTCATGGAGGAAATCAAGAAAAGGACAAATACTTTTTCATAGCACTGTTTGTTGGGATGTACAAGTCAAAATTCAGATAAGAAACCTAGGAAAGGTGATGAAAAAGCAAAAAGCACAAATCTATTGCACTGGCACATAAATGTATTTTCTGTTTAGTCTTTTGTCTCTCTGTGTCATCGTCAAGCGCATATAAGTAAAGGGGAGGAGAAAAACAGGCACATTGGGCAGATGGCCATAAGGAAGGCGTTTGTGGAGTATGATCTAGTGCCATTAATTTCCAGGCGATTGCCATAGTAAATGGACACTAATTTACAGCTGGAAAGGAGAGCAAAAAGGCAGTAGAAGGAGGAACGAGACGGAGTACAATCTTTACAGTGGAGAATACAAATGTAGCCTGTCCACTGCCAGACAGGAGATTGGCTCACTTAAAGGTCGAAGCCCCTTTCCAATTTGCAGATGGCCACCTCAAAGACTTCATCGGCTGACACACTCCATGAAGGAGTGTACAGGACTGTCAAGAGGTTTTAGATTGGTGAGCTGAAAGCAATCTGTTTTTCTGGGATATTGCATTTTGAAGACTGCAAAAAAGAGAGAAAAAAGGGCTACAATTTCATTTAAAAAGTGACAGGACTTTGTGTGTTGCATGTGGTCGAACAGTTTTTCCTTTCGTGTTATTTGTGTACTGTATGTGTTGGCCTTTGTGTCTATGGATTTATGTTTGTGTGGTTTTTATAGAATTAGCTTAATACATTTGTTCTCCGCTTTGTCCGTTGCTCTTTATCATTTTGTTGATATTATTTTAATTGTTATTTAATCTACCAATATCACAGGAAGGGTCCCGAGGGCAGTTTAAAGTTGACATGCTATCTGAATCAAATACATCACCAAAAGTGCAAGGGTGGTATTGTCCTGGAGAGGGCGAAGCATTATAAATTTAGTGCCAAGATTAAATATAAAGCTTCAGTTCATTTCAAGAAAATACAGTAGTCCTGCTAGCCATGAGCAAGCCAACATTTACAAATGTGAAGGTCGGTGTTTTTATTTGTGGTCATATTCAAAAAATGACACCACGCTACAAGCCCCTATTAGACTCCTTCAATATTATTATACATGTTAGCATTATTCTGTTTTACATTATAATGGTTGCCATCTACTCACCAATCAGGCCCTTGCAGTTTCTGTCTTCACTTCTATTTTGTTCATTAAAGAGAATGACACAAACGATGTCAGCAGAAACACTATAACAGAATCTTCCTTGAAGAACCACAGTTATACAGATTTCGGCAGGATTAACATCTTTATTTTGTGTTTTGAGCTTTAAAAAACCCCTGAACACTCCAGGTGAAAGGAGACCTTAATGAGTAATCACAATGGCCCTTTCACCACAGTGTTGCTGCCAGATGTGTCAGCAGGCACAGCAAAACACCATTGGAGAAGCAGATGGATTTTTCCCTTAACGCTCCCTCTTAATCTCAACACGAACACAAGAATCAGTTAAGTTATTAATGTTTCATTCAATTTGTCAGTTCAGAAAGTGAGGGTCTTTCCTAGGCAGGCAGGCAGGCAAGATGGTAATTCATTTGACTGTCCCAAGGGGAAATAAAGCTTTTACAGATGCAAAAATTACAGAATAGAAAACTTCTGACTTGGCTTAATAGTAAGAATGCAGTCACAGTCAGGCATTATTATGGCATACTGACAAAAGAATGAAGGAGCCCCCGCAGCACGGCTGAATAATTTGTTGGTTAAAAGCATTCAATGATAGTATATCAGAGAGAGGAAGATCACTCACCTGTTCTCATTGGACTATCTTGATATGGACTGACGATTACACTTTATTTAATAGAACACAATTTCAATCCAAAATGATAATACTACATACAAATCTATAAAGGGTATAGATTATCAGTTCTTATAAAATTACAAAATATACAAAAGAACACAACTACACAACGATCATTCACATAGATAAATGGATTCCACCTTCAAAGACATATACCAAAATTTTAGTTATGAATAAAAAATATTGATACTAAATGTATAATAAGAACCAACAAGAACACAGTAAATGTATGTATTCTAATAATGAAAATCCTACCTGAATAAGATGACAAAATAAAACAGATGGTTGGGCTTTGGCAAAATTGTTTTCAAACTTGAAGCCACCAGGGGGTGCTTGGAGAGAAAGCAGAACAGTCCTGCTGATTTCGACATAAAAAAATCAATTCCAATTTTAACAATTGTCCTTAAATTACCTCAGATAGTTTTAAAACAACAAAATATTCAGTTGTTGCATAAAAGCAGGCCTACATCGATGTAGTTATAGTGTAGAGCAGAGCTTCTCAACATTTGTGGTATGCAAGCACCTTGCCATGTAAAACAAGGGAACACAAAATTCAGTTTAATTCAATTTATTTTCGTATAGCAGTTTTTAATGACTGCAGGTGCAGTGCATTACGATAAATTCTCAGGTAAATTGTAGGTACAAACTTAAATTACTAAATACAGAATGAGTACACATGAATACACAGATTTATTTAACAGACAAAAGAAAAAACTGATTAACATTAATGGCAGCAGCAATATCAGTCCATTAATTATTGTTGAGCGAGAAAATAAAAGACAAAGTCGGACATAGTCACAGTTCTAGAGACCTCTGCCAACTAACCACCCAACCACCCTCTTCCTGGGCAATCTATAGTCGAGTCTGTGCTGGGCAATCCAATTTGATGAAATAACATCTGTGCTGACTTTCCTATGAACAGCTTGGCAGTAGAGCAGTGGCAGCAAGTGCTCCATCAAGATACACAAAACATAAATTTTGGGGTTGGGGGGAGGGGGGTTAAAAAGTTCTGCTGGTTGCACTGTGGCTGAGCCCAGGTCTTCTTGCCGGTCTATGCTTCAGTTGCACCACTTCATCTCAGAGTGCTCCTGCTTTTGAGACTTTGTGCCTATCTTTCCCATCCAACCTCAATATGCTCCTTTATGTCCATGACCCATGACAATTCTAAGGCTTTCACTGCTCATATCGGTCTACAGTAATAACTCTCTCTTGCTCCCCACCTCCTTCAGCCAATCCATACCAGGAACCACACACCAAGGCCAATGAGTTTTTGTGAGAGAGTGTGTCTTAATTGTTGAGTGCCTTCTTTCTCACCCCCTCTAATCATCTTATATTTGCACATTGCAATGTATTTTTAGTTTTGGTACATTTTTTTGGTTTAACATCATTTTTATAAGTTTTTGCCAGACTAATGCAAAAAGAATACACAATGAGGAACAAAGAAAATGTTAACAGTTATTAATAAAATAAACCAATCTAACATCTTAATCAACAACACAAGGCTTTTGTTTCAGACAGTCAGTTGCCGGTGTTTGGTAACCTCTGTGCTTTCTTTAAAATAAATACAGACATAGTCAGAATGTAGAAACTGAACAACGCAGTCATGAAGCAGGCACAGCCTTCACATTATGAATTTTTCATAGTTATTTTTCTTCTTTTGTTTTGAATTTATATGTAACTATTTTTTAAATGAAAACTATAAAAACTTTAAGCTTTATTTTTAATTTTATATCCAACCTATACTACTGTTCTTAAACTAAATATAATTATAATTTAAAAAGCAAGATATACATAATAAAAATGTGTATATATACAACCACACATCTGTAATATAAGTGGGCCTGGAAAGGACAAAAAAATAATGTAGGAACAACAAACTATTCGTGTAATTCATGCACACGTTTTAATTAAAACAATCCCACAAGTTAGTTAATGCGTATGCCTGGGCTCTGGCAGTTCAATGGTTAACATCATCATAAGAAGTCTACTTTTTGATTTGGGAATGAGTTATGACCACTTTAAAACTTAAGTAATGACAGCACTGATCTTGGCTTTTGAGGCATCATTTTGAGCAAGCAGCAGCCCAAATACTGCAATGCATTTTCAGGGCTAATGGGCTCTGCTGATGACACTATAACAACATCAAAGAAGTTATTCATTTTATTGCTGATCAGTTGCAAGCTGTTAAAAGACTGCATGGTATTAAGTAAAACAAATACAATTCTGTTCATTCTAGCAACTTTCTCTTGTAGCAGCTTACATCTGTTAAAATTCAGTTTCACAAAGGTTAGAGTGACACTGTTGTTCCTTCTGTATTTGCAAATAAGGCAAACATAAGACCTACTGATGACTCTTTTATTTACTTAGATTGAAGGATTAAGCATTTGTGATGGAAAAAACAAAGTCCTTAACCGTTATAAGAAAGACAGCCAACTAGTCACAAAACAATTTGTTTCATCCTTAGATGGAAAGGACATCACCTTCATAGGTCTACATTTTAAGAAGAATCTTAAATAAAGGGAACAATTACAGAGTTCGTTAATTTACTTTATTTGCTTTTTACTCAAAAATTAATTTTGCACAGAAGTTGCTGAACATTTTAAATTAGCTGTAGGAAATCTTATACACATCAACAGAGGTACTCTGATATAACTCAGAATGCTTGTACTTGCCTCTCAGAGGGCCTGGTGAACTCTGAGCTCTCACAGAACTTTTTTAGATTATTGCCCTTTGCAAGACTTTTAAAAGTAACAAAAATGCAACATTTTTTTTTTTCCCCATAATTAACGTTAGAAGTATAAGTAGAACAGTTGATGCTTAATGGAATGAAAATATGATATCAGCAAACAAGAAGATGCAGTCAGAAAGTGCCGTTGTACTCTCACAAGCCAAGGTAAGGTGCTATTACCCTACCTCCAGTCTCTATCAGGCTGAAAAGGATTAAGCATTCAGTTACTGAAAAGAAAAAAGGAGTGGAAAGGTGAGTTGGGTTTGAATGTTTTTCAAAACCCAATCACAAGACAGAGAAAGAGAGAAAGACAGAAAGAACTTTGATTATTTTAGCTTGGCATATTAAGGGAGAAAGTATTTAATATACACACAAAAAAACTAACATTTAGCACCAGATATTCATGGTACATCTATATATGCTGAAATGATCAGTCTTTAAATAGCAGTGAATAGAAAAATCATATTAGTGCAGGAAAGAGTACCAGGAAAATTATTCAAGAGAACAAAAAAGAAAGAAATCAGGTATAACAGAAGATAGTTACTTGAGTGAAATTTACTATCTCGATATTTAAAGTAATTAAAGCTTAAATAAAATAGTCAAAAGATATGCCCCTGCCAGTAAGAGGAGGTGGATTTGTATTTAAAGTAGTCTGGTACACCAGTTCTCAAAAAAAAAAAAAAAATACCTTTGTACTTTTGACATATATGAGGTTTCCATGCCAATTTATCTCGTTATTTTAGACTTCATACTTTAAATCCATATACCCACATTTGCAAACTCATTTCCAGCATTTGGGTAACTTTAGTTTTAATATAAATGCTCCTAGACCAGGGGTAGGCAACGTCGATCCTGGTGAGCCGCAGTGGCTACAGGTTTTCATTCCAACCCAATTGCTTAATTAGAAACCAATCATTGCCAATCTCAGACCTTATTTAATTTTATGGCTTGTTAGTCTGTGCAATGTAAGGCTCTTATATCGTAGATTTTTTTCCTTTCCAAGGATATCATCCAAATGATTTGAAGCCTAAAACAGATCATTTTCAGTCTGTCACATTTTTCTATTAAGTGTTTTATTAAATCAAACAGTGCATGATGAACACACACAGATGTAATTGGAAAAAAGCTAGCTGGAGAACTGCTGGCTGCTTTGTCTTTTACATCTTATTGCTAATAAGGAGCAATTAAAACACTGAATGCAGCAGTTTAAGATTGAAATAAGCAATTAAGGTTGGAGAACCTTAACAAGCGAGACCACTAAAATGAAGCATCAAAATGTCACTTAAGCAATATGTGCTTCATCAGCAATAATTGAGTTCTCGTTAAGGAACTGGGTTGGAACAAAAACCTGCACATACTGCGGCTCACCAGGACCGACGTTGCCTACCCCTGTCCTAGACAACTGAATGACTCCTGCACAAAAAGCTACTGAGTTCACTCAACTATACCAAGTTTGTGGTATATCAGTCTTCTCTGTAATCAGACTCTATTGGGAATAGCAATTCAAATGCATACTAATTCCCATAGCTAAGCAAATATTTAAAAAAAATGAATGTGACATTCTTTGTGGGCTTTATCCAGTGAATACTAACTAGGACGTCCAGCCCATGAAACTATATTTGACTGGACTATCCGGAAAACATCCTTCAGGATACTAGGGACATGCCATGAGGTTTAATTGACACAGTGGATTGTTTTGTCCTTCTGGTGGCTTCAGATTTAGAGCTGTGGACTGATGATGTCTCTGAAATCAATAAAGGAAGACTGAATTAGTTTAGTTTGTTGCTGGAGAGACAGAGAGAGAGACACACAGAGATGAAGGCCATCATCTGGCAGTATTCTTCGGGCATTTGAAAATCACTTAAGCCATACAAACCAAATGTAGCATGAACACCTTAGATCCTCAGGAAGCAAAAGTCTGATTTTTTTTTTTTTTTTTTTTTTTTTTATGTACAGTAGCTGAAGACAGATGCACCCTAATGGGATGCAGCGCGTCACGAACACAGGAACAGCATTTGCATCAGCAGATCAGAAGACACCTACTATACTCTGGCCAGCCAGATTAGTCCATTTTACTGCAGAGGCAAGGAAACAGTGCTAACAATCAAACATGCAGTCTAAAGGTATACAAGGTCACAGAACATAAAACTATAAAGAAGAATAACTCAAAGATGTGCTCCAGTTACAGCACCACAACTACTACTCTAGTTATACAGTCTTACGAACATCATCACAAGGCATTAAAAAATAAAAAAAGAACACAATCAATTTGATGATAAAAATTAAACTACAAGATATTAAAGATATTATGTAACGGCCGACCCCGTACCCAGCCGGCAGCTACCCCTGCAAGACCTGTGGCCTGGATAATTTACTGAGATGAATCTAACTATCAAGCCGTACCTCCTAACAAATTACACTTTTCCCCACAATCGACGATGTAAATATAAGCACGCAAAAAGCAGATGATGTAAAAATAAACTGATTAAATGTATCAAATAAAACCACAAGACAAATGCAAAAATGGAAACATAAATATAAATATCCCTCCATCACATCAACAATGAGACACCACCATATATAAATACAACAAAACCCTCCCTTGCCCCTGTAACATATAACAAACAACACGAATAACAAAAATGAATGATATACTGAATGATTGTGAACTTGAGTCCGGTTATAAAAACTGTCCTGAATACGGATGACTGAACAAATGATAAATGAGTCGTTTGATTTTCCCGGCAAAATGGAGCAACCTCACCGTGATTCCTCGGCGTATGGTGGATGGCGAATCGACCCCGGGGTCTCAGCAGATGAAGGTTGAAAGACAATCTGGCAAAAATGAAAAACAAACTGATGCAAAGGCGCGATGTGAAAAAAACAGCAAGTAAGTTGATTCGTGGTTGAAAACAAATGGTCTCCTTTCTCCTCTCTCCTTTCTGATTACTTAAATAGTCCTTGTGACAGCTGTAATTGATTAATTACGAACAGGTGTTTTCCAGGTTTGAGGTTGTGGTCTTCTTCCATCATCCGTCCCCCTTTACGGGGAAGGCATTTACTGATACACACACATAAACAGCAAACGGGACAATGGAAACAAGACGCACTTAGAACTGACATTTAACAACACTAACTATGTAGCCCCGCTACAATTAAACTGCAAGATAGTAGTAAATAAGGAATTAAAGTAGGAGAGCTTTTTTGAAAAAAATGAAGTATAAAAGCAGAAATGGATGTTTTATAAGGCATATTTCAGGGAATGCTTTAAGCTTTCATTTTCATATTAAAACTCCTAAACAAACTGCATGAAGTTCATCTTTGAATGTCTGGATTTATCTGTTTGTGGTCCATGCTATATACCTCAACGCTCTGGCTGTCACATCATTGCACATGCATGGACCTTGGTGGCTTATAGAAAAAGTACATGTTTCTACTGTATCTTACAGAATAGTCTGAAAAGAACCATTATCAAGATCTTCTTCTTCTTCTTTCGGCTGCTCCCATTAGGGGTTGCCACAACGGATCATCTTCTTCCATATCTTTCTGTCCTTTGCATCTTGCTCTGTTACACCCATCACCTGCATGTCCTCTTTCACCACATCCATAAACCTTCGCTTTAGGCCTTCATTTTTTCCTCTTCCCTGGCAGCTCTATCCCCTTAGCATCCTTCTCCCAATATACCCAGCATCTCTCCTCTGCACATGTCCAAATAACGCAATCTCGCCTCTTTGACTTTGTCTCCCAACCGTCCAACTTGAGCTGACCCTCTAATGTACTCATTTCTAATCCTACTCATCCTCGTCACACCCAGTGCAAATTTTAGCATCTTTAACAAGATATCTTCAAATAAATATGACTTGGCACTACTGTGGTCAGGGCTCATTGCCTCCTAAGATTGTCAGAAGACACACGAAAGACTGAAAGTTCATGAAAGACTGCTTGCATTTGCTTTTCGAAAAAGCCAGTGGGAGTCTCCCAAGCTTTTCTCACCGGTATACACCTCTTCTTGGTAGCGTAAGTCATTCAAACCAATATCTTTTGCCCCAAAATCAAAGCATAATTTTTTTCATTCTCGTTATTTTAATTTCAAAAAGAGCAAATAAAATAGTCCTTTGCTATTGCTGTATTGTGTCAAAAAAACAACCAAAACTAAATAAGATATTAAACAAAAAAGTTCAACACAAAAATAATTAAAATAATGCAAAAACTATCCAGCTGCTTTTTAGTGTACACCAGCAGCAGTAAAAATAACTCTTTCCCAATACTGAATCACTGAACTTAAGACAAAGTCTCCATTGTTTCAGAATCTGCTTACTACTGTATAAAGCTGCTTGTGGATCTTGTTATGCCTAACCCTACTAACCAGTGATAAATCACAACTGTTGAAGTCAATGTTTGTTTGTACCGAGAAAAACTTCACTTTTCAGGGATGACAATTTTATAGCGCAGTCTTACTGTCATTTTTTTCAACAATGTATGCTATGCGCTTCATCACAGAGACTATGCTTACAATAGCACAGCTAACTGACATGCTTTTAACAGAGCATCTCTATTGTTTTCATTTCCTTAAAAGAACAAAGGAGAAACAAATAATATTGCTTAGGAATGTACTGCAAAGCATTACTGGTCTCTTGTGTACATTTGCCTTTTAATGAAACATGAGATGAAAAGTCTTCTTTCGGCTGCTCCCATTTGGGGTTGCCACAGCAGATCATCTTCTTCCATATCTTTCTGTCCTCTGCATCTTGCTCTGTTACACCCATCACCTGCACGTCCTCTCTCACCACATCCATAAACCTTTGCTTAGGCCTTCCTCTTTTCCTCTTCCCTGGCAGCTCTATCCTTAGCATCCTTCTCCCAATATACCCACCATCTCTCCTCTGCACATGTCCAAACCAACGCAATCTTGCCTCTCTGACTTTGTCTCCCAACCATCCAACTTGAGCTGACCCTCTAATGTACTCATTTCTAATCCTGTCCATCTTCATCACACCCAGTGCAAATCTTAGCATCTTTAACTCTGCTACCTCCAGCTCTGTCTCCTGCTTTCTGGTCAGTGACACCATCGCCAACCCATATAACATAGCCAGTCTCACTACCATCCTGTAGACCTTCCCTTTCACTCTTGCTGATACCTGTCTGTCACAAATTACTCCCGACACTCTTCTCCACCCATTCCACCCTGCCTGCACTCTCTTTTTCACCTCTCTTCCACAATCCCCATTACTCTGTACTGTTGATCCCAAGTATTTAAACTCATCCACCTTCGCCAACTCTACTCCCTGCATGCTCACCATTCCACTGACCTCCCTCTCATTTACACACGTTTTCTGTCTTGTTTCTACTGACTTTCATTCCTCTCCTCTCTAGAGCATATCTCCACCTCTTCAGGGTCTCCTCCACCTGCTATCTATCTATACTATCTATCTATACTATCGCTACATATCACAATGTCATCAGCAAACATCATAGTCCAGGGGGACTCCTGTCTAATCTTGTCTGTCAACCTGTCCATCACCATTGCAAATAAGAAAGGACTCAGAGCTGATCCCTGATGTAATCCCACCTCCAACATTGAATGCATCCGTCACTCCTACTGCAGACCTCACCACTGTCACACTTCCCTTGTACATATCCTGTACAACTCTTACGTACTTCTCTGCCACTCCCGACTTCCTCATACAATACCACAGCTCCTCTCGAGGCACCCTGTCATATGCTTTCTCCAGGTCCACAAAGACGCAATGCAACTCCTTCTGGCCTTCTCTAAACTTCTCCATCAACATCCTCAGAGCAAACATTGCATCTGAGGTGCTCTTTCTTGGCATGAAACTATACTGCTGCTCACTAATCATCACCTCACTTCTTAACCTAGCTCCCACTACTCTTTCCCATAACTTCATGCTGTGGCTCATCAATTTTATTCCAATGTATTTATTGCAGTCCTGCACATCCCCCTGATTCTTAAATATCAGCACCAGTACACTTCTTCTCCACTCCTCAGGCATCCTCTCACTTTCCAAGATTCCATTAAACAATCTGGTTAAAAACTCCACTGCCATCTCTCCTAAACACATCCATGCTTCCATAGGTATGTCATCTGGACAAATGGCCTTTCCATTTTTCATCCTCTTCATAGCTGTCCTTACTATCTCCTTGCTAATCCGTTGCACTTCCTGATTCACTATCTCCACATCATTCAACCTCTTCTCTCTCTCATTCTCTTCATTCATCAGCCTCTCAAAGTACTCTTTCCATCTGCTCAACACTCTCTCCTCACTTGTGAGTATGTTTCCATCTTTATCCTTTATCACCCTAACCTGCTGCACATCTTTCCCAGCTCAGTCCCTCTGTCTAGCCAATTGGTACAAGTTCTTTTCTCCCTCTTTAGTGTCCAACCTCTCATACAACTCATCATACACCTTTTCTTTAGCTTTCGCCACCTCTCTCTTCACTTTGTGCCTTATCTCCTTGTACTCTTGTCTACTTTCTGCATCTCTCTGACTATTACACTTCTTTGCTATCCTTCTCCTCTGTATACTCTCCTGTATTTCCTCATTCCACCACCAGGTTTCCTTTTCCTCCTTCCTCTTTCCAGATGTCACGCCAAGCACCCTTCTTGCTGTCACCCTTACTACATCTGCTGTAGTTTCCCAGCTGTCTGGTAACTCTTCACTACCACCCAGTGCCTGTCTCACCTTCTCCCTAAACTCAACCTTACAGTCTTCCTTTTTCAACTTCCACCATTTGATCCTTGGCTCTGCCCTCACTCTCTTCCTCTTCTTGATCTGCAACATCATCCTACAGACCACCATCCTATGCTGCTTAACTACACTTTCCCCTGCCACCATTTTGCAGTCTTCAATCTCCTTCAGATCAACTCTTCTGCATAGGATGCAATCTACCTGTGTGCATCTTCCTCCACTCTTGTACGTAACCCAGTGTTCCTCCCTATTCTTAAAATACATATTCACCACAGCCATGTCCATCCTTTTGGCAAAATCCACTATCCTCTGACCTTCTTCATTCCTCTCCTTGACACCATACCTACCCATCACCTTCTCGTTTCCTCTGTTCTCTTCACCAACATGCCCATTGAAATCCGCTCCAATCACCACTTTCTGTTCCTTGGGTACACTGTTCATCACTTCATCCAACTCACTCCAAAAATCTTCTTTCTCACTCATTGCACACACAACTTGCGGTGCATATGCACTAATAACATTCATCATTACACCTCCAATTTCCAGCTTCATAGTCATTACCCTGCCTGACACTCTTTTCACCTCCAAAACACTTCTGACATACTGTTCCTTCAGAATAACCACTACCCCATTTCTCCTCCCATCCACACCATTCAACAATTTGAATCCACCTCCAATCCACCTGGTCTTACTCCCCTTCGATTTAGTCTCTTGCACGCACAATATATCAACCTTCCTTCTCCCCATCATATCTGCTAACTCTCTCCCCTTACCAGTCATACTGCCAACATTCAAAGTTCCTACCCTCAGTTCCACTCTTTTTACTTTCCTCCTCTCCTCCTGCCTCCGGACACATCTCCCCCCCTCTTCTTCGCCTTCTTCTTCTTCAGCCAACAGTAGCCCAATTTTCACCAGCACCCTGTTGGCTAACAGTACTGGTGGCAGTTGTTGTTAACCAGGGGCTCGACCAATCCGGAATGGAAATTTGTATTATTGTCCACATATTGATTTGGCAAAATTTTACACCGGATGCCCTTCCTGACGTAACCCTCTCCATTTATCCAGGCTTGGGACTGGCACGAACAAACACACTGGTTTGTGCATCCCCTGTGGCTGGGTTATGAGATGGAAAGTACTTTAGTCAAAATAAATATTCTCAGATATATATATATATATATATATATATATACAGTACATGCAAGTACACAAAGTACACTTTTGTACAATTAAAATAGTTTGTTTTTGCCTCAACTTGCACTTTTAAAGATTATTATTGGTAATAATTGTATTATTGTTACATCTGAACAACATACAATACATCACCACTCTCCAGCACCATTATGCGCAACTAACTTTATTCATTACAGGTAAGCACATTTGTGTTTCATGTTCAGTTGTACTCCTAGTTCCTGAAACCATTCAGGGAACAAAAGTCAGAGAAAAACTTCATTATACTTAAATCCCCTAACTGGGGTTTTTATATGCATGAACATCACAGGAAAATCAAGAATGGACTGCCAAAAATAAGAGTAGCATCTACTTTCACAACTAAGTAAAATGCTATCAGTTTTTCTAGATAAAGTTTTATACTGTAGATTGTTTTCAACCACTAGTATCTCATTCAAGGAAGGTTCCTGCACTGGACTAATTACTACCAGGTTTTGTTCAAGTAGTTCGCAGTCTCCACGAGAATAAGTGCATATGATTACAGCCAGGTGTAAAAATGAAACCTGGTACAAACTGACAAAAACAGAAGAGTCAACAGAATTCATTTTAAACTATATAAGTACCCTCGGTAACATCTATAACACAGTTGCACACCAGAAAGAAAGTCAATTAACATACAAAACACTTTTCTTTTATTATATATATATATATATATATATATATATATATATATATATATATATATATATATATATATATATATATATATATATAAAAAGTTGCCAGCCTTGCACTCACCAAGTTATCACAGACCTAAGTGTAGAAGTCTTCTGTTCAGTTGACAAGGTTATAGAATGAGGTAAAAAAGACCATAATTTGGCTGCTTGGATTTGGTTGAATGCCTAGGAGTTGTACAGTCCTATGAATTGGATTTTTTTTTCAATCAAGTATTTCCAGCATTAATATTGATTCTAGATGGAATACAATCTTGATAACATATTAGTGTATGTATCAACAAAGTTCCTGACTGAAAAATTTGTTAGAAATGTTTTTTATTCTGTTTATTAGAATTTCTTGTGAATGCTTTAAAATCTCTTTTTTGTCCAGCACCTCCTGACTCACTAGTATATGAAAATACCCATATATGATTCAACTCCTCTTGATTTCTAGTTATGTAAGACGTCAAAGCTGTTTGGAGTCTCCCCCCCCCCCCCCTATTTTTGTCCCTATAGACCTGATAAACCCTCATTTTTAGGTAATTTCTGGACTATATATCGTGCATGAAATTACAACCATATGATAAAGAAAAAAAACAATAGGTGTCTTCAGCAAAAATGATCAGAAGGACTTGAAGTTGTGTATGCCACATCAACCAACCGCAGGGGATATAAGTGGTTGAAGTTACTCTTTTTCACAAAATCTCAAAAAAGTAGGGACTGGCATTATAGGCATGTGGAGTGTCGTTTTATGATATTTTGAGGTGGCTGATCACGAATATGGGGCGGCACGGTGGCGCAGTGGGTAGCACTGCTGCCTCGCAGTTGGAAGACCTGGGGACCCGGGTTCGCTTCCCGGGTCCTCCCTGCGTGGAGTTTGCATGTTCTCCCCGTGTCTGCGTGGGTTTCCTCCGGGCGCTCCGGTTTCCTCCCACAGTCCAAAGACATGCTGGTTAGGTGGATTGGCGATTCTAAATTGGCCCTAGTGTATGCATGGTGTGTGGGTGTGTTTGTGTGTGTCCTGCGGTGGGTTGGCACCCTGCCCGGGATTTGTTCCTGCCTTGTGCCCTGTGTTGGCTGGGATTGGCTCCAGCAGACCCCCGTGACCCTGTGTTCGGATTCAGCGGGTTGGAAAATGGATGGATGGATGATCACGAATATGGTAATATTTTTGATATTTGATTTTTTACCAGTGGTCCTAGCCCTCTAAGAGCCACACCCAGAAGCTTAAAAATGACAAATTTCAAGCATAAGCACATGGGGTATCTCAGACTTTATCGAATCCAGAGATTAGTAATATGCTAAGTTTTGATCTTTTCCAGGGGATTTAGCCTTCAAAGGACCTCTATCAGAGGTTGCAAAATGACTAACTTGTATTACAACTGAGAAATTGAAGCACATATTTTAATATTGCAAATATCTAACATAGCTATTCTTGTTTATAATGTATTTCTACCTCATTAAGTAAATCATTGCATTTCCTATAAACGCACTAAATAAGGCAACTTACTCTAATTCAGACTTTTTATTTATGACACTATCTTCTATAGAATGGTGTAACGGTTGTCACATTTTTTTTTGTGTGCTTTTAACTGTCTCTGCCGCTTGCTTCCTTTAGAGATTATGTCCAAAGGAATAACTGACTGACGCCTAGACACCCGGGTGTGACGGATTTCAGCTTTTAACAAAGAATCGTCGCCAAGCCGGTGAGATTGCTTCTTTTACCTATTAATACAGTATACGAGTCAGCGGAGCACATCTGACTGGATTGCTGGATTTATCACAGACTTCCCAGGCCGTGGGTTTAGAGACTTTTTAAACAAAGTTAATATAAAAGGGACTGGGGAACGTGTGGGGATTGTGTGGGCGTGTGTCTAATTTATATTTGTATATATGTATGTATATATATATATATATATATATATATATATATGTGTGTGTGTATTTAGATGGGTGTGTACTGTAAATATATTGGTGTTGTTGATAAATAGGTTATATTTCCGTTTCTTTTCCTGTCTTTCTTTCTTTCTGTATATTCTAGAAGGGTTAAAGGGGGTGGCATATTAATTAGTGTTTAGATTGATAAGGATTGATTAAAGAGTGTTTTATGGTTTGTTTGATTTATGATATATATTCTTTTTGTTTGGTTAAATAATTGTTGTGGTGATTATTTCTTTTTTTTGTATAAATTCATTAAAGACAACTCCATCTGGGGACATCAAATTGGGGCTAAGGTTCTGTCGGGTTTCATACATAATATAATTAATTTTCCTAAGAGTAGGAGTTTTTTGTGTGTTCCGGGCTCCTTATCCAACTTAAGAGGAACTCGCTACAATGGTGTAATTCAAACTTGTATATTTTTCTACGCCATGCACACTAGCTGCAATATTTCAAATATGAACTGAAGCAATATGTATTTTTCTGCCAAACACCTTCTCCCACTCCAACTATTATTTCTCTATTCACCATTAGTTTACATTTTATGTAACTGCAACATATACAGTAAATTGTATAAGTAGATAAATAAAGCATATATTAAATTACATTAAGAATCTATAAGTACCAATGTTTCTACTTCAACTACACAACTGTGTAGTTTGTTCCATATTCCCACAACTCTCTGTGAAGAACTGCTTCCTGGCTTAATCTTAAATACACCTTCCTATAATTTCCACTTATGTTGAGTATGTGATTTGCTATCTTAACCAATAAAACTCTGTTGGAACACATTTCTTGATGCTTTTGAGAATTCTGACAATCTGTCCCCACACAGCCTTCTCTGCTCAAGACTTAAAAGTTTTAATACCACCAGCCTGTCAGAACAGGATATGTTCTTTAGTTTCTCTACTCTGCACAGTTTCTGTTGCCGTGTCCCTTTTATATCATAGTGACCAGAAATGCACACATTACTCCATATGTAGCATAATAAATATATTATACAGTCAAAGCATAATGTTCTTTGGTTTATATTTAATATATATCACAATGCAAGCCATCATTTTATTGGTCGTTCTATTGCTTCTGGAAATCTATATATATATAAAATTCTTTTCATGTTTGAAACGGAAATTACATATGAGCGTTTGAAACAGAAATTAAGTATCACCACAGAGGAACAGGAAAAACATTCTTAATAAACCTGATTCTTGCTGAGAGAGCGAATGGTGACATAGCTCTGGCTGTAGCATCATGGGGAATCACTTCTACATTATTAGATGGAGGCCGTACAGCACATTCGGCATTGCAATTAGCATTAAACCTTGCTCACTATGAAAATCCAATTTGCAATATATGCAATGGCTCTGGAAAGGCAAAAGTCTTGCAACATTCAAAGATAATAGTTTGGGATGAGTGCACCATGTCACATAAAAGAGCTTATGAAGCCTTGAACCGAACAATGCAAGATCTCAGAGATCCTACCAAAATAATGGAAGGTGCTGTCGTTTTACTCGCAGGAGATTTTCGTCAAACATTACCAGTTATTCCACGAGGGACACCAGCGGATGAACTCAACGCATGTTTAAAATCCATGCTTCTCCCACGGTCAGTTATGTCACGTGTTCTCGGGTAGGTACACCAAAAAATGTATACATTTATGCACTTAATGGGCAAACAAAAAATGTAGTTTATCTGAAAGCACTGCAGTAGTACTCAATGTATCTTTACTTCTTGAATCGCTTCTGCATTATTAGATGGAGGCCGTACAGCACATTCAGCATTGCAATTACCATTAAACCTCGCTCACGACGAAAATCCAATTTGCAACATACGCAAGGGCTCTGGAAAGGCAAAAGTCTTGCAACATTCAAAGATAGCAGTTTGGGATGAGTGTACCATGGCACATAAAGAGCTTATGAAGCCTTGAACCGAACAATGCAAGATCTCAGAGATCCTACCAAAATAATGGAAGATACTGTCGTTTTACTCGCAGGAGATTTTCGTCAAACATTACCAGTTATTCCACGAGGGACACCAGCAGATGAACTCAACGCGTGTTTAAAATCCCATGGTCAGTTATATGTTGCGTGTTCTCGGGTAGGTACACCAAAAAATTTATACATTTATGCACATATTGGGCAAACAAAAAATGTAGTATACCCAAAAGCACTGCAGTAGTATACTCAGTGTATCTTTACTTCTTAAATGTTAATGTTTTACTGTTTAATAATTTATACGCTTCTTATATGTTGTTCAAATTCTTTTATCAAAATACCAGTAACGGAATACACTTGACTTGAGCATTCATAGTATTCATCCTCTTTCTCTGTACATTTAGCATTTGTTTGCTCAGAGATTGATGTGCTTGCTGCTTCCTGAGCAGCTCTTCTTTACTCCACCCTAGCGGCCCGCTGCTTCTCTTTCGTTGGCATCTTTTCGCGTTAAAACTGATTAAGTCAGTTTTTGTGTTGCAATTACCCTAGGTTCTTGTCTATAAGCCAGACTCATGTATAAGCCGGAGACCAAAAATCATACGAATTTTTAAAATAAAATCGTATCATAGATAAGCCGGACTCATGGATAAGCCGAACGTACTATAACCTATAACTAATAGAAGGGAGGGAGGTCAGTGGTCTCACTCGCACCCATTTAATTTCTTTAAGGGGGGAGAAAGTGTGAGATATTGGCGTCTCTCTCACTCCCCGCATGGCCCGGTTGGAGCGGCCGGAGCGCGTTCTTTCTGCTCTGGGCGTCGCCGAGTCAACACGCACGCATAGCGGTCATTTAAATTGTGATTTTATATGTAAGCATATTTAAATATATATCACGGATTTTTTGCTGGTTCGCGGATTTCTGCGGACAATGGGTCTTTTAATTTCTGGTACATGCTTCCTCAGTTGGTTTGCCCAGTTGATTTCATACAAGGGACGCTATTGGCAGATGGCTGAGAAGCTAGATTGCTTACTTTTCTCTCTCTCTTGCACTGGCTATCTGTGATCCTGACGTATGGGGATTGAGCAGGGGGGCTGTTCGCACACCTAGACGATACGGACGCTCGCCTAAAAATGCTGAAAGATTATCTTCACGTTGCTATCTTTTGTAAAGCTGATTCATGAAACGACATGCTGCACAGTGCTTCGCATACTTAAAAGCTCGAAGGGCACGTATTGATTTTTGACTGAAAAACAAACTCTGTCTCTCTCTCTCTCTCTCTCCCCCTGCTCCTGACGGAGGGGGTGTGTGCTGCCGCCTTCAACAGCTTTGTGCCGCGGTGCTTCGCATACTTAAAAGCCAAACAGCACCATTGATTTGTTTGCTAGAGATTGTTTTCTCTATCTATGTGATATTCTGTGCTCCTGACACACACTCCTTTGAAGAGGAAGATATGTTTGCATTCTTTTAATTGTGAGACAGAACTGTCATCTCTGTCTTGTCATGGAGCACAGTTTAAACTTTTGAAAAAAAGACAAATGTTTGTTTGCAGTGTTTGAGTAACATTCCTGTCTCTCTACAACTTCCTGTGTTTCTGCGCAAATCTGTGACCCAAGCATGACAATATAAAAATAACCATATAAAACATATGGTTTCTACTTCACGGATTTTCTTATTTCGCGGGTGGCTCTGGAACGCAACCCCCGCAATGGAGGAGGGATTACTGTATAAGCCGGACTTATGTATAAGTCGATATTCTATTTTTTCATTTTCACAACTTTTTTCCTTAGATAAGCCGCGGCTTATAGACAAGAACTTAGGGTACTTTGTATGTTTTCTTTAACCTTTCACTTAATCTGGCACTTAAGTCTTCAATCTGCCTCAAGAATGATTATCGAAAGTGGTAGGGAATGACAACGGCGCCCATATGCATCCGCCGCACGGCCGCCCTGCTGCGCGCTGCCGAGAGTTGATTCTACAATAAAATAAAGATAAAAAGAGTAATAAAATCATCACCCCAAAAGCGGATAGTAGACGTCACGCAGTATATGTGTACCAAATTTAAAGTCAATAGGTGAAACGGTTTGCAAGCTACAGGTGATTTAAAATCCTGGACAGACAAACGAACAGCCACGGTAGCGTATTATAGAAGAAGATTTTACTGTTTAATAATTTATATTTATATGTAATGTGCGTCTTATATATTACTTCATATTCTCTCATGATAATGACGTTAATAATGTTGTTTATATTAATTTCTATGTTATTGTAATTGCTCTTTATTTGTTGAAAAATAAAACTGTCAATTAACAAACTTATTTTATAAATACTACATTTTATTTTTTTCCCTTGCACTCAGTGAGCGAAGCCACTGGGTAATCAGCTAGTTACCTATACAATAAGAATGTTGTGTCTACATAAACCACTAGATCCTATTCAGAAATTGTAAATGTAAGACAATATCATTGAAAGTTGTCAAAAATGTTGATTTATCACTAAATATTCATTCTGAAACTTTGAAATGGTATAATACTCATTTTCCATATGCCATATATTTACTCTTATATTTTTTTCAGGCTAGCAATCTTGGACTTTGGTATAGTCGTTTCATTGTATTGTAGTGCAAACACTTAAATTAGTGTAGTAACCACTATAAATGAAATTATAAAATGTTAATGTTGTAACAAACAGATTACCTGGATTTGAAGACACAGTAGATGATGCTCTCTCATGCTCGCTATGCATCTGTAATAATAACCTCTCCTGTTCTAAAGCCTCCATGTATTTTGAGTATGACCAAGACATCTGAGTGACAACAAAGTTTAGAATGTCATTATCAGCCTTTATTTAACATTTATATACACACACCTTATACACACATACAGTACATATACATACGCACAGAAAAAAAAGCAAGTATATAGTGTCTAGTAATGTCTATAGCGACATCTTAGTGATGAACTTGTTGAGTTACTGTAGAATTTTACTCATTTAATTAAACTGAGTTAGCATTCAGTTTAACAACTTGTTTCATTAAATTAATTCTTCAGTAAACAACCACTTCTTTGCTAGTGTAAACTGTAAAGCCACTTAACCGAAACAGCAGAAACCAAAGCTGAAATTTTAAATAATCCTGAGGAATACATGGCTCTCAAAGTATATTTTATTAATGGATGTCTTTATGAATGATACTGATATACCAGAATTATCATATACTATTTGAAGTTTCTTACTTGTAAATTATAAGCATCATGTCCCAAATCTTTTAATCCATGTCCTCCCAAAAGGCTGCCAATAAACATACTTTCACGATCACCGAATAAATCTTCAGCAATGCTTGCCTTTTTCCTGCTGTCTTTTACTTCCTAGATAGCATAGAAAAATAGAAGTGCTTAGATAAATGGATTAAAAAAATTACTATCTTCTATTTTGGAACAACTGTAAATTTTAGAACATAACAGCTGCACAATGTTTAGCCTTTGAAGTCTCACAGCTTTGGGGACCTAGAGTCAATTCCTCACAGTCATTGTCTTTGTGAAGTTTGCACGTTCATCCGTATTCTGGTGGGTTTTATCCGGGCACTCTGGTGTCCTCCCACATTCCAAAGCAGCACATGTTGTATTTATCAGCAATTCTAAATTGACAAAGTATGAATGAAAGTGGGTAAGTGCATGAGTGTACCCTGCGATGGACTGCCTTCCCATCCCGGGCTGGTTCCTGCCCTGCACCCAATACTGCCGGGATAGGCTGTGGCTCCCCTTGACCCTGTAATGGAAAAAGTTGGGTCAGAAAGTGGATGAAAATTTAACCTTTTAACAAAAAGGTCCTTAAATTTTTTAGCTTACCTTAATTCGCTTTTCCTCTTCTTTCATCCTCCTCTTCAATTTCTCTAATTGCTTCACCTTTTTCTTTTCAAGAGTCGACAACACCTTCTGTTCTTCAACATTGCTTTTAAAGTTACAAAAGTCACCCCAGAGTTTGAATAGTACGCCAAAAACAGTTGTCTGAAAGAAAATATACATAGAGAACAAGATTTTAAAACACTAGAAATTTAACCTCAGATTATTTCTGTAGCTAGTCTTCCTTCAATGGGAAAAATATATAGCAGAAAATACCCTAGATACTCACCTTTGCCGAAATATTAATTATAAGCTGCATCGACAATGCAAGCACTAAGCAGAAAAGCAGAAATAACCAAAAACTGAACTCAGTTAATGAAAGTGACCTTTTTTTTTTTTTTAAATACAAGTCTTAACAGCAATCAAAAGAAATCAAGGATCAGAGACCTCAATTCTCATTTCTTCCTTGACATTCGCTCACTATCACTTCTATAAAAATGATGAATGCACCTATACATTTGTTTCCTAACTTACACAGTCTTACTTAATATCAAGTAAGCATACTTGTCCAAAGTCACATAATAACTCACCATGTGGTGATTCTCAATTCTAGACCTTATTTAGAAAGCTGCTAAAAGAGACCTCCTCAACAGCTGAACTCGACGTAACTCAGTTCAACTCTCAACATCAGCCCTGCACCATGCCGCTTGCTCACTGGGCCAGCTGACTTTCACCCCTGCTCTTACTCAAAGCGACAATGATGATAGAATCTGGCTGTTTCAGCAACACAGGTGGGGGCTCAAGGCTAGATCACTTCCGTTGGCTTCGGCAAGCATCACCATCCACAACAGCTTTGACCCACGCCGCTCCCCCAATGCACCTGTAACGGTTGTCACATTTTTTTTGTGTGCTTTTAACTGTTTCTGCCACTTACTTCCTTTAGAGATTATGTCCAAAGGAATAACTGACTGTGGGATATCTCTTTAAGGGGAGTAGGGGTCCAAACAACACCTGGGGGTCCTTGCCAAAATGTACTTTGGTGTGACGTAAGAGAAAGAACCCAATTTAAAAGGCAAGGAGGCGCGCATTTTAAAAAAAGAGGAGCGAGAAGAAAGTTTTGTTTAAAGAAGTATCTGGGAAGGTGAATTGGTAAAAGAAGTATTCGTAAATCACGTTAAGGCTCCGTAATAATAACGGTTGGACGCAATGAAAAGGAGTGCTGGCTAATCGGAGAGGATCTTTGGAGCGCACGGCTTTACGTTGCATTTGTGATGCGGGCGGCGGCCATGGAAGGACGCTAACACCTAGATACCCGGGTGTGACGGATTTCAGCTTTTAACAAAGAATCGTCGCCAAGCCGGTGAGATTGCTTCTTTTACCTATTAATACAGTATAGGAGTCATCGGAGAATATCTGACTGGATTGCTGGATTTATCACAGACTTCCCAGGTCGTGGGTTTAGAGACTTTTTAAACAAAGTTAATATAAAAGGGACTGGGAAACGTGTGGGGATTGTGTTAGCGTGCGTCTAATTTATATTTGTATATATGTGTGTGTATATATATATATATATATATATATATATATATATATATATATATATATATATATATATATATATATATATATATATATATGTGTGTGTGTGTGTGTATTTAGACGGGTGTGTACTGTGAATATATTGGTGTTGTCGATAAATAGGTTATATTTCCGTTTCTTTTCCTGTCTTTCTTTCTTTCTTTCTGTATATTATAGAAGGGTTAAAGGGGGTGGCATATTAATTAGTGTTTAGATTGATAAGGATTGATTAAAGAGTGTTTTATGGTTTGTTTGATTCATAATAGATAGATAGATAGATAGATAGATAGATAGATAGATAGATAGATAGATAGATAGATAGATAGATAGATAGATACTTTATTAATCCCAAGGGGAAATTCACATACTCCAGCAGCACCTTACTGATACAAAAAACAATATTAAATTAAAGATTGATAATAATGCAGGTAAAAACAGACAATAACTTTATATAATGTTATTAACGTTTACCCACCCCGGGTGGAATTGAAGAGTCGCATAGTTTGAGGGAGGAACGATCTTCTCGGTCTGTCAGTGGAGCAGGACAGTGACAGCAGTCTGTCGCTGAAGCTGCTCCTCTGTCTAGAGATGACACTGTTTAGTGGATGCAGTGGATTTTCCATAATTGATAGGAGCCTGCTGAGCGCCCATCACTCTGCCACAGATGTCAAACTGTCTAGCTCCGTGCCAACAACAGAGCCTGCCTTCCTCACCAGTTTGTACAGGCGTGAGGCGTCTTTCTTCTTAATGCTGCCTCCCCAGCACACCACCGCGTAGAAGAGGGCGCTCACCACAACCATCTGATAGAACATCTGCAGCATCTTGCTGCAGATGTTGAAGGATGCCAGCCTTCTAAGGAAGTATAACCGGCTCTGTCCTTTCTTACACAGAGCATCAGTATTGGCAGTCCAGTCTAATTTATCATCCAGCTGCACTCCCAGGTATTTATAGGTCTGTACCATCTGCACACAGTCACCTCTGATGATCACGGGGTCCATGAGGGGTCTGGGCCTCCTAAAATCCACCACCAGCTCCTTCGTTTTGCTGGTGTTCAGGTGTAGGTGGTTTGAGTCGCACCATTTAACAAAGTCATTGATTAGGTCCCTATACTCCTCCTCCTGCCCACTCCTGATGCAGCCCACGATAGCAGTGTCATCAGCGAACTTTTGCATGTGGCTAGGACTCCGAGTTGTGTTGGAAGTCCGATGTGTATAGGCTGAACAGGATCGGAGAAAGTACAGTCCCTTGTGGCGCTCCTGTGTTGCTGACCACAATGTCAGACATGCAGTTCCCAAGACGCACATACTGAGGTCTGTCTTTAAGATAGTCCACGATCCATGCCACCAGGTATGAATCTACTCCCATCTCTGTCAGCTTGTCCCTGCAGAGGTTGGATTGTGTTGAAGTCGCCAGAGAAGTCTAGAAACATAATTCTTACAGCACCACTGCCTCTGTCCAAGTGAGAGAGGGATCGATGTAGCATATAGATGATGGCATCCTCCGCTCCCACCTTCTCCTGATATGGAAACTGCAGAGGGTCGAGGGCATGTTGAACCTGTGGCCTCAGGTGGTGAAGCAGCAGCCTCTCTATGGTCTTCATCACATGTGATGTCAGAGCAACAGGCCGGAAGTCATTCAGCTCACTAGGACGTGATACCTTTGGGACTGGGGTGATACAAGGTGTTTTCCAAAGCCTCGGGACTCTCCCTTGTTCCAGGCTCAGGTTGAAGATGTGCTGTAGAGGACCCCCCAAATCCGATGCACATATATTCTTTTTGTTTGGTTAAATAATTGTTGTGGTGATTATTTCTTTTTTTGTATAAATTCATAAAAGACAACTCCATCTAGGGACATCAAATTGGGGTTAAGCTTCTGTCGGGTTTCGTACATAATAGAATTAATTTTCCTAAGAGTAGGAGTTTTTTGTGCGTTCCAGGCTCCTTATTCAACTTAAGAGGAACTTGCTACACACCGGTACTGGCAGACTTTGATGATATACTTGTTAATGGGAATTCAATTGTATACCACCTCAGTATTTCATGCTCTAAACATAAATCTTTGTTTGTTGTTATCCCAGTGCACAAATACGAGATATTATGAAAAGAGTGCCGACAGTCATCAAAAAGCACAAGGACAAGGATGTTGGGATCATCATACTCAATGTAGGCATAAATGACCTTTGATAGTGACAGTCAGAGGTTGAAAAGAAAGACTTTGCATCCCTAATTCAAGCCAAGAAGAAGAGGACCCTGGCTGCTTGAATCATAATTTCGGGTCCTTTACCTTTGGCTAGAAGGTCTCATGAATCCTACAGTCGACTGCTGGCTTTAACTGGATGAGAGGCCTCTGCAAGTGACAAAACATCAGTTTTGTGGAAAACTGGGATCTTTTCTGGGAGAGACCGCATTTCTACAGATGAGGTGGTCTGTATCCAAACAGATTTGATGCCCGGTTCCTAAGACAAAATCATGAAGGTAACCTGCCTTTCTCCACTACATAATTTTAGTCCTAATATTTTCTATAATTCCATGTTAGGATGTGATCAATTCTGTATCGAGTTCAACTTTAGATGTTCACTTTATTAGCACTATAACAACAAACCATAGTCTAACTAAAAAAACGTATAAAAAGCGTATAAATTCAAATAACTTAATTACCATTTCACCTATAGATGTGCACTGTATTAGAACTATAACAACAGATTATAGATAAAAAAATCTGCACAAAGCGGTATAAACACAAAGAACTTAACTACCATTTCAAGCTGCCGTAACACTCCGATTCAGTTCTGCTCTTCAGAGACCTTAGATATGGCTTTACTAAATATTAGAGTGTTAACCAGGAAGACTTTTTGCATCAATGATCTTATCAGTGATAGGAAAATCGACTTTCTTACATTAAGTGAAATGTGGCTCAGCGCTGATGATGTGGCAGTGTTAATTAAACAGCACCTTCAAATTGCAGCTTTATGCACTTGGTTAGTCAAGGGAAAAAAGAAGGTGGTTTAGCAAGTATTTACTTGAACCGATTAAACTGTAAATATATGGTAGTTTTGGTACGTGATGTCTTTCAAGTATATTATGTTACATATGGTTACTCAAGGAGTGTCCCAGTCTCTTTTATTGATCGTTTGCAGACCTCCACAATATAATGAGTTTTTATTGAGGAATTCTCAGACTTGGTATCAATAATAATAACTATGACAGGTTCCTAATTGTAGATTATTTCAGTTTTCATGTGGATAACCAATGTGACCTGAAAGCAAGATAATTCATGAACTTACTGCACTCTCTTGATCTTAGTCAGCACATCAGCCAGCCCACACATAGCCCACAAGGATATATGCTAGATTTAATCATTTCAAAAGGATTAAAAGTTGATGTGAGGCAGGTAATGGATATCGATATATCAGACCATTTTTGCGTATTATTTATTGTAGAAATACTGATAACTACAAATAATGAGAAACGTACTGTTAAAAAACATTATTTTGATATGCCTGCAGCTTCAATGTTTGCTAATATTCTAAACAATCAGTCCTATTGTAGTGCTTATTTCAATAATGCTAATAGTGTAAACTGTAAGGTGGAAAATTTTTAATGCTGAGGTGAGAGCTGCAGCGACAATAGTGGCCCCTGAAAAGGCAATTAAGAAATCCTTCAGCACTATTAAACTTTGGAAGACTCAAACGGTGTCCAATTTAAAGAGAACATGCTGGAGAGATGAGCGTAAAGTGGACAAAAACTAAATTGATCATCCACTATGAAATACTGAAGGCAAAAATAACTACATATAACTATGCAGTCCACCGTGAGAGGCAGTCCTATTTCTCTAAAATTATAAAAGATAATGCTGGTAATCCAGGAGTTTTATTCTCAACTATTGATTGTCTTCTAAACCCCGCTCACTCAATTGAATACCTCCTTAAAAGTACTTGTGAGGATTTTGCTATTTTTATAAACACAAAATGCATGATTATTAGAAATAATAAAGTACATCCTCCTAAAGTTAATCCTATCAAACCCCATCACACCCTTTTAACCAAGTTCTGTTTCTTCACTGAAGTACAGTAGATCTACCTGGACTACACTAGCTGAAACCCTCCATCTGCATCTTTGACCCAGTACCAACAGGATTTTTTTAAAGAAGTCTCCAAAGTGCTAATTGATAGTGTACTTCCCGGACTGTCTAAAGACTGCAGTTGTTAAGCCCCTGCTCAAGAAAGATAATCGCAAATCCTCTGTCTTTCACAACTTCAGACCAATTTCTAACCTGCCTTTCTTAAGTAAAATTCGAGAAATGGCAGTTTTTATTCTTGACTAGTCTCAGTCAGGTTTTAGTACAGAAATTGAACTGCTCAACGTAGCAAATGGTTTCATGCTTAATGTGGACAGAAGCCGCATATCTGATCTTATTATCTTAGACTTCAATGCAGCATCTAATACCATAAACCACGGTATTCTTAGAAATCGCCTTAGAGACAATGGGTGGGCCTCTCCGGCAACATATGAAATTGGTTTCAGGCTTACTTAACAGGTAGAAAATTCTTTGTTAGATGTGGTGATTGTACTGTACTTCGAAGATCCATGATATTGTATATGGTGTACCGCAAGGATCTATTCTGGGTCTGCTGCTTTTTTTTCAACCTATCTGACCCAATGGAAGCATATAATCTCAAAACACAAGGTGAGCTACAGCAGCTTTATTTAATCAATAGCATCCGGATGACCCGGATGATCTTCACTCTCTGATCCAATGTCTTGGCAGTATTTCTGAAAGGATGAGTAATACATTTCTCAAACTAAATAAGGAAAATACAAATATCGCACTGATTGGCAAATATGGAAATAGAGCGGGTATTAGAAATAAACTTGATCACTTAGGTTTAAAACTTGTGGCGAAGGTGAAGAATTCAGGGGTAGTCACAGACTTTGACCACTTCTTTAAATCACATATTAACCAGATTACTAGGACTGCATTTTTTCACTTAAGGAATATTGCAAAAGATAGACTTCTTATAACATTACAAGATACTGAAAAATTAGTTCACAATTTAGTTTTTAGTTGACTAGATTACTGTAATGCGCTCGTAACAGAATTACCTAAGAAAGACATCAATCGCTTGCAATTAGTGCAGAATACAGCAATCACAATCTTAACTCGGGAAAAAAAAATCTGAACAGATCTCACCAGTTTTACCATTGTTACATTTCTTACCTGTGTCATTCAGAATTGATTTTAAAATACTACTAATGGTTTATAAAGCCTTATAGTCGCAACCTCATTTCTTTGAATGGTGCTCTGTTTACAATTACAAGAGCCAAGCCTGAGAAAGTGGTGAGGCAGCCTTTTACTGTTATGCACCTAAAATCTGGACTACGTTACCAATAGTGTTGTTCCAGGCTAATACTGTGGAATATTTTTAAAAGAAACCGTTAAAAACTCATTATTTTAATTTTTCGTAGCTACTATTTAGTTGTACTCCTAATAGACTATATGAGCATAGAATTATCATATTCTTCCGGGACCTGCAATCTTTACTAATCTCTGCTATTCTCTGCTTTTAATTTTCTGGTTCTTCTGGGGTGGCAATCTATGCCACCTCCACCTGATCAAGGCACCATGCAGCCACCAGTGATGATGGAATGAAGGTGGGTACCCCAGCTGTCCATGAAACCAACTTCATCAAATCCTCTCATAGGAAGCCTGGAAACAAAGAGGATTGATTTATGAACATTTATGTTAGGTAGAATAACCAGTGTGGGGCCTGGGCGGTCTTTTTTCTTAAGAACCCCTGAAGATTGTTTTTTCTCCAGCCTAACTGTAGTTTGTTTTTTTCTGTCCTCCTAGTCATCTGATTTTACCTTTTTTTGTTACTTATTCTTTAATATTATTGCATAATCTTAGTTACTGTTCTTTTCTTGTAACTTTCTCTTTGATGTATTGTAAAACACGTTGAGCTACATTGTTTGTATGTGCTATAAATAAATGATGCTGTTACCGTCTGTTTTATGTACATTACAGCCATCTTGTATGGAAAGTATTTAATTAGTTAGTTCAATCATTTTCCAAAATCTCTTGAACCAATACAGGATAAGAACTCATCCTAGCAGCAATGCACTTAAAGTTGCCATTATAGGGCACAGCCATGCACACACCAACACTCGCTTCTCCCAAACCAATTAAGTCAACAATTAAAAAAAAAAATGCACACATCTTGAGATAGGGAAGAAAGATAGATGGGTAATCAGAAAAAAACAAATATTGTAAACATTAGCTGGTGGACAAATATGTAGAATTATAACAGGGTGGGCTGGTTGTAAATAAAGTATAAAATATTGTTAAGAAAAGACTGATTGTCTACATTTACACAAAAAGGGATCAATGCATAGGAATGCAGGAATAGAGTTGATTTTTTTTTTTTGCAGTTTTATTCATTGAATTCTTTATCAATTTTCATTATTGTGAATAAATGTTACATCGAAATGTTCCATGAAGGCCAGATACATTTTGGTTCTTTGCAAAGAAAAAATACCCACAGCACAACTTAGAAATTGTATATATAGGAAACATCTAACAAAACATTTCTTAAAATGCATACCACACTACTTCGACACACTAAATTCTGGTTTTGCTAATAATATGAATACATATCTTTATTTAAATATCAATTTTTACAATATCTTACTTAAATAACACACAATGTAATTTTTCTCCTATTTAAGCCAATGAAAATTGTGCAGGCCCACTCTTTTGATTACACTCAATTGTAACCGATGAGTTTGTTTCACTTACCTCTGCTTCTTGGAAAACATAAGGACCTAGTTCTCTTCTCTTCAACAGGATCCGTTCTGCTTGCTCTGGGGGGATATCAATTTGCAGTGCAGGTGGGATGCTAGAGTTAATAAAGCAGTTCACAATAGTTGTAATTTTGTTCTGAATAACAGCATCATCACAGTGGGAATGGCACAAGTCCTGGTGATGAAGGAAGAGAAATCAACATACTGTAAATGGAAAAAATGGTAGTTTCATTTATAATTACTGCAATATCAAGATTTGGAATTATTTAAGTGGATTTCATATTGCCATCATAATTATAGACTAATACGCCATGGCAAATCATTTAGAGAAGGTTTCACAAGTACCATTTTCTGAGATATCCATCTATTCATCTTCAAATCCACTTAAACCAATTATAGAGTTATGAGGGGGCGGGGCCAATCCTTGAAAGGGTGGGGGACAGTCACAGGGCACATAGATCCACATGCCCACTCGTCAATCCTTAAAAGGGTAGGGGACAATCACAGGGCACATAGATCCACATGCCCACTCTGGGACAATCATCTTTTAACCCAATCTGTATGAATTTAGGATATGGATAAAACATGGAAGTACTCATGGAGGTGGAGAAAAGTGTGTAGGCACAAGGGCAACGCTCTGACTGCACACAGATAAAGATCTGGTCAAAATCATGCCCATTTTCCTGAAGATGTGTAGCCACAACACTTAATACAGATAATGTATGGATGTAAATTATAAATGTCTAAAAGTGCAGAAATAAAAAGAAAAATAACAGAACAGACTGCTGATGGATACCTATATAGCTTTAAATTATATACTTAGACAGTCAGTCAGTCACTTTCCAACCCGCTATATCCTAACACAGGGTCACGGGGGTCTGCTGGAGCCAATCCCAGCCAACACAGGGTGCAAGGCAGCAACAAATCCTGAGCAGGGTGCCAGCCCACTGCAGGACACACACACCAAGCACACACTAGGGACAATTTAGGATCACCAATGCACCTAACCTTCAGGTCTTTGGACTGTGGGAGGAAACCGGAGCACCCAGAGGAAACCCACGCAGACACGGGGAGAACATGCAAACTCCACACAGGGAGGACCCGGGAAGCGAACCCAGGTCTCCTTACTGTGAGGCAGCAGCGCTACCACTGATACTTAAACAAGTTTTTCTAAATACACATTTACAAATATGGTTAAACATGAACACTTACCACAAAACCATAATATATTCACCAAAATGTTGACATTGGTAGCTACATTACAATATTTTAAAGTCTAAATCATTTGATACATGGTTAAATAGAAGCTACTGTATCTAAAATGACACCTCTTTCTTATAGCAGACATAAGCAGCCAGACATACAATAGTTGTGAAAGTTCTATCAGATTCTTAGAATGGAGTTATTTGACACAGATTCATTTAGTTTATTCATTAACATCCAGAAAGCAACACAGCACACTGACCTTCATGTCAGGAAGTATAAAACAGATGGGGTATTGAAGCATTTGTTGGAAAACAGGATTAACAACAAAAAATAAACAGTTAAGGAACTAAGGCAGTTTGTTTCTCATTTTTGTTGTGAGGAAAACAATGTAATATTCTAGAACTGTACTTGGTAATATATATTGCAGGGCAAGCACCAAATGATATTTACATCACTGTTTTTGGTAGCTCACTATCCTTAAAAGGAGCACTTGCTGTTGTCACACCATTTAGAATACAGTAATCCCTCGCTATATCGTGCTTCGACTTTCGTGCCTTCACTCTATCGTGGATTTTATATGTAAGCATATTTAAATATATATCGTGGATTTTTTGCTGGTTCCCGGATTTCTGCGGACAATGGGTCTTTTAATTTCTGGTACATGCTTCCTCAGTTGGTTTGCCCAGTTGATTTCATACAAAGGACGCTATTGGCAGATGGCTGAGAAGCTACCCAACCAGAGTGCGTATTACGTATTAAAACTCCTCAAATATATTGTGAGCATGGGGGCAGTTCGCAACCCTAGAGGATGCGGACGCTCGTCTAAAAATGCTGAAAGATTATCCTCACATTGCTCCCATCCGTGCAGCTGCTTTGTCAAGCGACATGCTTCCCGCACGGTTTCGCATACTTAAAAACTCGAACGACAAGTATTGATTTTTGATTGTTTGTTTTTCTCTGTCTCTCTCACTCTCTCTGACATTCTCTGCTCCTGAGGGAGGGGGTGTGAGCAGAGGGGCTGTTCACACACTGGCCTAGAGGATACGGACGCTCCTCTAAAAAATGCTGAAAGACTACCTTCACATTGCTCCCTTCCTTGCTGGGCTTAGAAGTGGCTGCTTTGTCAAGCGATATGCTTCCCACACGGTGCTTCGCATACTTAAAAGATCAAACAGCACGTATTGATTTTTGATTGTTTGCTTTTTTCTCTCTCTCTCTCTGACATTCTCTGCGCCTGACGTGCACTCCTTTAAAGAGGAAGATATGTTTGCATTCTTTTAATTGTGAGACGGAACTGTCATCTCTGTCTTGTCATGGAGCACAGTTTAAACTTTTGAAAAAGAGACAAATGTTTGTTTGCAGTGTTTGAATAAAGTTCCTGTCTCTCTACAACCTCCTGTGTTTCTGTGCAAATCTGTGACCCAAGCATGACAATATAAAAATAACCATATAAACATATGGTTTCTACTTCGCAGATTTTCACCTTTCGCGGGGGGTTCTGGAACGCAACCCCCGCGATCAAGGAGGGATTACTGTACATATGCAACTTTCGCAAGCTTGCTGTTTTTATAGGCTCCCTTGCAGCTGTTGCTAAAGCTGCATATTTACATTATAGAATAGCAGTTCATACCATTGGTGACTCATCCCCAGACGTATGCAACTGTCTCTTCTAATTCTCTGAGGAAAGTGACCATTTCTAACTCCTTGAAACAGTGCAGAAACACTTGAAAACAATGTTGTTTCCGCAAAAATTGTGCAGCTGTTGACAAAGATACCTCAGTGGCAGTCTGGAACACTTCACTGCGCAGTAGGAATGTTGAGCAATGCAATGTCATGTGGTGCAGCAGAGGTGTTTAAAACTGTATTTCTATGAGGTGATCTATAAATTATATGTGGGTAGGTGAAACACCTTGTGTGGAATTTCAGATGCATCTTCACTGAAGTGACACTATGAATGGTATTCCAGGTCCAGATCTCAGCTTTGAGGCCCCCTCTCAACAGCTGCTCTGTGACACCTCTACGATTTGCCTTGCCCTTTGCCTGCATACTTCCACCCAAAGCCCCAATTCACACTGTGGACCGGGTGTCAGTAGCTACTCAATCTGACACATTTTTTCCCAGCTCCATGTCCCAGAAGTTCTGTCAAGAACCACACCCCTAAACTAGTATTTCCTAATCTAATAGATTTTAGCTGATGGCATAGTGGTGGGGAAGCTGCAGGGGTAGCAATCTATCAGCTGCCTACCTTCCCATACTCACAGATAGAAATTTATTTTTCCTCCTAGAATGCTGCAGAACGCATTCCAGATCCCAGAACTCAGCATCAGGACTCTCCAGCAACTCCTCAGAAGAGCACAAAATGTCTATTTTAGGTTTTTGCAGCATTTGATGCTTTGCCAAATCAGACAATAGGTCTTCTTTCACATCCAATTACACCAATATATCACCAGCACCGAGTGTTAAATGGATTCTTTGCTCTTTACATCACTCTTTTTAGTAGCTCCCTATTCTTAAAAGGACTGCTTGCTGTTGCTGCACTAGGAGGAATTTATTTGCGACTTTAGCAGACTTGCCAATTTTATAGGTTCTCCTGCAACTGGCACTAAATTGCTAATGTACAAAATGGAAAATCAGCTCACACTGTTGGTGACTCATGTCCAGGCTGATGTAACTTGTCAGTACTGTTGTAATATATAGTGCCTTGCAAAAGTAATCACATCCTTGAACAATTCTGTAATTAAATCATACACTAAAATGTTGTTCTATGTATTTTTTTTTTTAAAAAGTGAAGCTCAAACTTTTCTTTTTTAATGTATCATTGTTCTTCTGTTACGAAAAAATCTTAACGAAAAAATGATATATGCTGAATGCATCAGTATTCAGTTCCCATATTTGAGTATTTTGTTATGACACTTTATGTAACAATTACAACTTCTGTGCAATCTGGATGATGCTTGTGCAGATCCAATTTTCAATTAGTGTCACTTATTCTTAGTACGTTTGAGGTCAGACCCTTGACTGGACAGAGTCCTGAGCCACTCCATAGTTATTTTGACCTTGTGTTTTGGATCATTATCATGCAGAAAGATGAATTTCCACCCAAGTTTCATTTATTTAAAAAAAAAAAAAACAACACATGAAACAGCTGTTCACTGGAAATCTCTGTTCATGTTAAATTTAAAGACTGTTTTTGACAACGAACAATAAGCTGCCCAATGAAGCCAATTCCGTACAAAGGGTTAACAGCTATGGCAAGGTCAGCAACAATCTCAGTACTTTTTTTCTTTTTCTTTCTTCCATTCTGTAATGGTATGTAAAACACAAGACTTCAGACAGATGAGCCTCTCTTCTGTTTGCCAGGTCCTTACTACTCGTCTCTGTATTCTATGCTTTGTACTTATGAATGAGCAATCATTGGCTGTCAGCTCTCGTGCACACAGAGCCTGTCCCTAAAACTAAAGACATTTTGTCGGGACGAGGCACTAGTTGGAGTGAGTCGCTCTTTATGTCATAGTAGGGAACTGACGATCACAGAAGCTCACTGCCAAATGCTTCAGACTTGCTAAAATTATATAAATGAATGCTAGGACTCAAAATCCCTGGAACAGTCATCTGATGTGACATAGCCTTTAACAGTTTATGGATGACAAACACAGAAATCCAGTTTCTAAAATGCCATGTAAACCTTTATTCCAGTTAGAGAAACGGGGATATTGCTCTCTGAGAAACCAGGTTAACATGCATACATTGCTCGTCAAGTAACACAGTTATTTGGACATGTAAACCCTTAACTGGGCTACACTTAAAGAATTCATATTCTGTGAATGTTTGTGCTTTGCACATGCAGTTATCAGCCATGGTTAGAAAACTATGGAAGCATCTACAATGATAAATTTCCTAATACTTTTCTTTAAATGTGAGGCCTCATAAAAGAAATAACAATCGTAGAAAAAATCCAGGTAGAGATAAAAGACTTACTCCAGGACTGCTGGGTATGAGGTAAGATTGAAATAGTTTAATCTGCTTAAAGTAAGCATATAGTAACTTTGAAAATATTATTTTATTCTTATACACAGGCACCTGCATAAGTGAAGGGAAAAGTTGGGTATATCCAAGCAGATTAGCCCTTTTACAGGGTGGTCCCACTGTGGCTTGAATAACCTTCTTTGTCTACAGCTCAATACATCTAAAACGTCTCTTTGGACTTTCTTGTATTCATAATTAGGCCTTTTCTCTCCATGTCATCTTACTGTTTGTGTATGTTCTCCTTCTATGCTGAAAAGCCCCCTACCAAATCTCTATTGATCAACAGCATACGAGAGTTCATTTCAAGTGTCCCCTGGTCTAAAGATGTCTTACTAATAAAGCATACAGTATTATAATACACACCTTCTCTATTCCGGAGTCATGGTTTTCTCGTTGTAGCAGTCTATACCATTAAAACTGTTACCAATCTTTTTTGGTCCTTTATTGGACAGGGTGTTACATAAAACCATCTTCATAACATACATTAGCTGAACTTTAGAATCCTCTAAGCCTTGTTATTTCTCATTCCAACATTTACCATTAACTTCGTTATGATTAAAATTTCTTTTTTTTTTTTTTTTCGGTAAATGTCTCCCTACCACATCTGCCATGACCAAGCTTGTTATTTAACCAAAGTAAGTAGACTAGAGATAATGCAATAACAAAAGAATTATTGTTTTATCAGTGAAAGGGCACTCCAGCAAGTTGATCCATTCAGCTGACTATAGTTTCTTTTATTTAGACAGTAAGACATTAAAAGTGTATATTTTCCTTTGTTGCTTAATAGAGTATGTTATTTTTATTTCCACATTTCCAGGAAGCAGCAAGTGCATCAACCTCTGAGCAAACGAATGCTAAACGTACAGAGAAAGAGTCTGAAAACTAGGAATGCTCAAGTCAAGTGTATTCACTGCACGTTGTCGTGCAGTCCGCCATTACTGATCTAATATAATATACTCCAATCATGTTAAACTACAGATAGTGTCTATATTTGCTCACTAACAAACAATACACACACAACTAACTTTCACTTCTCTGGGAATTTGTTGGAGGAATACAGCACTATGTTGAGAGCTTTGAGGCAACAGTACTAACCATGACATTTTTTGCCAGGCATTGCATCTTATATTTTATTTATTCGATTAACAAACACATAAAGAATATGATGGGAAGTGGGGGGATGCCCTCATATATAGGACAGTTTTTAAAATTCTCATTGTTTACCTTGTATTTCTGTACTTCCAGCCAGAACAGAACCCCATTTTCCAAATAATCACCCTTTAATGATACAAAGTGTTGGAATTGTTGACAGGTGGCTTTATTTGACAGAGCTTTCCTGAAGGCAATGGCTTCTTTGGATGAAGAAATCCAATTACTGTCAACATCCTGCCAAGTACAAATAGAATGCATTACAAAAAGATAAAGAGTAAAGGTTTTGGCTCCATCATGAGACATAAGCTAAATGAATACTGAAACTAAAAACACACTGAATCTTATTTAAATTCAATTGTAAAATCTGTGTTATGATTAATAAACTTTGATATAACAAATAATGTTCAACATCTTAATACAAAATTCTACAATAACTGACTATCTGTAATCTGAGCAATAAAAAGTGCAATCTTGAAATAAGACTAGTAACTTATTTATTGAAATTCCTATTAAGTGCTTCTCAGAAAGTTGCACAATCTTCTGCAAAGCCAATTCAGTTTGGCAGATTTTTTCACTTCTCCCACTTATACCATTACAAAAGCCAAGCAAAATGACACCTTTTATTGGCTAACTAAAAAGATTACAATTTGCAAGCTTTCGAGGCAACTCAGGCCCCTTCTTCAGGCAAGATGTAATCATTATATGTAATATAATGATATATTATATGTAATCATAATTGATTACATCTTGCCTGAAGAAGGGGCCTGAGTTGCCTCGAAAGCTTGCATATTGTAATCTTTTTAGTTAGCCAATAAAAGGTGTCATTTTGCTTGGCTATTCTCTACAATTATAATGGCTAACACGGTACAACACCCTAGTACTACCATTATAAAAGAAATATAGTTATAAAATACTGAAAATATGTAAACAAGTTCTATGTAAAGCATGACACAATTCTAAAATGTTTTAATGGAACCAAAAGTATTTATGTAAACTTGAATCCAGCACAACAAAGAGATATGGATTAGTAACTTTTGATCAATAGCAATGTTTACTATACAGAAAATCTTGGCCTTTGTAGGTGATTTTTTTTTTTTTTTTTTTAAATCACACAGGATTTGATTTGTTTTTCCAATTTTTGTGCCGTTAATAGATGCAGTTGTAGCAGTGCTACTTCCTAAGAACTGCATCTCCCAGCAGTCCTTGCAGGGGCTGCTGGTGTCAAAGGAGGTTTAAAAGAGGGCAGAGGGCAAAAGGAAAAGGAGAAAGTTTGTTTTGTTTGGTGCGTTGTGTGTTGCGTTTATCTGTCGTGCTGCCTGCTATTGTTGGAACTTTAATTAATCATTGTGTCCTGGACTGTATTCGTTTGTTGGAATCTGGATCACTGTCTACCTGTGCACTGAGGACTGCGTTTGGATCATTGGTTTTCCGGAAGAGGGAGCGCTCCTGAACCATCCATCCGATTTCATCCTTTCAGTAACTACCAGTAGGACTGTGTTTTCTTTCATCCTTTCAACATACAGATCGCTGGACTTAACTTCGTCACTTCTCATTTCATCCGGTTTGTTTTCATGGACTTTGCTGCGCAGTGTTTGTGTGTGTATATATGTTAAATGTAATATCGCCGAAGGGGTCAGGGGTGGTATTACTGTTTTCATTTAGTTAATTGTGTGTCATTATACTCTTAATTGTTTGCCTTACCCAGTGTGCTTTATTGGTCTCTGTCGTGAGTGTGTGTGGGTCGATCCAAGGCTGGGGACGTTCCTGGGATCGCTTGTATTAAAATAAATAAATCACCGTCAGCCTGGACGGTGTGAATCTTAGCGGCACCTGACTGCTACACAGTATTACATTGCACATCATTTTAAGTTAAATTATGTGTTAATTTTAGTATAAAAAACACTATAATAAGCAACTTTTTTATCATTGTATTACAATTACCTTCCATGCTTCCTTTTTCTTTTTACTTTTAGGAACTTGACTCTCTTCATCAACATCTTCCATTTCCAGCTAAATTAAAATAATAAACAATCGATCATTATTTGCATAACTTAAATACCATTTGTAGCATACACATTGTTTCTCATTAAAAGCTGTATATTATCTAAATACCTGTATTGAAATTTGCAGCAATAAATTGAGATTATTAATTAAAATATAGATTTCACAAAAATCAAAGTGAAAATATGATGCAGCAGGCTAGTCCATTTTGCCGAAACTTCATGGCAGAAACTCAAAATCATACTCAGTAGTTTGTATGGTCCCCACGTGGTTGTATGCATGCCTGATGTCGGGGCATGCTCCTAATAAGACGACAGATGGTGTCCTGGGGGATATCCTCTGAAATCTGGACCCGGGCATCACTGAGCTCCTGGACAGTCTGAGGTGCAACCTGGCGTCGTCGGATGGACCGAAACGTAATGTCCCAGAGGAGTTCTATGGGATTGTGGTCAGGCAAGTGAGCGTGGGGGGCAGTCAATGGTATCAATTCCTTCATCCTCCAGGAACTGCCTGCATACTCTCGCCACAAGAGGCCGGGTACTATTGTGCACCAGGAGGAACCCAGGACCCACTGTACCAGCATAGGGTCTGACAATGAGTCATCCCCATACCCAATGGCAGTCAAGGTGCCATTGTCTAGCCTTTAGAGGTCTGTGTGTCCCTCCATGTATGTGCCTCCCCAGACCATCACTGACCCATCACCAAACCGGTCATACTGAACAATGTAACAGGCAGCATAACAGTCTCCACGGCTTCTGCAGACCCTTTCACGTCTGTCACATGTGTTCAGGGTGAACCTGTTCTCATCTGTGAAAAGCACAGGGACACCAGTGGTGGACCTGTCAATTTGAGTATTCTATTGCAAATGCCAATTGAGCTGCATGGTTCTGGGCAGTGAGCACAGAGCCCACCAGACCAAATTACGCCCTCAGGCCACCCTCATGAAGTCTATTTCTGATTGTTTGGTCAGAGACATTCACACCAGTGGCCTGCTGGAGGTCATTTTGTAGGGCTATGGCAGTGCTCATCCTGTTCCTCCTCGCCCAAAGGAGCCAATACCGGTCCTATTGAGGGGTTAAGGCCCTTCTACGCCCTGTCCAGCTCTCCTAGAGTAACTGCCTGTCTCCTGGAATCTCCTCCATGCCCTTGAGGCTGTGCTGGGAAAAATAGCAAACCTTTTGGCGATGGAACATATTGATGTGCCATCCTGGAGAAGTTGGACTACCTGTGCAACCTCTGTAGGATCCAGGTATCGCCTCATGCTAACAGTAGTGACACTGACCGTAGCCAAATGCAAAACTAGTGACAAACCAGTCAGAAAAGATGAGGAGAGAAAAATGTCAGTGGCCTCCACCTGTTAAACCATTCCTGTTTTGGGGGTCATCTCATTATTGCCCCTCTAGTGCACCTGTTGTTAATTTCATTAACACCAAAGCAGATGAAACTAATTAACAACCCCCTCTGCTACTTAACTGACCAGATCAATAGCCCAGAGGTTTCATTGACCTGATGCTATACTCAGATTACAAAGTGTTCCTTTAATTTTTTTGAGCAGTAAATTAACAGAATGAAAAACTATGTACAAACTATGTTCAACCTTCCTACCTTGATGTCTGTATTAACATAATAGAGACATGTAGATTGGTTATACTTGGGAAGCTAAAATCTTTAGCCCTCGAATATTATTAAGTACAAAAAAAACATGATTAATTTTAAGCAGTCCTGCAAATCTATTTTGTTCTCTACTCTTACCTTATTCTTTTGCCTCTCAGAAAAGTTTGGAGTGGCCAGATACTGAGGCAGCCACTTTTTCTCAATGCGATTTTGCGCATGCTTCTGCACTGCTACTAAAGCAGGAGCAGACATTTTTTCTTTGATGATCTTCCCAGCACCCACTGCTATCTTCCCAGCACCCCCTGCTAAGTGCTTCACCTTCAGAAAAAAAATAACAAAAAAATCTTTAATGTGAAATTCTGAATATTTTAAAGAGTCAACAACTCTACAAAAAGAGGGCAGGATTCATAACATGGCTTGTTTATGCACACACCTTCTAGAAGCTTACATTGTGTCAAATAAGAGTTTAACAATGAATCTAAAAAGTGCATTCTTAGGATGGAAGAGGAAAACTAAAAGTTTAAGGTAGAAAGTCTACAAAGAAAAAATAACTTGCAAATTCTTCACTCAAATCAAGAATTCTGAAGCAGTGAGGTATCTGCATTAGTCACTGCATTATTCTGAGCCAGATGTAAGTGCTGGAATTTGTTTATAGAAAAAATTAATTTTAGGAAAAAAAATCAAACTTTGTTGTTTGTTTTTTTGGATTCTTCAGCTTTTCACTTGTGTCTAGATGAGGAAATTGATCACAAACAAGGTAGAGATCATATACTGTATTTGGCTACCAAAAAATAGAATCTAGGTCCTAAATACAGTATTTTTGTTTAAGTAGTCGTTGGGTACCTCATATTATTTCTGAAGCACTGGTCATTCAATAGTAAATACTTCAGTTGCTGACTTTACATGGTAAAGGGAACTTGTAATAAAAATTATGACTGGCAAGGGCTAGACGAAAGTATAATAATATTTGCAATATAAGCCTATCTACCTGAGGACAACAGAAACAATACATATGCAGACCAATTATGTAAAAATGTTTTGTGTTTTTTAACCTGTTGTTGTTGATCCAGGGAAGCTGGACTGTTTGGGCCAAAGAAATACTTTTTGTTCATATACTTGTTCTTTATTTCCTTGACTTTGTCTTCTCTTTTTGTCTTATCTTTGTGAGGCATTCTTCGATACTGTTCAATGTCCATCCAACACCTCAAGTCCATACTATATGGGAAAAAAGAAATACAAGGAGAATTTTAATACAGTTTTCCTTAAAAGATAATGAAGGTACCACAGATACATTATTGATATTAATAAATATTACACAATAAAAGTACTATCCAAAATGAACAGAACAGTATTTAATTAGGACTCAGGATTTTACACTGCTCCTTGAATTGTCATTGGACTAAAGATAACTTAATTTAGGTCTCTACTGCAGCCACTTTATGTTGTTGTTATAGTATTGAGTAAAGTCACCTAGTAACAGCCGCAAATATAATGCAAAGCCTAAAAGAATACATTAAAGAAATGCAAATGGAAGAAATGAGTATTAAACAAATTTATAATAGGAACCAATTTTTAAAATGTAAGCTTTTTAATTCAGAAATTGTTTCATATTTTACAAAACTGCATCTTTTTAAATGGTCAACTGCTATTTTCAATAGGTTCTCAGTTGATTTGTCCACTGATCTTAAAGCAACAACTTACAGTCACTTTTTCTGGATAACAATTAGAAAGTAATATAAAGCAGGCATCAGTATGATTAAAAACATGATGATCCTTAAAAACATTATACTACAATTTAAACTAAATATCTAGTGAATAGGGTGACGCTGACTTGGATTTTAGAAAATGGATTATTGTTTCCTAATTGTCATACTGCTTAATGTTAAAGATGCTAAAATATTTATACTATTGCTTTATTGTCCTATTCATACTAAAAACATAAACAACTATATACAGTATATATATACAATGAAACAAACTGTGAGAGAGGCCAGCATTTAAACTTAAAGGAACAAACCCCTGTGCAGTGAAATTAATCCTACAAATCTGAATTTTAGTGCAGTAAAGCCTATTGGAATTAGAAAACGTAATACATTATACCATATTAAAAACCCAAAGGTTATAAAGCCAAACGCCTAAAATCTTGTCACAGAGGTAATATGTACTACTACATAAAAAAGAAACATGTATACAGTGATCCCCCGCCTATCATGGAAGTTACGTTCCAGACCCACCCACGATAGGTGAAAATCCGCGATATAGAAAGACCACATTTTTTTTCATAGTTTAAGCCTTAAAATACCCCTCCCACACGCTTTAAATACATGTAAACTTATTAAAGCACACTTTGTAAACACATATGATATGTGGATGTCGGGCAATGGATATGAGTAACATCTCTCTATTATAAAACATTTTAACGTCATGCAAGACAAGGCAGTGAGACAGAAGGACAGCTGCTGTACAGGCTTTTAAACCAGCCATCTGACAAGCAGAACAAGCATCTTCGCAGAAGCAACACAAAGCCAGCACAAAGTCCACTTTTCATTAACGTTCATTCAGCTCCCCCCTTCACAACGCGAAGTGGCAGGAGCATAGCGCGCCTCCATGGAACAAGGGTGGGGTCTGAGAGAAGTGATCGAGACCAGATCATCTCAGACAGACACTTTGATGACATGCCCTACTTACAAACAATTTAAAACAAGTTCACTGACATCTAACCTAGCAGTTGTTGGAATGCTTTTGGCGAGAAGCAGAACACGCAGCTTGCCAGCAGCAGCTGCAGAAACCCAGCATATGATCCAAGCACTTCTCCTTACCGAGCATTCAGCCCTCAAGGCAGGAAACAAACCCCGGGCAGGGCGCGCACACACACACACACACACACACACACACACACACTAGGGACAATTTAGGATCGCCAATCCACCTAACCTGCATGTCTTTGGACTGTGGGAGGAAAGCAGAGTACCTGGGGGAAACCCACGCAGACACAGGGAAAACATGCAATCTCCACGCAGGGAGGACCCGGGAAGTGAACCCGGGTCTCCTAACTGTGAGGCAGCAGCGCTACCCACTGCGCCACCGTGCCGCCCCCTGAGAAAATACTTATACTTAATTTCATAATCCAGTAATTTAGAAAATGAATGTGTATTTTCATTGCCACTTTCATTAATCATTTCATGCTTAAATTATCTCAATTCACTGTTATAAATGAAATGATACTGTTTAGCTCTAGTCAAGTTAATTACATTTTTAAAAAAAAAGTTAAAAAAATACACATGAAACCTACTTGAACTTGGGTAATAATAACAATAACAGCAATTAATATTACAATAACAATAATTAATATTGTTGCTAGTCTTTCAGAAATATGTTAATCTGCACATACCTGGGTTCTCCGTCTGGTAAGAAGTTACTGAAATGTTCCAGTTCTGTTCGGTTACGCAACAGAGTGTTCAGATTAACATTTCTAAACTGCTCTGGGACATCACCCCACAAGCTGCGTCCTGAAAGAGCTGGTGACTCTGATAGACTTGGCTCAGGTGTGCTACTGACCTAGAAGATCAGGACATATATTTTGTCATTTTTTTCTGCTAAGGTTATCTCTTTACTTGAATATCATGCATATTTCTCTATTAGATATTACTAGTAAAATGCAGTTATATTCAGGTGCACTTAATTAACTATCCACATTTGTTATTCAGCTACATGATTTTTCTGCTGTAGCTTACAAGTTAACATTTTAAGTGCTGTCTGAACTGGGGTCAATATTGTAACTGAACAATCAACTGCTGAATATGCTGCTAGTACCATTAAAGCAATAATTTTACAAAGTGGCAATAATGTTCACATTCAATAACTCTTATTTAAATATACTGTACAGCATAATGTGCTCAAATACTAAAAAAAAAATTTGTTGTTCACAATGCTTTTAGAACAACGTATACATCAGCCTACTCCATATTTTAGTATTAACTTCACATTAACATTTCAATTAGACAGCCATTATTACCTATCAATATTACAAATATGAGATTACTTACTTGCTTCTGCAGACTTGTATTCTTTTGTCTAAGTGCTTGAAGTTTTCTGTAGTAGACTGAATCTAGATAACGTGTTTCTTCCATCAGTTCTACCTGCTTTATTTAGAGCAGAAATCAACATGGTTAATAAATTTTGTAGGGCTGCACGATAACAGAAAAAATGATTATCACGATTATTTTGCTCAAAATTTTTATCACGATTAATAATGACGATTATTCCTTTGGTAAATGAAGTCTGTGACCAAAGCAGTGTAGCCTCGGCCAGTTATTCACAGATGCTGCCCTAATCATATTAGCTGCGTTGTCCGTTGTGATGCACACAAGTCTTTCTTCCACCAAGCCCCAAGCGGACATCGCTTCTTTGAGGCCCACTGCAATAAACTCCGCTGTATGGTCTTGTGGGAAAAACGAAGTTTGCAAAAGCTTGCTTTTCATCTCAAACTCGCTGTCAATAAAATGAACTGTCAGGCTCAAATACGGTTCCGCACTTCTGCTTGACCATAAGTCGGTCGTGGCAGCAAAATATTCAAGGCTGAGCCTGAGAATTTCTCTTTCTATTTCTTTTCGGCATTTCGCATACAGCGAGGGCAGCGCAACATTGGAAAAATGGTTGCGTGAGGGAATGCTATATCTTTTATCAAGTGTTGCGATCATTTTGTTAAACCCCTCACTGCTCACGGTGGTTCTTGGACACATATCCTTGGCTATATGGTACGTGATCGCCTCTGTTATTTCCCGGTGTCTTTGCGAGCTAGGCAGATATGGTATTGCGTTGAACAATGTCCCTGATATTGTTGTCTGTGTTGTGGATGGCTGGTAATTTTTTGTTGTTGCTGTTTGTGCCTTCAGTCGTTGAAATTCTTGATAGTGTACTTTGTGGTGGCTTTTAAGGTGGTTGATGAGGTTTGTTGTGTTACCTTGGGACGTTTGGACGGAACAGGAGCAAAGTTTGCACAAGACTCGTACCTGATCAACATCACATTCCTCGAAATCGAAATAGTTCCAGACAACTGAGTATGACCCCTTTTTAGGAACTAACGATCGCACTTCTGCACCTTCCTCACGTTGCTCCGCCATCATATGTTTATTCTGACTGACTGTTATTGCTGCTATTGACTTCTACTGCTTCAGAATGCGCTTGCAATCTAGACACAGTAACGTCATAGTGACGCAGTCCAATCCGTAAACTCAGCCCATAAAAAACAGTTTGGTCTTTATACTGTAAAATCGCGACGATATTTATTAACTGATCGTGGGTCATAAATATCGTTATCATGAGAAAAAAAAAGATTAATCGTGCAGCCCTAAAATTTTGCTAAGTCACCAAAAACTAAGAGAAAAAAAAATGCTATAATTACAACAATTAATGTTTAGGAATAAGTAAAACACATTTTAGTTGTCTGAGGGCAATATCAATAATCAAAAAAAAAAATCCTGACACTAAGTTTTAAATACCTTTTTGAAGTTTGTCTTGTCAGATTCTAACATTTGCATCCATGGTATCAAGAGCATTGTTAAAATGTACTCCTCAGCTATGTCAAAAAGATCCTCAAAAGGTGGGTCTAGTTTCTGGTACATGGTGTACTGACTGTCCAGGTCAACGGCGATGTCCATTGGTCCACCAAATTGAATGTATGTGGAATACAAGAACTGAAAGAGAGGGTATCTCAGTTTTAAAGCATAAATCATGCACAACAGCACAAACTACGTTGATATTCACAAAACAAACTGACAACAGACCATTAAAAAAAGGATAACGTGTGTGTCTTTTTTGATATACGACCACAAAGCAAAGTGTCTGGCAAACATTTTATTGAATTTATTTAGCATTTGACTGATACAGTAACCAGAACTTGAAAACTCCATACCAGTACACAATACTGCCACATCCATCAACAACTATCATGGCATGTAAGAGGGCACAGAACTAACAGTAGGACTTGTTGATAAAAATTACACCTATTACACAGAACCACAGCTATGCTGTCACAAACATTTTTTGGAAAAAGAGCTAAATCAAAACAACCTTTTCATCCACGGCCATTGGCTACACTAGTGTAAACTACTGTATAAGCTTGACTCTAAAGTACTTTTTTGCAACACCATCTGAGCCCAACAAACCATTACCAGGTGACAAAATTCACTCTTTACTGCTTCACAATATCAGAGTTTTCACAACTGACACATTCTTAGGCAACAAAATCATTTTTGTCAGTGACCATGAAGCAAATATTTGCTGCCCTACAGGGGTTTATAATACTTAATTACAATGTCCTCATATTACATGAGTCTCTCAAATGGCTTCTTCTCCATCAATGATGGAAAGGGCACTTAAGGTTGCTCACTTACTAACTGACATTAAAGTATTGGTCACTTACTGTAAATACTGAGCAGATTAACCTCAAAAAACCCTTGAGGAATACACTAGAATTTATTTCTTTGATGTAAATGTAGAATGAGCCAAAGTAAGTGCAGGGGGATACTTTTAGTGTGTAAAAGGCATCAGGACACCACTTTTTGTGCTGTGGAAAGAAGTGAAGTTAGCAAGTACATGATGAAAGTCACCAGAAGCTTTAATATTAGATTTGAAAATATCAGCCACACAGCTGATACATTACTAATTTTCATAATGCCAGTCAAAAAACAGCAAAATTGACAATAAAGTGGCAAACAATTACATGATTAGATGCAAACAAAACATATTAACCAAAAGAACATGGCAAAAATTTTTGTATCTCAATATGCAAGGAAAAATCTACTTAACATTAACCAAAAACCATGACAGAGAAACACTCTTTTTTTAATAAGTGAATAATTAGATCTAAGCATTTATTAAATGAAAGCAGAGAAATTGTGTCATGCATTGTCCATTAGTACTGGCAACTACTACAAGGCTTGGGTAGACTAGACATGACACAAAAAACACTGAATTTCCCAGCTGAAATGGAGCTATCAAATCAACTATTCCTCAACCTGCAATATAATAAAAGTACAGTACTGTGATCAAGTGATATGGGCTGCTTCTTCACAGGTCCAGAATTTGAAGTTTATGTCCACACTACTGTGTTCTCCTTTAAAAACGTAGACATTAGGAAAGAGTTGTTGACTAAGGTTGCATCAACTAGTGAACATTTTTAGAAATAGTTTAAAATTGGAAAATTAATGGTTGTCTCTCAATTATAATAAACAGATCCTGGGACGAGATGAGACTTTTTAGCCTGGGACGAGATGTGACTTTTTCAGAGAGATACTTTCACATCCCGCAAGACTTTGTGCCAAGAGATTTAACCACGCCTGGGGCCAGAAATAAAAGACAAGGTGTAGATGATAAAGTAGAACGTCATAAAGAATTCAAAAACGTTTGCGCAATACACATGCAGATCAGGTGAGGGATAATGAAAGTACTAAAATTCGAAAGTCTCCAAAAAATGATAGTAAAGATCACATTAGTGTAACCAAATAGAAATTATTACTCGGTGAAATAACGGAACAGCAAAAAGAGATTGAATATATTGTTTGGATTTAAACTTTAAGTCGGAGACTTGTATATCATCTAATTCGTGTTGCCATCAGGGAAAAGTAGGGTTTCTTCCCAATGAAGTGGCGTATCCACAAGAATTAAAAGATTTGTTGTTTGGTGAAAGTAAAATCCACATACGAGAGCAGCAGAGACGCAAAGTGGCTGGTGCGTTGCGCAGGCCTGGGGGGGTTGGTGAGCAAAGCCCCCTAGTACTTCATTATTTTAAGACGTTTCCAAATATGGAATGTTAGAATTTAAGTAAGGAAAATGACAATTCTGTCTACCTACAGCTCACAAATGGAAGTTATTCACATCATCCATTATAAAATTTACCATTATTTTCTCAGCATCACAAGGCCTGAAGAGTGTAACCTGCCTGGACTCCTATGGAATGCAGTTGGTTTGTCATTACAGAGGAGTCCCTGTTCTCCCTAACAGTCAATGACAATTGGACATGCACAAGTAGAAAATAGAAAAATGGTGTAACATTCATATAAAGCATATATAGCCAGAACAGCTAGTGTTATGTTATATGGTATGAATTTGCCAATGCAAATAAATCAATGCCATGTTAGCTTGATGTTCAAATGCAGGGATTTTATATAACAAACCCCATATGTACCTTATGGAAAAATAAACTGTTGGTTTGCCTTGATTTTTGGAATAAGTTCTTACTGAAATATCACCAGGTCCTAATACCCATTTTTATGCAGACTGTTCTACCAGTTTCAGATACAAGTATTTTTGTCACAATATGTGTAAGCTTGTCTCCAGAGGATTCAGATGTTAATAAGATTGTGTTGTAATCCAAAACACATTTGCCCATTCTGTAGTTAATGTTACATGCAGTAATCCTTCAAGCTACTACATTCAAAAGCACTATTTTTCTTTCACTCTGCAATTTTTAATGTCTTGTTTAAAATAAAACTATTGCATGAACTATGTCTGTGTTTTTTTTGTTTTCAGTCAGGCCAGTCTTTATAACATATATACATAAAGCATTAATTTCTTCTTGCTCACTATTTTAACGAGCATATGTTATATATGGAATGTCTGATTCATCTCATTCTAATTCATGTATTTTCTAAGTTTATTGTGTGTTAGAATTATTCCTATCGCCATTTACTATTATTGCCTGTTAAAATTAGAAAAAAGCCATAGGAGCACCAACCAGTATGCTGCTTACCTGCGACTGTCGTCCTAGCTTAAAAGGACTGAAGGTTTCCTGATAAAATAGTCTGTGGTATTCCTGAAGGTCAAACCAAAAATGTACTCCATTCTTCCAAACCTGTAAATGCACAACACAACACCAGCTACAGCATATGAATTTTATACAAGTAGAACAATGCAACATGAATATTTCACTTTTATAGTCTAAAGCCATCATATAATATTTGTTTTGCTACATAAACTTGTTTATATTTCCCTACAATAAGGCAGAAAAAAATTTCATATTATCACCAAAGCAAGGCCATAATGAAAAACAAACATTAAGGTTACATGTATTGCATTTTTACTGTAACTGTAAAGAGGAAAAAATAGGTGAAGTTGAGATAAGCTTAGTCCTACAGTATTTGCTAATCCCTGTTAGGCTGCTCCTGCCTGCAGTACTCAAAAGGTACCCATGCTGAGAATTATCAAATCAGATCCTATACACCTAACCTGTAATCCACTTAAAGAAAGCTAAAAAAGCAGAATTAAAAAAGGTGTTAAAGTTTTTTAAGAGCTATGTCAACTGGGTTTCTTATATACAAAGTGGCAGTGGAAATGTGCATATTCTGTTTTAAATTTAACAGCATTCATTTATGCACACCGAGAACTCCCTTTTTGTGAATGGGTGACTTTTAAAATGTCAGTGCACGTAGGCTTGATTTGCACTGCTGGTTGCCTTGAACTTGCAAGATTGCCTTTTGCTCATTGTAAATACTGGTTGCTATTTAGAATTTTTGTATGAGAGATTGATGCAAGTGAGAAATGCATTTTGACAGTACCAGTACTGGCTACATTTGTCAATAAATTATTTATTTTACTGTTGTACCCCTAAAAAAGACACAGCCCTCACTTTGGACATTCAAATCACCTCTCAGTATACATGCTGCCTGCATACAAGCAGAAACTTAAACTTGAGAAGCTGAAAAATTATCAAATTATTGGATGAAAAAATAAATATTACAGGATTGTTTCAGTTCTGTAAATTTAGACATTTTTAAAAAATCCTCATTAAATCTAGATTAGTTTGGAACTGCTGCCAATTAATTGGATTCTTCAGAAAATGTGTCCATGACTGTGTGCCCACAAAAGCAATATACTAATTTCCTAATTATAAACCCTGGATCAACACTGACACCTATAATTTTTTGAAGGTTTACATTAATGGAAAGAAGATAAATTCACTTAAAGTGTATAGCTAAATAAAATGGAAACAACAGCACTCACGATGCACCTAAATTGTACTAAAGCACAGTGATGCTTATGGCTTGCAAACTAACGCCTAATCCAGACCCATACACAATTTATCTACTGGATAAATTTAATATTTCCAAAGCCAGTTTTAATTGTAATATTTGTATTTTTACTTTACTTGAAGTCTTCGTTTCGTTACAAACAGTGCCCTGTCTTACATTCCGTTACCTGGGTTACAGAGCACAACTCCAAAACAAAAAAAGAAACCTTTCCCTACCATTGTTTATCTCCTGCCATTCACAGTCCTTTTTTCTCTATACCGCAAACACTCCTGCTTATTGTCTCCTGACTCTCTCCTCAAAACTTCCTTCCACCACACCTTCCTTTTTCTCCTTACTTCTCCTGTCACTCATCTCCTAACAGCCCCTTACAGAACAGAAGCCCTTCACCCAGTCCCTTCACTTACAGCATTCATTATAGACTTTCTGCTCCCCGACAGGACATCACAAGCTGCCTCTACATCACAATATATTAACAAAACATGATATAACTGAATTTAAAAATAAAATTACAATACAGGAGAACATTAATACAGAACAACATTACCGTCAGTGGTTTCCATTTTCAACACATTTTTCAATTTTGTCAGCATCACGCTTTATATTGTTTGCTGTTGTTCTTCCTACTCCATAAATTGAAGCAGTACTTGCAATGCTTTTACCATTTTGTAAACATTTCATAATTTCAGTTGTTTGTGACAATTCCAACACCACACGCTTACGTTTATCAGCTGTAACAATGTATATTATATTAATTATAACAAAAGAGAAAAGCTGTGAAACACTACTAAAACCGAAGGTTTTTAACTGATGCTGTGATGTCAAAATGTGGCCTGACACGTGGCACTGTGGAAGAACATTACACGCTTACAAAAGGGAGAATTATTCCAATATTTGCAGCTCACAGCGTACCGCACAGCAGTTACAGTAATCGGTACATGCTAGCATGTGCTTTTTCTGTGCGGTTCTGACGGTTAACAGAGACTGGTGGTTAATCAAGTGAAGGATAATCGAGATTTTACTGTAAAACTTAAACATATACTATACAGTCAATACATATTCAATAAGCTCTCTCCAATCAATTCACAAATCTATACAAACACCAATTTCTGTATATCTTGTTACTTTGACAAAATTGATACAACCCACTTGATAAGACAGTTCAGACAAAAACAAAAAGCAACTGGGTAGAACTGCAGCCAGCACTATTCCCAACATAAAAATGAATTCAGTCTCACCAGGTTTATCACTGGGGAGATCTCACCTGAAGCGATTCTTCTTCAGCTACTCCAGCTGTTAGATAGACATGCAGTCTCCAGTGACCACCTCTACTAGTATGAACCTCCCCTCTGGTGAACTGCTGGTCTTTTATCAGCTAGAAGTAGTGGCCATATGATACTCCTCCCACTTCTTTATATGAATATTTTTGAAATTCATTTATGTAATTGTTGTTTGTTCTTTTTAATCTGATACCACACTCAAAATTTTTTTAAGTTCTTTCAGCAGCACCAGAACCAGTTTCCATGGTAACCCCTAACATTTGTCAAGGAGTACTCACACTGAAAGGCCATCATTATGTATCAGCACATTGCCATAAATTTCTCAGACAAGACAGTATTAGAAAGATGAAACAAAGCCAAGGTCAGGGTCTTTTTATGGTCTCAAGTAAAATGTACAGCATAATGTTCCACGCAAATACACAATAAAAAACAAAAAATATCAGCACAGACTTTAATTTCATCTAATAACAGAGTAAACAATACTAAGTACAACATTATGTGCACAAGAATCACAGCAGTACTTAATGCACTCAGTTGATTACAGTTTATCACATATGACAGTTAAGCAGCCTTGTATTACCTGCAGGTAGATGCCATCCTTAAATCTCACAGTTTGGATGTTAACAGTTCCATAACATTTGTCTGATGGATGACTGGGGTCCTTTATGATTTGATTTGCCTTTGCCGGACAACATTTAGTAAATATGTCCTGCAGAGATGGTATCAATGTCCTAATGATGATCTGTGCTGTTTTCACTATCCTCTGCAATACTTCTGTCATCCTTAGCTTAACTGCTGCCATATTAGCACACCATGCAGTATGTTTATAAAAGCTGTTGAGGGCTGCTGGAGTCATTCGGGCCATCTGAGAAAATTAAGTCACTGGTGGGCCTTTCAGAGACCACTGTAGTATGTTCCATCCACCTGAGATCATTTGTGATGGTAACCCCCAGGAACCTAAAATGGTTGACTCGTTCCACAACCTCACCCCAATGTAAATAAGGGTATGGTTTTCCTGCTGCTTCCTGAAATCAAGGATTATCTCCTTAGTCTTGCTAACATTCAGAAGAGAGGTTACTGTCCTGACACCATTGTGACAGAAGGCAAATTTCTTTTTGATAGGCTGTCCCATCGTTTGTGAGATCATTGGTTCTGATCAAGCCAATGATAGTGGAAAAGTCAGTAAATGTTATGGTGGTATTGGAGCTATATGTGGCCATTGTATCATGGTTGAAAATAGAATTCAGCAGGGGACTCCGTATACTGCCCTGAGAGGTGCCAGCTTTCAAAAATAAGCATGGAGGTGGTGTGTCTACCAATCTATACATGCTGGGGTCTGCCAGTCAGAAAGTCCAACATGTAATTGCAAGGTAGGCACTCAGACCCAGGTCAAAGAGCTTGATGATCAAATTACAGTGTTGAAGGCAGAGTTGTAATCCACAAACAATAGTTTGGCATAACAGCTCTTTTCATCCAGATGTTCCAAAGTGCTGTGCAATGCAAGGGCTACTGGTATCCTCTGTTGATCTGTTGTGTTTATAAGCAAACTACAGGGGGTCCAAGCACTCTGGAATCATGATCTCATTGTGTCCCAGCACTAGTCTACCAAAGCACTTCATAATAATTGTGCTACTGGACAATAGTCATTGAGGCATTCCATGTTGTTTTTCTTGGACACTGGAATGTTAGTTGTATTTTTAATCATAATTATGGAATCATCAGGAAATTTTCAAACCTCTACTTCAATTATCTTGACTAAAAATGCTGCTGTAATTTCACTGTAGTAAACATTACTCTATTGTTGTTTAACATGAAAAATCTTATTTGTGTGATCTGTCTGCATAATGTGTGTCAACATAATGTGTATTTTCTTTATCAAATCGAGTAATGGTGTTAAAAATCTGGAAAGAAGCCATAAATATTTAAGTATACAGCATGCTAAGCTTATACCATTGACCATTTTGAAGAGAGTGTATAAATCTAATGACTTGTACACCAATTAATTTAAAATTACTTCATTTTGCAAATGATCGAGTGCGTCCCATATGCTTCACCCTAAACAGCTTAAAAGTTGTAATGTGTCTGATAATATGCTGTATATAGCCAATAAGTTATTCTAATTATATTAAATTATATAATAGTATGTTTGACCAAAGTTTATTACTATATAAAAATTAATTTGTATACATGTCAATCATACTGACAGTTTATAAGAAGTTAGAGATACAATTGTTATTGATTTTTTAAATACACAAAGGGAGCCAAAACATGTACACACACTTCAACAAAGGAAAAACTTGTATTAAAGTTGTGATATTAAATTTATACAGATATCAAGGGATGAATTTAAGTCACTTTTGACTTTGTTCAAGCAGTAGTTTGCCATAAGCATGACGATGTTGGCCAAAGTGTCCAATGAGACTGATGCACATGCCATTTCAACTTCTTCTCAAAGTGCAGGCAGTGTAGCTGGTTTCATGCAATCGAGTAATGACATCTTCTGATATAACATCATACTATACATCATTGCTACAATTCGATTCAACTTTAAAAAACTCCAGAAATATCAACTGTTGAAGTGTGTATACATTTTTTGCCCCCCTCTGTATATGCTTTATTTTTTTGCCAGCATATTATGATCACTGTTGCACTCCAACAGAGATACTCATACATTATCTCACAGTAGAAAAGACCATTAATTTCTAAAAGGATAAAGAAATAAATACTGGATGACAATTGAACTCATTAAAACATTTGGAAAGAGCTGATAGGAGGACAAAAATATCTAATACTGACAAATAGAGTACATTTGATATTTGATTGATCTGAATCACTGTAAATCTGTTGTGCATAAACAATAAACATGGCACAATTTTAGGTTTCTGCTTTCACTTTTATATCTCAAGAGGAAATCGTTATATTGAACTGTTTTAAAATCATTTTTAAACTGCCCCAACAAACTAAGTATACCGACTTTCTTAGGAAATCCAACACAATTATGCACATTTATTTGTGAAAAGGAAAACCACCACATAGTGAGTTTGTTCATTTTCCCAGTGTCTGTGTGGAGTTTCCTCTGGGTATGCTGATTTTCCTCCTATAAGCCAAAAGATGTGTAGCCTAAATCAATTGGCAATTTCAGATTTGTCCATTTGAGCGTGAGGAAGGACGTGAATTAGGCCTTTTGTTAGACTTGGTGTTCTGCCAGAGCTATTCCCTGCATTGTGTCCAGTGCTGCCATAACAGTGTCTAGTCCCCTTGCAACCTTGAACTGAACTGAGCAGGTTTGAGAATGTTATGTCATATTTGTTATAACACTAGAATCCCTAAAGAGTACAAAAAAAGTCATAATGCTAGGCCACCTTAAATCCCTTCGCACCTCTTCATCAGTGTCTTTGTTTTGCAGCTGAAGTGAGATGCAAAATTCTCAGAGCTCAAGTCTGTTTTGAGTTGTATAGGGTAAATAATATAGCATTATTTGGAATACATGCGGGCAGCACGGTGGCGCAGTGGGTAGCGCTGCTACCTCGCAGTTGGGAGACCTGGGGACCCAGGTTCGCTTCCCGGGTCCTCCCTGCGTGGAGTTTGCATGTTCTCCCCGGGCGCTCTGGTTTCCTCCCACAGTCCAAAGACATGCAGGTTAGGTGGATTGGCAATCCTAAATTGGCCCTAGTGTGTGCTTGGTGTGTGGGTGTGTTTGTGTGTGTGTCCTGCAGTGGGTTGGCACCCTGCCCAGGATTGGTTCCTGCCTTGTGCTCTGTGTTGGCTGGGATTGGCTCCAGCAGATCCACTTCACGTCATTATTGCTATAACATGGAAGAAGTTTGTTTTAGTTATGTGTTCAACATTTCTTGCCTCACATTTCCTGTCATCCAACATTTACCAAGATCGTTGTAGAAACGGAACACACATGAAATGTATGTATTCCAAATAACAATATATTATTCACCCTATACAACTCAAGAAACCTCACTCCCAGATAAATAGACTTGAGCTGGGAGAACTTCAGCTGCATCGGTGGAGGATGGGAGAGCAGGTTGCTTGCACTGAGTGACACATTTGCAACACAAAGAGGTGATGAAGATGATGAAGAAGAAATTAAGAAATTTAAGGTGGCCTGGCATTATGACTTTTTTCATAGTCTTCAGGGATTCTAGTGTTAAAGCCTTACTCTATATTAGGTGGGCAAGGTGATGCAATGTTTAGAGCTGCTTTCTTCCAGGTAGACTGGGTTTCACGCCTAATTCAGTCCCTGGGTGGATTTTGCATTTCTCTGCATCGGCATGGGTTCAGGTTTTCCTTAAACAGACCAATGAGATAATGATATGCATGTTGGGTCAATTATTAGTCTTGTATGAAAGAGTGTGCCTGATAATGAATTGATAATCATGTTCAGGCTTATCTACTCACAAGACTAAATCAGATTGGGTCAAAGAAACAGAAGAGTTTCATATTACGTCTTCTACAGTTAGCCTTCAAAATTATTCCAAATACATACTAAAATGTAAAAACACAGATAAATCTCAATATTAAGAATATTTTGTCCATCTCCTTTAATATAACTATATTTTTATATATATTTATACAAAACAGCTCAAGTGGGACCAATGTCTACCTTTTATATAATTACTACAGAGGATACTAAAGACAAGTTCACTCAGATATTTGTGCAGCGTAATTTAATGCTTGCGTTTTTTTCAATTGTCACACATAAGGCACTTTTTATTTTTCCAGGACTTCAAGTTTTCCAGTCAAGTGAGGAAAGGGACTCAACACCAGGAACTACTTTGTTAAACTAGGACTCAAAGTGAGTCAGTGACAAAAAAATATTCTGTGTCTACTTCAAAAAGAAACAACGGCATTGTCAAATATAATGCATTTAGTAATATGAAAACACAAAATATTATTTAGAATATGACAAATAAAAAAATTCCTATCTCAAAAAAGAAGTGAATATTCACCTTGTTCCCTGAACATATGCAAAAGTTTGTGAAAAAATATCCAGCTCTTGGATCATGATAAAGAGCCTGAAGCAGCCTCTCCATTTGAGCCCCTCCAAGTACTGGGCTCTCTGTATTGCTTTGAATCTGGAACACAAATGTGGTTAATGGTTGGTAACATTTTAGCAAACATTTGGACAAAGTGTCAATGAAAATCTTGGAGCAGCATGTTGATTAAAAGTCCATATATTTGAACTTATTGGTAGTAAATATTAATTACCATTTAAAAAAATACCCTTCTGAACAAAGTGGTAAGAATAAATAATTAACAGTGGTAGTACAGTAGTTGTATTTTTTTTAGTGGTATTGTCAGGTGTACTGAGTATATTTATACTAGCTGTGTTACCTGGTTTCACCCATGAAATTTCTTAGGATATTGGGCCTCAGTTATAGTGCCATGGGTTAACCAGATGTTATCAGTAACAGAGTAATATTATTTGTTCAATGGGGCTCCTTACTATTGCACATGAGTAAAACATTCCTGTCATTGACCAATTCTTGCTTTTCCTAGTAACTTGGATTTTGTTGGTCATTGCAAAACACAACTTTAGAGAAAACTGTATTCTCTTGAATTCAAGCAGGTAATTAGTAGGAATAATGAGAACTATTAGAAGAACTGTAGAAGATTCTTTAAAAGTGGTAGCTTTGTTGAGATATGAATACTGTATACAGCTTTGATTTGTATCCTTGTACCATTACAAAGTTGTGGAAGGTTTATATCAAAAGTAGTATATATTGACTCATGGTTTCCTTTAACTTATTCCATACAGAATTGACATTTACAGGATGCATATTTACATAACCCAAAGAATAAACTCAACTTTTAAGCACTGAAAAGGTAAGAACAGGTGAAAAGAAATAATATTATGACCTATGTACAATGTTCACCTCCTCTATGTTCTGTCCATGGGTTACCCCTTTAGTGGGTTGAGCAAGCATTTAAACTGACCAAGGTATGTCATTGTACACAGGGCTTGAAGTGGGCTTGTATGCTATATTGGCAGTTCCCTGAATTGACAACCAGAGCTAAGCAGCACATCATGGTCTGACCTTTAAAGTTCTCCTTAATATTGCATGTATTTTACCTCCAAGCTGCCCCGCCAACTCCTCTTTCTTTGAAGTTTATGTATCACTCAATAATCCAATCCAACTGAACTTGTATTTTACTGCATCGTGAGGAGTAAGAAGCTGACAAAATAGGGAGTACTGCGGGTACCCAAGAAGGCTACTTGCTAACCACATTACTTTGAGTTTCACCTAACTTTCTTCATCCTTTTCACATCTCATCATCTTGTCTCTTTTTCCTTTGGAGAACAGCTGCCCTTTTTCACTCGCCAACAGACCCATTTTTATGTGTGATTAAAGCCTCAGCCTGTACAGTGGCACTGTTCTGCTTGCACCATTCATTAGCATGATCTGCACACCCCATTTCTACATGCAATCACAAGAGAAGCAAAAAAAAAAAAGGATGTGGTGTCTGTCATGATTTGGTGTTATATACAGTAGTACTTGAGTTCAAGAATTCTTCATGGTTTACGTGCTGTTTTTTTTGGGTTTTTTTGCAACATCTTAGATGCCATTTTTGGTCCTTATTGCCACCATATTGAGTTCCCATTATTAGGGCCACTTCCCTGTATTTCTAGAGGTGTGGCCTGAAAAATCATGACCAGTTCATAATCAACACAACAGGATAAAAGGACAGCTTGGGTTTCATTTTTCTTATCCAATTTGCGGATACCAAAACTTTGTCAAACAGACTTGCTCTAAATATTTTCGTGTGTTTCATTCAATGTTGACCTCTTGCCTGTTCATTCGACTTCAATTTTGTCTAACATCATGGCTTTGTTTTGTATTTGTGATTTCCCAGGAAGTCCTTTTCATTTTCTTTATATGCATCTCTTGGTGCTACTCAAAAACTTTAGTCAATTTGCTTTTAGGACAGTACCTAACAATACCCCATTCACAGCTTTATTACTGATAAATATCAAGAAATAAAAAAAAAAAAAAAACAACATGTTGGCTACTTTTCTTTTTTCTATAACGTCAGCAAATTTCAATCAAATCAGTCAAAGAGCTTTCAAGATTTTGGGGTATTTAGCTTTGTTATTGTGAGAGGAGTTTGAGCACCTACACATTGATACATCTAAATGTCCTTTCTTAGCCTACCTACTAGACTAGATGTACCACGTAGCTATACAGTGATCCCCCGCTATATCGCGGTTCAGCTATCGTGTCCCTGCTACATCGCGGATTTATTAATATTATTATTATTATTACTAGGGGGCTCTGCCCCCTGCTTGCTTCGCTCACCCACCCCGGGGTTTGGTTTACCGGATAAACAATTTAACACTAGAATTACCAGAGCCCCTGAAAAAACTTGTAGATCCGGCCCACCTTAAATCCGTTCACACCTCTCTGCCAGTGTCTTTCATTCTCTAAATGTGCCGATAAAGACAAGCTGCAAGCAGCCGGCTATTCCATCCCCCCACCAGCTCATGCCTTGATTGATTATCTGGGAGTGAAGTGAAGTTTTAGAGTGGAAATAATGGATCGTTATTTGGAACACAAGCATTTCATGTGTGTTCCAGTTCACAGTAATCTGTGTAAACACATTTTTAAAACGGAAACGTTTTTCATATTTTAGTAGTAAATGACAAAATGTAGGTATAAACTATATAATGTATGAAGCCTGAAGTCCAAAGATCAAGTAAACACTTTCACAGAAGGTTCAAGGAAAAGACAATAGCTTCCATGGTATAGCGGTAAGATTTGCTGACTTGTAATCAAGAGTCCCCGGTTCGATCCTGACTCACTCCTATATTTGCCGTTTTCAGTAGTGAGCTGCTCTTATTGTTAATATTATACAGTACACACATACACTTGGTTTGCCTCCATAAAGGTGGAATGTTTGATTGCTTTTCAATATGTTGGATGAACTTTACATGTCATGGCAAGTTCAGGTACTGTGGCATTAGTTTATTGCAGAGACCTAGATTAAACTGTTTATTTCATTTGATACTTTAATCCTTTTTTTTATCTGCCACAATCAGATGGAGTGGAAAAGGTAAAAGTAAGAGTGGAAATAATGAGCAATGGTGAAAATATTGCAAATTACAATTAAAACTAAAATGTGCTATCTACTCATTGAAATACTAACTGAATTAGTTCATGTTACTACATAGGGAAACAAGTTACCTCATCCTGATTAATGCTATTGACAGCAGCAGCTCTCCATTACACAAGCCAGACGTTTATGCATATTTTCCCCTTGGGAACAAATAAGGTATAATTTTTGTTTAACTTTTAGGAATATTTTCAACAGCAAGTACCACATAGTCAATATAAACATGATACTTACGGACAGTGTTTCTGAAAGGTCCTCTTTATCATCTTTACTGGATTCAGAAAAGGTACTGATTGTTGACTCATAGGAACATGATGTTAGACTACCTGCTGAGTGCATCCTTTGTCTAAACAAACAACAAAAATAAATATCACATAAAAGTAAAATGCAGTACAAACCTACAAATTCAGTGCATCCAGAAAGTATTCACAGCGCATCGCTTTTTCCATATTTTGTTATTTTACAGTGGGATGCCCAAGAGGACCGGAAGAGGGCTTAAGCCTCCTCCAGGACACGAGGGGGCGACCCCCCTGGTTGCTTTGGGGACCACGGGTACAGAGCATGGAAGCTCTACTCTGTAGGGGCCCGTGGCCACCGCCAGGGGGTGCCCCAATGCCTTGGGAGCCCTGGACCTCAGCACTTCCGCCACACCCGGAGGTGCTGGGGGGAAGAGGAGCAGGGACACCCAGAGTCCTTCCAGTTGCGCAGCCGGCACTTCCGCCACACAGGGGTGTGTCAACGGAAGAGTGTCGGGAAGCACCTGGAGCCCATCCAGGGTGTATAAAAGGGGCTGCCTCCCTCCAGTCAATGGCAAGAGTCGGGTGGAAGAGGACGAAGCTCGGTGGAGAGGAGTGGAGGTGTACCAGAGACTGAGAAGGCATTGTGTTGTGTGGCCAGGACTTAAGGGGTGATTGGTGCTGCAGCACTGGGTTTGTGCTCACTGAGAACTGTAAATAATGTATAATAAACGTGTGTGTGGTGAAACCATCTTGTCTAGCTGTCTGTGTCCGGGCTGTTCCCCACAACAGCCTTATTCCAAAATGGATAACATTCATTTTTCTCCTCAGAATTCTACACACAACACCCCATAATGACGTGAAAAAAGTTTACTTGAGATTTTTGCAAATTTATTAAAAAATAAAAAAACTGAGAAAGCACATGTACATAAGTATTCACAGCCTTTGCCATGAAGCTCGAAATTGAGCTCAGGTGCATCCTGTTTCTCCTGATCATCCTTGAGATGTTTCTGCAGCTTAATTGGAGTCCACCTGTGGTAAATTCAGTTGATTGGACATGATTTGGAAAGGCACACACCTATCTATATAAGGTCCCACAGTTGACAGTTCATGTCAGAGCACAAACCAAGCATGAAGTCAAAGGAATTGTCTCGAGGCACAAATCTTGGGAAGGTTACAGAAAAATTTCTGCTGCTTTGAAGGTCCCAATGAGCACAGTGGCCTCCATCATCCATAAGTGGAAGAAGTTCAAAACCACCAGGACTCTTCCCAGAGCTGGCTGGCCATCTAAATTGAGCGATAGGGGAAGAAGGGCGTTAGTCATGGAGGTGACCAAGAACCCGATAGTCACTCTGTCAGAGTTCCAGAGGTCCTCTGTGGAGAGAGGAGAACCTTCCAGAAGGATAACCATCTCTGCAGCAATCCACCAATCAGGCCTATATGGTAGAGTGGCCAGACGGAAGCCACTCCTTAGTAAAAGGCACATGGCAGCCCGCCTGGAGTTTGCCAAAAGGCACCTGAAGGACTCTCAGACCATGAGAAAGAAAATTCTCTGGTCTGATGAGACAAGTATTGAACTCTTTGGTTTGAATGCCAGGCGTCACGTTTGGAGGAAACCAGGCACCGCTCATCACCAGGCCAATACCATCCCTACAGTGAAGCATGGTGGTGGCAGCATCATGTCGTTGGGATGTTTTTCTGCGGCAGGGACTGGGAGACTAGTCAGGATAAAGGGAAAGATGACTGCAGTAATGTAGAGAGACATCCTGGATGAAAACCTGCTCCAGAGCGCTCTTGACCTCAGACTGGGGCGATGGTTCATCTTTCAGCAGGACAACGACCCTAAGCACACAGCCAAGATATCAAAGGAGTGGCTTCAGGACAACTCTGTGAATGTCCTTGAGTGGCCCAGCCAGAGCCCAGACTTGAATCCGATTGAACATCTTGGACAGATCTTAAAATGGCTGTGCACCGACGCTTCCCATCCAACCTGATGGAGCTTGAGAGGTGCTGCAAAGAGGAATGGGCAAAACTGGCCAAGGATAGGTGTGCCAAGCTTGTGGCATCATATTCAAAAAGACTTGAGGCTGTAATTGCTGCCAAAAGTGCCTCGACAAAGTATTGAGCAAAGGCTGTGAATACTTATGTACAAGTGATTTCTCAGTTTTTTTATTTTTAATAAATTTGCAAAAACCTCGAGTAAACTTTTTTCACATTGTCATTATGGGGTGTTGTGTGTACAATTCTGAGGAAAAAAATGAATTTAATCCATTTTGGAATAAGGCTGTAACATAACAAAATGTGGAAGAAGTGATGCGCTGTGAATACTTTCCAGATGCACTGTAGCAGTCATTTTAAACTTTGTGATAATCTGATTAACACAATGCACTGCAAGCATTTTTTATTTCTGTATCTAACGTATCCCAAGGACCATGGTATAAAACAGTGTTTTCAAATATTCCTGCTGCAACAATTAATTCCAGTGTAAGTGCTAGTTAAATCAAAGCTAAAAACTAAAAAGTTCTTATCTCCACAATAAACCGAAAGGGTTTTGTATGATATAACTGTTTTTTTGGGCATGATGACATTACCTGTATCTACTCAAAAACGCCATCTAAAGTTGGACATCTCTAGAACTATTAACTATATAAAATCTTTTGCCAAGTACCACATTAAAACAAAAAATGCCACATTTTCAAGTCAGCAAAAGTATAGAAAAATGTGCTAATTTGGGAAAAGAGAAAAGTCACAAGGTAGGTGTGTATCATGTTGCTCACCTCTGTACAAAAATAAACTTTGTAGTTCAACAGGCAGCACCTCACAAATGACAGCAAGCTGAAAAAACTAGTGCTCTCAAACTCCTTACACAACACAAAGTGTTAAACATTATTTTAACACAAAATTTTTATAACTTTTCAGAAATGTTAGGCTGCATTTGTGCCACATACAATTACTTTATGCTATGAAAGCAATCTAGCATTAAGACTTTCCACTGAGATACAATATCTGAATTGCTTTGATCTACATTAGGCAAGAACTTTAAAGAAAACCTTTCCACAAAATGAAATATGGGGCCAACACAGTGGTGTACCATTTAGCCCTGCAGATTCACAACTCCAAGATGCGCCATTTGAATTTTTGCTCAAACCTTATGTGGAGTTTGAACTTTACTCACAAGTACATGTTGACTTTCTAACCCAAACCCAGGAACTCCAGGACTTCCTCCACGTACCATGTTAGGTAGCATTCTCTAAAGAATCCTGGGAAAGAAACTGTAGGTGTGCACACAATTGTACCCTGAGAAAGATCCAGAGTTGGTTACTGCCTTGTGCGGTTAAAACAGGCTCAAATCCCCTGAAACTGGATTAAGCGGATTCAAAAACTAGATTAGAATTAGACTGATAGATAGACTGATAATACAACATGTGGTATCTTATTAGTGTGAACATTGTGCAACTGATGATTTATTATGAAGCTATACAGATAAAGCAAGAACATTTTCTCTCCAACTTTGGCATTACTAGGGCTCTTCCTCAGTAACTATAGGACACAATAATATGGAATCCACATCAAAACAAGACAAATGAAGTTGCACAGTGTAGGTTATTTAGTGTTGTCAAATTCTAAAGCTGTCAGTGGAAAATTAAAATAAAGTATAATTATACAGCAAATGCAGTGTACTACAGTGTAATGTGTCCACTATGTCTGTATACAAAACAAAACAGTGATAATTAATAAATAAGGGCAGTAAAGTTTGGCTAACTTGTGATGTTCTTCACACATAATCTTGATAGTTACATCACATTTTCAACAAGTTACTTTTGCAGGCATTCCAAAATACTTCATAAAAAGCTACCTTTCAGTTTATGTCAACAGTCATCCGATTTGCTCTGCATAAGGACTACACATTGAAATTTATTTTCTTTGGTTTACTTAAAGCAAAATGTGTCTAATTTTCACATGCTGCCACAACCTTTTAATAACTCCATTAGTACAAGTACAAGTAAAATGCTTTCCACATGCCAGAGTTTCTGATATTAAAGGTAAGAAAATATAATGAATCAGAAATATGCCTCTGTGTGAAGTATAAATTAGCCATGAAGGGCATCTATCAGCAGGAGTTCAAATATGCTATGATTAGTTCAAACCTAAATTTGAAAAACAAATGGCCTCCTTTGGTCATTGGCAGATTATGGTTTATTGAGGACAGGTGCAGCTACAAAATAAAGTATGAATAGCTGTTCCTGAATTACAAGATATGAAAAAAACAATGTTTAGGTGATCAAAATTCATAGGAAATTAACATTTTCAATTGATTTCTGAATGTAATGTACATTTGTATGTACAGTAATCCCTCGCTATATCGCGCTTCGACTTTCGCGGATTTTATATGTAAGCATATTTAAATATATATCGCAGATTTTTTGCTGGTTCGCGGATTTCTGCGGACAATGGGTCTTTTAATTTCTGGTACATGCTTCCTCAGTTGGTTTGCCCAGTTGATTTCATACAAGGGACGCTATTGGCAGATGGCTGAGAAGCTACCCAATCAGAGCATGTATTACGTATTAAATAAAACTCCTCAAATATATTGTGAGCACAGGGGCTGTTCGCACCCCTAGAAGATACGGCCACTCCTCAAAAAACACTGAAAGATTACTTTCACATTGCTCTCTTCCTTGCTGGGCTTAAATGTGGCTGTTTTGTCAAGCGATATGCTTCCTGCATGGTGCTTTGCATACTTAAAAGCTCGAACGGCACGTATTGATTTTTAATTGTTTGTTTTTCTCTGTCTCTCTCTCACTCTCTCTGACATTCTGTGCTCCTTACGGAGGGGGTGTGAGCAGGGGGGGCTGTTCGCACCACTAGACAATACGGACGCTCCTCTAAAAAAAATGCTGAAAGGCTACCTTTACATTGCTCCCTTCCTAGCAGCTGCATTGTCCGGCGGTGCTTCGCATACTTAAAAGCCAAACAGCCCTATTGATTTGATTGTTTGCTTTTTTCTCTCTATCTCTTTGACATTATCTGCTCCTGACGCGCACTCCTTTGAAAAGGAAGATATGTTTGCATTCTTTTAATTGTGAGATGAACTGTCATCTCTGTCTTGTTATGGAGCACAGTATAAAACTTTGAAAAAGAGACAAATGTTTGTTTGCAGTGTTTGAATAAAGTTCCTGTCTCTCTACAACCTCCTGTGTTTCTGTGCAAATCTGTGACCCAAGCATGACAATATAAAAATAACCATATAAACATATGGTTTCTACTTCGTGGAGATACAGACTAACTCAATCCTGAGACCCCATATGGAGTTAAACCAAGGATCTGCATTTCCCTTGCCCGTGAAAGGGTACCCGGGGCCCCACCCTGGAGCCAAGCCCAGGGGAGGGGCTCGCTGGCGAGTGCCTGGTGGCTGGACCTTCGACCACGGGGCCCAGTCGGGCTCAGCCTGAAGGAGCAACGTGGTTCCGTTCTCTTGTGGGCCCACCACCAAGGGAGGCCATAGGGGTCAGGTGCAATGTGATATGGGTGGCAGCCGAAGGCGGGAACTCTGGCGTTCTGACCCTCGGTTGCCGAAACTGGCTCTTGGGACATGGAATGTTACCTCTCTGGCAAGGAAGAAGCCTGAACTGGTGCAAGAGGTTGAGAGGTACCGGCTAGATATAGTCGGGCTCACTTCTACGCATGGTCTGGGCTCTGGAACCATTCCTCTTGAGAGAGGCTGGATTTTGTTAAACTCTGGAGTTGCTGTGGGTGAGAGGCGTCGGGCAAGGGCGGGCTTGCTTATGGCCCTCCAACTCGAGGACTGCACATTGGGGTTCACCCCATTGGACGAGAGGTTTGCTTCCCTGCACCTTTGAGTTGGGGGAAGGACTCTGACTGTTGTTTGCACTTATGCGCCAAACAGCAGTTCAGAGTACCCAGCCTTCTTGGAGTCCCTGGAAGAGGCGCTGTGAGGCGCAGCTCCTGGGGACTCTATCGTCCTGCTGGGAGACTTAAACGCTCACATCGGCAACAACAGTGAAACCTGGAGAGATGTGATTGAGAGGAACGGCCTCCCTGATCTAAACTCGAATGGTGTTCAGTTGTTGGACTTCTGTGCTGGCCATGAATTGTCCATAATGAACATCATGTTCGAGCATAAGGGTGTCCATAAGTGCACTTGGCGCCAGGATACCCAAGGTCGCAGCTCGATGATTGACTTTGTAATCGTGTCATCTGATCTGCGACCTTATGTCTTGGACACTCGGGTGAAGAGAGGGGCTGAGCTATCAACTGATCACCACCTGGTGGTAAGTTGGATCAGATGGCAGGAGAGGCTGCCGGACAGACCAGGCAGACCCAAACGTATAATGAGGGTCTGCTGGGAACATCTGGCAGAGGAACCAGTCAGAAAGATCTTTAACTACCACCTCCGGCAGAACTTCAACCTCATTCCGAGGGAGGCGAAGGACATTGAGTCTGAATGGGCCATGCTCCGAGCCTCCATTGTCGAAGCAGCACAACGGAGTTGTGGCCGCAAGGTTGTTGGTGCCTCTCGTGGCGGCAATCCACAAACACAGTGGTGGACACCTATGGTTCGAGAGGCTGTCAAGCTGGAGAAAGAGTCCTATCGGGTCTGGTTGACCAGTGGGACTCCAGAGGCAGCTGAGGGGTACCGGCGGGCCAAGCGTGTGGCGGCATCGGTTGTTGCAGAGGCAAAAACTCGGGCATGGGAGGAGTTTGGGGAAGCCATGGAAAACAACTTTTGGTCGGCACTGAAAACGTTCTGGCAAACCGTCAAGCGCCTCAGGAGGGGAAAGCGGTGCTCCACCAACACTGTGTATTGTGGGGATAGGGCCCTGATGACTTCAACTGCAGACGTTATTGACCGGTGGAAGGAATACTTTAAGGATCTTCTCAGTCCCACCAGCATGTTTTCCTTAGAGGAAGCAGAGCTGGAGGACTCCGGGGGGGGGGGGGGGGGGGGGGGGCCGGTCCATAACAGGGGCCGAGGTCGCCAAGGTAGTTAAAAAGCTCCAAGGTGGCGGGGCCCCTGGGGTGGCTCTGGATGTTGTGGGGCTGTCCTGGTTGACATGTCTCTGCAGCATCGCATGGACATAGGAGGCAGTGCCTCTGGATTGGCAAACCGGGGTGGTGGTCCCCCTTTTTAAGAAGGTTGACCGAAGGATGTGCTCCAACTATAGGGGGATCACACTCCTCAGCCTCCCCGGTACGGTCTATTCAGGGGTGCTGGAGAAGAGAGTTCGGTCGATGGTCGAATCTAGGATTCAAGAGGAACAATGCAGATTCTGCCAGGATCCTGGAGGAGGCATGGTAAATTGCCCAACCAGTCCACATGTGTTTTGTGGATTTGGAGAAGGCTTTCAACCGTGTTCTTCGAAGCATCCTGTGGGGTGTGCTCCAAGAGTATGGGGTACAAGGCTCGTTGTTATGAGCCGTTCAGTCCCTGTACAGGAGGAGCAGGAGCTTGGTCTGCATTGCCGGTAATAAGTCGGACTCGTTTCCTGTTGAGGTTGGACTCCGCCAGAGCTGCCCTTTGTCACCGATTCTGTTCATAAGTTATATGGACAGAATTTCTAGGCGCAGCCAAGGAACGGAGGGGGTCTAGTTCGGTGACCTCAGAATCTTGTCTCTGCTATTTGCGGATGACGTGGTTCTGTTGGCTTCATTGGACAGTGACCTCCAGCTCTCACTGGAGCGGTTCGCAGCCGAGTGTGAAGCGGCAGGGATGAGAGTCAGCACCTTTAAATCCGAGGCCATGTTTCTCAGCTGGAAAAGGGTGGAATGCTCTCTCCGGGTTGGGAACACATTACTGCCTCAAGTGGAGGAGTTCAAGTATATCGGGGTCTTGTTCACGAGTGAGGGAAGAATGGAGTGGGAGGACGACAGACTGATCGGTGTGGCATCTGTAGTAATACGGGCTCTGCAACGGTCCATTGTGGTGAAGAGAGAGCTGAGCCAAAAGGCGAGGCTGTCGATTTACCAGTCGATCTACGTTCCTACCCTCACCTATGGCCACGAGCTTTGGGTAGTGACCGAAAGAGCAAGATCGTGAATACAAGCGGCCGAAATGAGTTTTCTCCGCAGGGTGGCTGGACTTTCTCTTAGAAATAGGGTGAGGAGTTCAGTTATCCGGGAGAAACTCGGAGTAGAGGAGTCGCTGCTCCTCCGCATTGAGAGGAGTCAGTTGAGGTGGTTCGGGCATCTGGTTAGGATGCATCCTGGACGCCTCCCTGGGGGGGTGTTCAGGGCATGCCCCACTGGGAGAAGGCCACAGGGCAGACCCAGGACACGCTGGAAGGATTATATCTCCCAGCTGGCCTTAGAATGGCTTGGGGTCCTCCCAGAGGAGCTGGAGGAGGTGGCCGGGGAGAGGGAGGTCTGGGCTTCCCTGCTTAGGCTACTGCCCCCGCGACCCGACCTCGGATAAGTGGTGGATAATGGATGGATGGATGGATGGATTTCAGTTTATTATTTAAACACCTTTGACAGGTTTCTCTATGCCAATAAATGCTCAATTCAGTACATAAACTATGAGGCAGTATTTCATAATTTACTAAAATTTCTAGGATACTGAGGCTAATGCAAAAATAGATTTGCTAAAATTAGAATATTTGAAAAATTTAGACAAAACCAGGACATTCGCCCCAAAAAAAGTTTGCCAGACCTATTGACTTAAACCCCTCAAAATAACATCAAGTCTAGTTTTGAAGGTCTCTACAGTCCCAGATACCATTAACAAGTTTCCAGCTGTGACCCTGTGTTCTTCTTTAACTCACTTTCAAGTAAAAGTCTCAATCCACTGTAATAATAACCTTCATAGTTTTAAACACTTCAATCATGTCACCTCTTAATTCTGTTTTGCTTAAAATAAATGCTAAGCTCTTTTATTCTTTCCTCTTAATTCATACTGTATAGTCCTGGAACTGGCTTAGTCACTCTTCTCTGGTCTTTTTCTACCACTTCTATGTTTTTTTTTTTGTAGCTTGGAGACCAAAACTGTACACAGTACTTCAGATAATGACGCACCTTTGTTAAAATGCTAAAGCATAATCTCCATGAACCTGTTCTCCACATATCTATACTAACTAGCAAAATACCCGCGCTTCGCAGCGGAGAAGTAGTGTGTTAAAGAGGTTATGAAAAAAAAAAAGGAAACATTTTAAAAATAACGTAACATGATTGTCAATGTAATTGTGTTGTCATTGTTATGAGTGTTGCTGTCTTTTATATATATATATATATATATATAATATACACACATAAACATATATATACATATATATACATATCTACATATACACATATCTACATATACATACGTATATACACATATACACATCCACATAAACATATATATATACATATACAAATTTACATATCTACACATATATATATATATATATATATATATATATATATATATATAAAAATATAGACATACATATATACATTCACATATATATATATATATATATATATATATATATATATATATATATATATATACATACACACTGTATATATACATATCTACTTATTGGCTCCTGTATTTAGGATATAGCGGGTTGGATAATGGACGGATGGACATCTGTATGCATAGCCGTATTTGCCCGTTTTCGTTTTTTTTCTTTGTTCAGTAAAATTTCAGTAAACCCGGAGCTTGTCAGTTCAAATCCTGGTACTGACACCACTGTGTGACCCTGAGGAAGTCACTTCACCTGCCTGTGCTGCAAAAAACAAAAGTAATGTAACAAATTGTACCTCAGATGTTGTAAGTTGGTGGAATAAAGGCATAAGTAAAATAGATAAATATGTATTATACACATAGGAAGTATTCATTTATTTTCAGTTAAGTCATCTGCAGCAAACTTTTATAAATGAGGGTTTCTCATTTTTAGATAGTGCAAACTGTTTCTTCTTCATTTACGTTTTCTCTTGGAGAGCTTTTTTCATTTCATTGAAAATGAAAGCAGCAGCTGCCAAAATATGTAGCTTTCTTATTAATTTTTCAACATTGTGAAAAATAAAAGTATAAAGTAACATAAAAGGTTTAAATACTGGTTATCATTTTACACTAAAATATTACTAAAGAGATACAAAAAAAGTAAAATGGATATGTTCTTTTTCCTTAAGGAGATTAAATATTACTGAAGAAAGAA